>NC_134688.1:171811944-172411944 GCF_050947455.1 Rhinoderma darwinii
TGGCAAAAAAAGAATACAAATTGCTGCATCTTGAAGGCAAAAATAGGCTAAAGAGGCTGTAGAGTTCATGCAAACAGCTGTACTATGGATCTGTAATGCATGTTCCATTGCATGCCATATTGCAGTACTATTCGCCCTAGAAGCATTGCTCAAAGAGCCACTATATGAAAGCATATGGAGACCCTATGGGTCCGTATAAGGATTTGTAGGAATTCTACCTCTATACAAAATCTGTGTCAGCAGCTTTACCATGTGCCTTTAATAGTGCATCATTGAAAATAATAAAACGGAGAAATTTGCATGTGTTAAAACATTATTAGAAACACATGGATGACCGATTAGTGCATTTAAAGCAAATGTTCCCTATTAAACACTTTACAGTATATTTAAGATATACATTGAAAATTCAGTCCCAAAAGTTGAGTAACTTTACAATTAGATTCTGCAAGCTTCAGAGCAGAAATCTCACAGCAACTACAAGATCATGTATACTACCACTGTATACTGAGTAAAATACGCCTTAATAAATGGGATCCTGAAGGTTGGGGTTAATGCACACAGTTCTGTATGGGCCCATACTGTAAGTCAAGGCATACAATATACTGGTAACGATGATGTTACTACTGCTGAGACTTCTACTACAACCTGTGAGGCAGTAATCTCTAAAAGTAGGTGGAGATATAAAAATCACCTGAGCCATAATATATTTAGGAACAAATGTATTCTGCAGAATAAATCAAGCAATAAATCAAAAAATCAATCAAGAATAACTCAAGCAAAACCACACAACTCCTAAAGCAGAAACAACCAGGATTATCTTCAGTTATAAAACGGTAAGGCCGTAAAGAGATAAATCGCACTCTACCAATCAAACAGCCACATTAATACCCATGGAATGGCACAAATAGACAAATGACCTGAATCAATTTATGTTCTAGTGTTTGTGATATTCTGTCACATTCTGGTGAAAAATGCAAACAGTGCTGGGCAGAATTCTTAAATAAATCGGAATTAAATTACATCAATTTTGATTCTGCGATTCCTCTAAGTACGTGACAAATGGTCTGTAAATCATTAAAATACTGAAACTGGGAAAAAAGTGAAATAAAAAGCCATAGCCTTGCTTCTTCATAGGTGATGCGTTATATTATATATATTATATATTATAAGTTAATTATGTACATTTATTGCCAAATACATTTATTAATTACAGTATTTCTGAATAAGTTACTGTAAATTGCACATCAATTTTTTTTATAGCTTTCATTAATAAGAAATTCATACCAAGACTTCTAATACCAACATACCAAGATTTCTAATCCTGTAAAACCTTTTTAAAGAACAGAAAATGTTTTCATATTTATAATTTATCATGCTGACCATTCCAACTTTTTTTTTTTACATTTATTCAGCTGCACAATGCCTTGGGTTTTTTCACTTGCTTTTTGTTTTGTTTTTAATTCTTTTTTTTTTTTGCAGGAAAAAAATATAAATGTTTCTTGAAATTCCAATAACTGTAGATATATAAGAAAAGTAGGGATTTTTATGGACTTCTGTCAGTAAACGGCTGTTTACAGCCAGAAATTGGTTAAGTAACCCTTTAAAAAGTTAAACCTCTATCAAAAAGAGTCTCTTCGCTTAAGCTCAGAATACAACACGATAGATTGAATGTAACTTTCATTACATTTTCAGAAATAAATCTCATAGCATTGCTTTTTGACAGAGAGGTGGTTGCGTAACAAAAGCTGGGAAGTATTGTATAGCCTTAGGCCTCATGCACACGCAACGGACCCATAGTTTTTCGGACCGCAAAACCAATGTGGTTGTGTGCATGAGGCCTTACCCTGCAGTTTGACCTACTATAGAGTGATAATAATGGAAATACTAGAGATGAGCAAATCTTTAAACATTCTATTCTTCACTGAGTATCCAAAATGGGAATCACTCTCATTTGCTGAAAATATTAAATTTATAGGATTGACTCTACCATCTAACATTCAAAGCAGAATTAGGCTGTCCGTGCAGGATCTGCTCTTTCCTGACAAGTACGTGTGGATTTCTAGTATCACTAATTTCTACATCTATATATATATATATATATATATATATATATATATATATATATACATATATATATTTCCATCCTGCTATGGGACCTTTTCCAAGCACCTGTTTGTTTGTTTGTTTGTTTGTTTGTTTGTTTGTTTGTTTGTATATATATATATACATTTATATATATATATATATATATATATATATATATATATATATATATATATATATATATAAAAGATAGCAAGTCCTTGATTGGAACAATCTATAAGAATAAAATGGGAAACACTCAGGCTTCCTACAAGGATAGTGACAAGAAATAACATGCAACTACCTCAGATTATAATTTGCTCATTTACACTTTAATGAATAAATTAGTATGCTGCATCAGTTCTGCTTAACAGTCATGATAATACTTGCATTTATGTAAGCTGTAATCAGTTTCTGTATAGGCACAGGGGAGAAAAATGATTTATCTTAACAGCTACCAATATTGGCATATTTATTTTTTTTTACATATTTTTAATTGCAAATGACTTGTTGCAGCTTGCATGTGTTAGTACAATATAATATGACAGGCCATAAATGTACTAAGCCGGACAATGGCAAATTCTTGACAGTTCTGGAGTCATCGCATAAAAATAAAAAATACTAGATAATACAGTATTTTAAGTAGATAAAACTATTTTTTGTCACGTTAATATGTATTATTCTATTTAAATGTGCTTTGTTGGAAACATTGCTTAGAAAAGTTTACTGGATAATTTTCTACTACTAATAAGTAATGTCGCTTTTCCAAATTACACAATATAATATACTGTATCATATACACTTGGGATTTTACTATTATTTTTTCAGGTTTTTTTTTGTAATTTCATTCTCTGTTGGCACTAGTAGATAGTAAAAAAAAATAATGGAAACATTTATTGCACATTTTTTGTAAGAGCCAAAGAAGTTAAATAAAGTTGAAAACAATAGTCAGTGGCTG
Source organism: Rhinoderma darwinii (assembly GCF_050947455.1). Taxonomy (NCBI): domain Eukaryota; kingdom Metazoa; phylum Chordata; class Amphibia; order Anura; family Rhinodermatidae; genus Rhinoderma; species Rhinoderma darwinii. The sequence continues at coordinate 171,814,985 of NC_134688.1, forward strand.
TAGTTAGTATATTTCAAAGTATACATTCTTGTTAGATTTTCTATTACTTACAATATATCATAAAAGTTTATATAATCTTAATGCAACTTTATTATATTCCAAAACAATGAAAACAAATTCTTAAAGGGTAACTAAACTTTAGAAAATCTTCTGACATGTCATAATAACACGTTAGAAGTTTTGATCGGTTGGGGTCTATGAACTGAGACCCCCTACCGATCGCTAAAATGAAACGGCAGAAGCGCTCGTGTGAGCACTGAGCCGCTTGGTTTCTGATCGGCTTTTCTCAGAAATCAGAGCAGTTGCTGTACGGGCCCATAGACTTTCTATTGAGTCTGTACACCAATTGCTCGGCTTTCCGAGAAAAGCCAATCAGAAACCAAGTGGCTCAGCGAGAGCGCTTCTGACGCTTTGTTTTAGTGATCAGTGGGGGTCTTAGTGCTCGGACCCCCACCGATCAAAACTTCTGACATGTCACTATGACATGTCAGAAGTTTTTCAAAAGTTTAGTTACCCTTTAATAAATTATTACAGTAGATATAACAACAAATGCTTTAGATATAAGATATTAAAAGAAATTGCAGAGATGGATAGATAGATAGATAGATAGATAGATAGATAGATAGATAGATAGATAGATAGATAGATAGATAGATAGATAGATAGATAGATAGATAGATAGATAGATAGATAGATAGATAGATAATCTACAGTACAATACAAGTGGATGGTGTTTTCAAAAACGTCATCCATATGTAGCGGAAAAAAATCTATTAGGGCACGTTCAGATGTTGTGGAAATTAACAGGGTGGAATTTAGGCTGCGGTGCAGAATTTTTACTCCACTACATGAAGTGTCTGTTGCGGAGAAGCAGCGGGTTTTCACTGCAGATTTCATACTTTGCAGAGAAAATTACCGCACCGTAGCCTAAATTCCGCACGGTTATTTTCCGCAACGTCTGAACTAAGTTACCTAAAATGCTATAGAAACCAAAGGGAAAACGGCTGCAGTGGATTGAAAAAAGCTGCAGTAGATTTCCACTGTGGCTTGTCCACCACGTCTGAATGTGCCCTTAAAGCAGATCCCGTTGCAGGTTTTTTTGAGTGCATAGCATGCTCATTCTGTTGCAGAGAAGTTGTGGATTTTTACAGCTGATTTCTGTCTTTGTAATCCATAGGCTAAAACTTGAAGCTAGTTGGCTGCTAAATCTGCAACAAAATCATAGGGATTTTGTAGCAGATTCGTTGCGGATTACAACGTCTGAATTACCTGTCAAATATGCAAATGTTGGTGCAGATTCATTGCGTAATTGCCCCAAATCTGCACGAACATTTGCAGTGGAAAAATTCTGCCACGTCTGAACAATGAGTAAAGTAACGTAATGGTAAGAGCAGAGTTCACAGCAGCACAGAATCTGCACGCTCCTCTCCTGAAATATTCTGTCATGCTGTGAACTCTGCTCTTACCATTACGTAGCTCTCAGTCTGTTACCTCTCCTCCACTCCTGTCCTCAATAACACCTTCACATGATTGGCAAGTCACCAACCCGCACAAGATCCACACGCTCATCTCCTGAAATACTCTGTGCTGCTGTGAACTCTGCTCTTACCATTACGTAGCTCTCAGTCTGTTACCTCTCCTCCACTCCTGTCCTCAATAACACCTTCACATGATTGGCAAGTCACCACGTAATGGTAAGAGCAGAGTTCACAGCAGCACAAAGTATTTCAGGAGATGAGCGTGCGGATCTTGTGTGGGGTGGTGACTTGCCAATCATGTGAAGGTGTTATTGAGGACAGGAGTGGAGGAGAGGTAACAGACTGAGAGCTACGTAATGGTAAGAGCAGAGTTCACAGCAGCACAGAATGTTTCAGGAGAGGAGCGTGTGATTGACTGCAGAGGCCGCTGCAGCCTGTGATTGGCTGCAGAGGCCGCGGCAGCCTGTCATTGGCTGCCGCGGCCGCGGCAGCCTGTGATTGGCTGCAGAGGCCGCGGCAGCCTGTGATTGGTTGCAGAGGCGGTCACGTGACGTGCGTGACCGCCATTACAGCCTGTGATTGGCTGCAGCGAGCGGCGACATGGATGAAACGTCATTGCTGGAGGCCGGACAGGAGGAATGTAAGTATGAACGTATTTTATTAATTTTTTTATTACATTAAAATTGTATTTTCCGTGCGCCGAGCATGGTACTGTCAAGGTTGCTGAAAGAGTTAGTGCAGCCCATTAACTCTTTCAGCACCCTGGACAGTACCATGCTCGGCGCACGGAAATTACAGGTTCGGTCAGAACTAGTTCGGTCCGAATCGAACTTTTTCGTGAAATTCGGCGAACTAGCCGAACCGAACTTTTCATAAGTTCGCTCATCTCTAATCAGGACCAACCTTCGGCTGGTCCTGATAGGCTTCCTGTCAGAGTGACAGGAAGTCACTGTGTCGTTCCCGATGCACACTGTCGGCGACAAGTTGTGCATCGGGAACTGGGAGATCAGCTGTCACCGACAGCTGACACTCCAGTGTTGCCGATCAGCGGCTCATCGGCGCTGATTTTGGCAATTAACCCAATAAATGTGGTGATCGATTGTGATCACCACATTTAGGGGGTTTGTAGCACATCAGCAGCCCCCATGCAATTGTGGGGGCTGCTGATGCTTGTGATGGCACCCGGGGGCCAGGCAACGGCCTCCGGGTCTACCATGTATGGAAGCCTATGAGGACCAGCCTCTGGCTTACTGTCACTACTAGGTAGTGTAATGTATTCTAGCAGCGATCAGAGCTGCAGGTAAAAAAAATAAAGTGTAAAAAGTAAAAAAAAAGTTAATAAAAATGTTTTATAAAAGTGTAAAAATAAACGTTTTTGTTTTCCTATAATAAGTTATTTATTATAGGGAAAAAATGAAAAAGTTTAAAAAAAGTACACATATTTGGTATCACCGTGTTCGTAACGATCCAACCTATGAAACTATAATGTTATTTTTTCCGCACGGTGAACGCCACAAACAAAATAAACGGAAAGCTATGTCAGCATCTCTATTTTTTGGTCACCACCCCACCCAAGATATAGAATAAAAAGTGATCAAAAAGTCGCATTTACCCCAAAATATTACCAATAAAAACGACAACCCGTCCCACAAAAAACAAGACCTCCCACAGCTTTTTTGACGAAAAAATAAAAAAGTTACGGCTCAGAATAAGGTGTCTCAGAAAATAAATAATTTTATAGAAACTTAATTTTATTGTGCAAACGCTGCAAAACTTAAAAAAAAATATACACATATGGTATCACCTTAGCTCTAAAAAAAAGATCCTGTGGGGTCAAAATGCTCACTATACCCCTCGAAAAATTCCTTGAGGTTGTGTAGTTTCCAAAATAGGGTCACTTTTGGGGGTTTCCACTGTTTTGGTCCCTCCGGGGCATTGCAAACCCGACATGCCACTGAAAACCAATCCAGTAAAATCTGCGCTCCAAAATCCAAAAGGCGCTCCTTCCCTTCTGAGCCCTGCTGTAGGTCCAATCAGCAGTTTATTACCACTTATGGGATATTGCCGTAATCGGGCTTTTTCTCCTTTATTCCTTGTAAAAATGAAAAATTCTATGTTTCCACAGGAAAAAAGGTGATTTTCATCTTCACAGACTATTTCCACTAAATTCTGCAAAAAAAACTGTGGGGTCAAAATGCTAACTATACCCCTAGAAAAATGCCTTGAGGGGTGTAGTTTCCAAAATGGGGTCACTATTGGGGGGTTTCCACTGTTTAGGTACCACAAGACCTCTTCAAACCTGACATGGTGCCTAAAATATATTCCTAAAAAAAGGAGGCCCCAAAATCCTTTAGGTGCTCCTTTGCTTCTGCGGCCAGTGTTTCAGTCCATTAGGACACTAGAGCCACATGTGGGATATTTCTAAAATCTGCAGAATCTGGGCAATAAATATTGAGTTGTGTTTCTCTGGTAAAACCTTCTGTGTTACAGATTTATTTTTATTACAAATGAATTTCGGCAAAAAAAATGAAATTGGTAAATTTCACCTCTAATTTGCCTTAATTCCTGTGAAACGCCTAAAGGGTTAAAATACTTCCTGAATGTGGTTTTGAATACCTTGAGGGGTGCAGTTTTCAAAATGGGGTGATTTATGGGGACTTTCTAATATATAAGGCCCTCAAAGCCACTTCAGAACTGAACTGGTCCGTGAAAAAATGGCCTATTGAAATTTTATTGAAAATATGAGTAATTGCTGCTAATGTTCTAAGCCTTGTAACGTCCTAGAAAAATAAAAGGACGTGAAAAAAAATGATGCAAACATAAAGTAGACATATGGGGGATGTTAACTAGTAACTATTTTGTGTGGTATTACTATCTGTTTTACAAGTAAATACATTTAAATTTAGAAAAATGCAAATTTTTGCACAATTTTGCTAAAATTTTACGTTTTTCACAAATAAATATTGAATTTATCGACCACATTTTTTCACTAACATAAAGTACAATATGTCACGAGAAAACAATCTCAAAATTGCTTGGATAGGCAAAAGCATTCCGGAGTTATTACCACATAAAGTGACATGTCAGATTTGAGAAAATCATCTGTGTCCACAAGGCCAAAACAGGCTGTGTCCTAAAGGGGTTAAGAAACTCATTAGCATAAAGCTAAAATAGGTCATAACTCTGTAAAAAATGATTGTTTTTCTAAATAAAAAACACCGCTGTAATCTACATTACAGCGCCGATCACATTATGTACAAGATAGGCCACTTATAATGTGGTGACAGAGCCTCTTTAAGGCCAGGCCTCTTTAAGCATGTTGTCCACCATAGACAACAGTTTTTATATACCTTCTTAAGGCAGCTTATTTAGTTATGGAACTCTCCTGTTTAGAGCTCCCCTTCATAAACTGATGCCAAGAATTGGGTCCACAACTGAACAAGACTCATATCAAATAACAGAAAATGGGAATACATTTACCTAAAATCACAGAAAAAAGGCCATACTTACTGATACTAGGACAGGTTAAAACACCAGTTCCCCAGCAGGATCTAACAACATTGTGTTTCATTTCTATAGACACCCTGCCATGCTTCATTTTACCTGAACTATAGAAAAATGATGCATTTATATTGCAGATGCTCCCAGTCCACAGCAAACATGTCTGAGTAGAAAAAAAAAAATCCTGAGTAGAGTTGACATGCAATATTGATAATGTTGGGTCAATAATAATTTGGAATCTGATCACTGTATACTGCTTCTCATTTCCTGTAGATAATTTATAGGATCACATATTCTGGGTCATCTTGAGAATAATGCCGCTCATCTGAGATGAAGACCACAAAATAAAAAATGATTGTCCGACATCTTTAAAGGAAGGTTTCAAGCTACAGTATATGTGGACTTGCTCACAACTTCAGAGCTCTGAAATCTGTATAGTCAAAGTCCATTTCATACAAAGGGAAAAAGTCTACTGAGCAGGAACCACTTTCATTATAGAGATAGCAGTTTGCTTACAGAAAAGTAACCAGTCAATAGATAGTTGAAGTTGTGTTGTACTTTCTCACTGAACTATGAGTTACACTTGCTACCTTAACCCTATTTCAACCCATTCCACTATATTATTACATTACAAAACATAAAGCTCTCTTAGCGCATTAAAGGGGTTTTCCCATCTTGGACATTTATGGCATATCCACAGAATATGCCATAAATGTCCGATAGATGCGGGTCCCACATCTGGGAATTATGGAAACAGTGTAGCAAGGCAAACTACGCTATTTACATAGCTCCCGAGTTACGGAAACAGAGTAGGTTGCCGTGCTACGCTGTTTCTGTAACTCTAATTCCCTTCTATGAGAGTCACGGAAACAGCGTAGCTCAGCTGTTTCCGGAACTCCCGACCACCTAATCAGAAAGTGTCCGGGAGGCAGCAGGAGCCTAGCTAGGTAGAACGCCATTTATGACATATCCTGTGGATATGCCATAAATGTCTAAGAAGGGAAAACCACTTTAATGGCACATTACATCAAAAGCAACAAAAGATACAATGTAACCTATATAACAATGAAGTAGTAGATATGTTTCAATGTATAAACCTAATATATATATGTCTTAGAGACACATCAATGTATTTAAAGAGGCTGAAAATCTAAGCTGGCCTGAAGGTACCCACTCAGACTTCAAGAAAAGTATCTCCACTGCCAAGAAAGAAAGGGATTTTCCACTTACAGGATAATTAATGAAGCTTTCCCTACAAGAAATGTTATTATTAGCAACACTGCTTACAATATGTGGCATAATTTATCTAGGAAATGGTCTCACTGCTATGTCTGGAGTTGAATATGAATTTGTTTTTCTCTTTTGAGGCTGATGGCTCTACTGGGATTTTGTTTGCCTTCCACTGTGAATGAATATAACACACTTCCAGGTGATAACAGGTTGAACTTGTTAGACCTCTGTTATCATTGAAACTTTAGTAACTATATAACTACATAGCATATCACATTAAAATAATAAAAATGTGTTATTTGCATTAAGCCCTAAGGTTCCCAAAGCTTTTACTTGGCAATTCCAAAATACTTCCCTCTGCTATAACAGATCATAACAAATTCTTCCTCTTCTAAATATGTTAAAACTTTCTAATCCTCCAAAATAATGCAAATTCAGTTGACTGTAATTTTTACTCGAACATTTCTATTAACCAAGTACCAAGGTGCCTGTAACAATTAACTTATATTACTGCTTTTTTTCTGGCATATTGAGATTCACTGTTTATTCTCCAACTGTATCAGGTGCAGGTTTTCTTCAACTCTTTCAGTGAAAAAATATTTACAGTATATACACACACTATCCACCATCCCCCTGTCACATGAGATCTTTCTCTACTAATCTGAAGCAGTCTCTTCCTATCCCCCGTCACCACTCTAGACTGTAATGTCTTCTAAAACTTCCCTTTCTCCCCGCTGCTGCTAAGATGGTTCTTCTCAGTTACTGCAGCCTGCTGTGTGACAATCACAGAAGATGTAGCTCTAGGATCAATCATCAGAGAGAGCAGTCTGTGAAGTCTCTCTAGCATAAATGAAGCCTGCTCTGTAGGAGGACTGGTGCGCCTAAGTAGCTTCTACTGATCGAATATAACTACTGAAGAGACTGTTTGAGGTCAGAATCCACTAGTTAACCACAAGCAGCAGATGCATTCAGGAGTAAAATAGAACTAAGAAGGCAAAATAGGCAATTAAGATCTATTATGCTATAGCATTATAAAATAATAATAAGAAAATAATAAAGCTTAAACCTCATAGACAATAGATTGTTGTTTCCGTAATGCCTATAGGGTGCTTTCCAACACCTTCAGGCTTTTTGATCCTGGGTTAAAAGAATGAATTAAACAGTTAGGATTCTTTATACACACTTTATACACACTTGTGTTTTCCCCTAAGATGATTGGTAGTTGAGATGCTTGGCAGCTGCGTACACATTTTGACACCATAGAGATTATTATACATGTATGTAAATAGGGTGTTCTGCTGACAATGAACTTGTCTGTGTATACTGCATCAGATCCTGTATCAGACTATGCCCTGTTGCAGAACAAAGAAAACAGTTAAATGTTTTACTTTAGCCCAGGCAATATGGAAGTCAGCCAAACTGAAGATCTACTGCTTGTAAAACAGGAATGATTATTTGCTTCGAGAAAAAGTAATCATGATGATCTCTCATGTGATTTAGAGTCACCTCTGAGCACACTTGCATTAATTGTTTTTGTCTTGTATATTCTTGTAATTGACGTCACCAAGGCGAGGGCAGCTGTAACTTTCCTAGAAAATTTGATGTTGCTTATGGCCATTGCCCTGCTACTGTAAACAAATTGTCTGAATCTTTCAGTGGAACTTACAATGTATTTTCAAAATCTTCTGGAATAACGAATTATTTCAGTTTCACAAATAATTGGTATAGAGATACATTTTTGATATTTTTTGAAAAAAATGTTGAGATTATAATTTTTTAACAAAATAATTAAACTCTGACCTTTGCTGACAGCATTTCACCAACAACTCACAAACAGCCAAATAATACCATATTGATGGATTCTTTTAGTGAGATGCTCACTGTTTGCTGAACGTGTGATACCTCTTGAATACATAGACAACTATCTTGTAAAGTTGTTTAGTAAAGGGATCAAATCAATCGATAGATATAAGCCCTTGACCTCATACATACAGCCAGAGTATAGATCCATATAGCACACAAAAGTCTATGTCCTATATTGTACCTCAGATGGACAACATCTGAATTTAATTTTCTCCAATGCTCCAGAAACGTACAGCTAGGGAATTTAGATTGTGAGCCCCACTGGTGAAAGTGAATGATGTCAACTTCTGCACAGCCCTGCAGAATATGTTGGCGCTATATAAACCACAGAAATAAATAAATGTGGTGGCATAAGGATATGAATCTGTGAGAGAAGATATTGTTGCATGTTTCATTGCATGCCGTATTATGGACAAATTGTCCCCTAACAGCATTGTTTCTAGGGGGAACATGGTGCTATACAGAGGAACCATACCCTGGCACACAGGGTGCCTAAGGCTCCGAAATACGAAACTCTAGACACTCCTTGAGCTGTCGTAGCTCCTACAACTCCTTTCAATGCAGCACTCCCATTTTTGGGAGCGGCCTATACCACTGTGCGGCAGAAAAGGAGAGATATTGTAGATATGAATAGGAATGTAGGCATGACAATGTACAGGGTTTTTTCTTTTGTCAGTTCTGGGGTGTGGTCTAATGTACCATAATAATTTATGGAATAATAGGACCATTTTGGAAGAGAAAAAAATGCTAGCAAAACCATACTTTTATAAATGTGCCCCTGTATGCATACCTAAACCACGCCCGCATGCGGTGACCAATGGCAAAATCGTGCGGCTATTGGGCACTGCAAGAAGGCTGGCTTTAGTCGCATTCAACTATTGCTAAGTTGGACCATACCCTGAAACCAGTTGTCTTTGATCAAAAGTCAGGACAGCAATTTAAAAAAAAACTTTCATATTAAGAATTTTTATTTAGATTGTCTTAGTTAAATATATAATCAGAGCACAAAAGATAGAAAATCCTTGGCCCACATCCTTTCCTAAGTACATAATCATTTCCTTCCAGACATACAGCTATTACCTCTTGTCATATCTAATGAGGAGTTCAGCATTATTAGGATATTATTAATGAAGGGCTGACAAATAAATACGCCGCTCCATCCATACACTTCAGTTTATTTCAGTTCTTTATTAGACTGCTTCCTTCAAAGCAGTTATCACTGGCTGACTATAATTTCTAATTGCATGTGAACACCTTCCTGACAGCTCTACGAGAGCAGGCAAAATGATACCGATATACATAAAAGCATACTGACTAGGTGACTGTCAACTGTGTTACACTTACAGACATTTTATGAATAAGCATAAAATAATAAGATCATGGAATAATAATGTAAAAGCTTAAAATCTATTTATATATACAAATAAATGGTATACTTTCTATTAGGGCTCATGCACACTACAATGTTACCATTCTAAGTTTGTACAAGCAATAATGCAGCAAACATAGACATCTATGGGTCCTGATGTATTTTCATATTCCTCCAATTTCCATTCTATTGGATGCCATATTACAGGGAAGCATTGCTTCTAGGGGAGAATATCTCTGTAATATGGCACTATACGGAGGCACCAGGTATTACATTTTCATAGGGACTGTGTGCCTTCGAATAGGCTCCATACATGCTGTAATCTGATATATTTTATCTATGTATGGTTAGCATGATATGGTAGAATTTGTTTACAACTATTTGAGGTCAGATAAACCTTTTGATACAGTTATACAGTACACTCAGTACTATATACAAAGCAATAACAAGGTAGAGAACAGTGGGGAAGATTTATCAGTAGGATTGTAGATGTATAGATTTAAGAATCGCTGAAAAAAAGAACACAAAATGATGCACACAGTGGGATAAATTTTGTGCCACTCACTAAACAAGGGTGGACATACTATTGGTACAACCTGTGCAGATGCACAGGAGCCCAGTAGGTAAGGGGACCCACTGTCACCATAAAGCAGCCTTCTTCTGTCTATTAGATTGCATGTCAATTCCTGAAACAATTAATTTTATGGATTAGAATCACTGATATATTGTTAGAGGGACATAAGGGAGTGATTTATGATGAGATATTGGAGATAAAGGGGCCCATATGGTGTTCTTTCACAGGGGCCCTCAGCTGTCTGTGTCCGCCCCTGTCACCTTACATCTTAGACATTTTTCCTTACACCAATATTTTTTAGCAAAAAAGGGGAGAAAGTCTTTTTACCACATATTTGGCGATTTTAACAACTCCTCTTAGCCATGCCTATTTTTTAGACACTTTAAAAACGATTGAGGTAAGTATTAAAAGCACAGCATCTGCTCCATCATTTTGGTGCACTTTGCGGCAAACATCTGGAAAATTGTGCTTAGCCACCTCTCCCCCGTTTTGTCTTGGACTTTATGCTTCTTTTAGACTGATACTCGCTGTGGCTGCCAAGACCTCCTTGGAAGAGGCTGTCTAAGATCGTGAATACTTGTAATGTATGACAGACCGGAGGTTCTGTCCTGGGGGGGACGTCGCTGTTTCAGCTCCATAAATGCGTAATACAGAGCAGCTGTTTCCCTGCAGGTCTCTGCAGCTGCTGTAGACGTCTACATGGGAGGAAACAATATCTCCATCCCCGCGCCATTGAGCATGAAGATAAAAAGGCAGGGGGCTCATGAGTGAATGCCATGACGCTCTTCTTCCCCGTGGTATGTTGATAGTAAAATCTATAGGTATTTCCATTATTTATCCTTGAATATAGAGCCGGACACTTCCACTAGCATACCTGCAACTTAATCTATATTATCTTTTTTTAGTGTTATTTCTCTGGAAAATGTACACTCTTAATTCCCCCTGCAGCCATGGGTAACATCCCTGGCAGTCTAGGGTGGTGAGAGAGCTTATGATAACATCCCTGAACGTCTAGGATAGTAAAGGGATTGTTAATAACATCTCTGGCGGCCTAGGGCAGTGAAGAGGTTAATAAAAACATTGCTGGTGGTCTATGGCAGTGAAAGGGTAAATTATAACATTCCTGGTGGTCTAGGGCAGTGAAGGGGTTAACTTCCTGTGCTGAAGGTTGCAGCACCCCTTTCTCTTGCTCCTCCATCGGTGGCTGCAAACTGTTCAAACACACAGATACCGTATCATCAGCTATCAGCCAATCACAGAGCAGCTCAGACAATCTTAGAGTCTTTGTGATTGGCTTACTGGGATGATACAGTGTCTGTGTAAAATATGAGAGACCAGCGGAGAGTGTAAGCAGGGGGAGGGGTGAGATAAGCAGGATACTTGTTTTTAAACCGCCTGTGGCCTGGGAAGGCCCCTGCGCCTGAAGATGCTGCACATGCTATATGTCCGCCATGCTCAAATACACACAGTCATTATGGTTCCAATGTCAACCACAGACATGAACATGATTTATGATGGTCTTCTATTCACGAGGCTCTTATTTCTTATTAACAAACATGTAAACGATTTGGTCGTCGTCTTGTCATATTTATAAATATTCACTAAGTAGCCAAAATAAATGTAGAGAACAGAATTAACCTTGCAGCGAACCAAACTAATGAGTAATGAAAGTAATCTCAAGTCTGCATAAGTTATTAGAACAATGCATCTGCTCACATTAAGCTTAAATGATATTTAATGAAAATGATGTCACTTATCCTATATCACGTAATGATAATACCCTTTTCTAACCACCAGAGAGCTCATGAAACCAGATACTTTGTCTTTGAAGTAATACATCATTTTGTCAGAAGCCATCTTCATACAGTATTTCACTCCGGCTATACAACGGTTTGCCCAAAATGAACATCTTATTTTTACTTTATGCTCAAAATTAGTTGCTTGACTTCTTTTTTCTATAGAGTACAATACAATTCCATACAATAGTAGCATAAAGATCAATTGGAAGTCATATCTAAATATAAAAGCCATTTTTCTAATACGCAAAGGTAGAAAAAAGTCAAACTACTTTTCTAAATTGCTACAAAATCCCAAAAGCAGTTATATAAACAAACAAATGTAATTCGCTCGGTCATAGTTATTTTCAAGTGATTCAATGTATTCATATAGGCAGTATATATTGGAGCAACAAAATTAAAATCTAAACTAATGGGGGTTTTTAGTCATATGTAAATATGGACAATGAAAAATTCTGCAACCTTCATATATTATTTGTGTTTCAATACCTCACCACTTTCAAGATCTCTGTTCTCTGTCAGTGAAAACAAACATTCTTGTTTACATCCATAGGCAAAGAACCAGTATAGACCTAGGTGACAGTTTGCTACAATATCCTGACAATTTTATTTTTTCACAATAGAAGTCAATGTTAACGGGATGGAACAGGATCGGCATCCTGAATTAAAGTATATTTTCTCCAGTATTGACAGAATGCAAAAACGTTGTGTGAACTAGGCCTAAAAGAAACTGAAAAATAAGCAGAACCATCAAAAAGATTTACTACAAAGATACTAGATTTGACTTTTATCACTATTTAGCAGATCCAATTATTTGAATTCAGTGTAATAATTGTTAATATGAATCACTAGTATGCCTCATGCACATTGCTATGTTATGAATCTCTATTGTACAGATCCGTAATAGAAACGCAAGGCTTGCTATAATACCATACTATATATCCATGTGCCTCAAATGTTTTAGGGACATAGGGACTCCACACACCGCCTTAAAAAGGTCCATATGTGTCATCATCCCGGTATAAAATTTTTATGCTTTTCGAGTGCAACAACGTGATTGAAAAATACAAACACAACATAAAATGATGTGACTTCCTAGCTCTTCTTAAAGCAAACTTGAGAAAATGCCTGGGGTTAGCTGTGGATTTGCATATTTGGATGCGGGAACTGCGTTAAATATATGTCTGAGCCACATCAATCACAGTTCCTGTAGGTGTGCTGCATTTATACTTTGCTCATAGGCAAACTGTTAAGTAGTAAATTAAAATTATAAACTTCTTATATGATTTAAATGTATTTAATTGACAAGCTTTCATCCCCTCAGTGTGGTTACCCATTTCAAATGATTACGTTTTCCTCTTGGATCACAGGGGGCTTTGAAAAATGAACACACATGAGAGCTCTACTTTCTCCAGCTAGGGTTCGTTTTCATTACTGTCATTAAATGTGGAAATGCATTGACAATATGTCTTTCCCATCTCATGAATATAATTATTATAACCATCATTACTTTTTCTCCATAAAAGAGAATATATTCCATCCAAGTCGTTTCCCCCAACACTTTTCCTGCTTATCTACTCTCTAAAAATTGTGAGTGGAATAGAATCTTAAGTGCAATAGAAATGAAAATCGCAGGGGATAGGGGATTATAATTTTAAATGATTCATTTCTAAAAAAAATAATAATAATGCAGAGTAAATTAATTTTCTGATTTATTGGTTTATTCTTTTGTTCCTATAAGTTTTTATTAATAAAGTACTGTGTCTTTTCAATTGTCTGTGCTTATCAGCAATGTACATTATTTTTGTTGTCCTTAGCATCATTCATTTAATTGTGGCAAGGAACTATATAGGCGAGTAGACGCTCACACTGGACCATCTACTTAACCAGATGATCTATCTGCCACCAGAAAATAAAAAAATTAGTAGAGTAACTAAACTTGTCATAGTGACATGTCAGAAGTTTTGATTGGTGGTGGTCCGAGCACTGAGCCCCCCACCGATTGCTAAAGCAAAGCGTCATAAGCGATTGGGTGAGCGCTGTGCCGATTAGTTTCTGATCGGCTTTCCTCGAGAAGCCAAGCGAGCAGTGTGAGGACTCAGATTTTATATTAAACACGTTCCCCTGCTCTGAGGAAGGCCGATCAAACACTAAGCAGCACAGCGCTCACCCTGGCGCTGCGTTTTAGCGAACGGTGGGGGTCCCAGTGCTCGGACCACTCAGATAAAATCTTCTAAAATGTCACTGTGATATGTCCAAACTTTTCTAAAATTTTAGATACACTTATCATGTCACCTATGACATGTTCTTTGTATTCCTTACTTTTCCATGTTTTCATTTGCCTTCATCTCCTGGAAGGGATTGTAAGTTTCTATATCACAGCTGTCACACACAGTCATGCTACAACTGCACACTGTATACATGGTTGTCTGTCTCCTCTTGAGCTTCCTCGTCTCCTCTGCCTGCTTTGAGCAATGCCTGCTTCTCCCATTTTATGAGTTTTGCAGGGCTTATGCTTGGCCTGATGAAGACGCTAGTCCAGTGTTGAAACGCGTAGCCTCAAACTGCCTTTATTGTTTTATACCCAATAAATCCCATTTATCACCTCTCTGTCTGGACTTGAAATTGATGTTAGCAGCGCTGTACTTTGGTCCGCAATATTTCTCCCTCCATGTCTCTTTGAGCGGTTGTCTTTTGACCACCGGTTTGGATCGAGCTGCAGCTACATCACTTATTACCTGCCTACAGTAGAGTTGTACCTACTACTTGCACAACCCCCAAAGGTGAGCATTTGATTCACCATTGTTTGGTTTGCTAATTTTTTCGCTTGTGATTTGCACCATGTGGCACCGTGGTATTTTCTCGCTTTCTTTCTAGGTTAGATGTGGCAAAGCCTTTTATGGCATACTTTAGGTATATCCTGACAAAAGTGATGTCCTGTTATTATAAAAAATAAAGTCACAAAAAATATATAAACACGATTTCCACAAATATATCTCTTTAATAAATAAACTGCACAAAATAATAAAAAATATACATATTTCCCAATAACCATAATAACCCATACAATAACGTTAATCCATTATTTTTGGGGACTGGAAAATGGCATTAACCCCTTAACGACGAGCGACGGGTATATCCTTCACTAGCAGGTGTTAGTTCCCGCATAGCGACGGATATATCCGTCGCTCTGATCGGGTGGATACTGCCAGTGTACCCACGCGATCAGCGGCAGGAGCACGGTTGTTATACACAGCCTGGCTCCTGCCACAACTGCCGGAATCGAAGTGCGATTCCGTCAGTTTAACCCATCAGATGCCGCTGTTAAAAGCAACAGCGACTTCTAAGGTGTTTGATAGAGGGAGGGAGCTCCCTCTGTCACCCCATCGGTGAACATGCAAAGAAATCGCAGGGTGCCGTCAGGTTTCCATGGCAGCCGGGGGCCTTACAAAGGCCCCCAGGTCTGCCTTCAGCATCCGCCTATTAGACCATGCCAGAGGATAGTTCAGACTTTTATGGATGCGGCGATGCCAGTTATTTAACTTTTATTTTTTTAACATTACTTTAGGGAAAAAATGTGAGAAGGGTTTTTTTTTTTTACTTTCAATATAATTTATTTTTTTGAACATTAAAAAAAACTTTATTTAACAGTTTTCCACTTTTTTTTATTAGTCCCCCTAGGGGACTTCGCTGGATTTCGGTTCTACTTACTTCATCCTTTGTTGATTGCCGCTGGTTGTGCGGGATTCCGGGCGCTGTCTGTTCACAGACACAACAAACAGTGAGCTGGAGGATTCCCTCCCCCCTTTCCTGTTCCTTGTTTTTGCTTACTAATGTATTGCAGTATATCACTATACTGACAGACAGCGAAGGGCCTCAAAGGAGTACAAAGATGGCAGATCTGGGAGCCTTCATTAGGCCCCCAGGTTGCTATGACGACCACCAGCACCCCACGATCGCGTTGTGGAGGGGCGATGGTGCATTGGAGGGGGCCGCTCCCGTGAATCGAACAATTTAAATGCCGCGATCGCAATTGACCACGGCATTTAAGGTGTTAAACGGGCAGAATCAAAGTGATCTTTGATTCCGCCCGTTGCAGTGAGGTGTCGGCTGTATTACACAGCCGTCACCCGCCAAGTCTGGAGCGTGCTCAGCCAGTGAGCCCTCTCCATACTTACTGTTAATAGCTGTCACGTACATGTACATTACATGTCGTTAAGTGGTTAAGTCTATTACAATTATTTTTAATCTGTGGCAAAGCAATATAGGTTGCAGAGGAAACACACACCTGGCTTTGTTCACACTTACATTAATGGTGTCCGTTTCCCTTCTAAGACTTTTAAGGTCAATAAGTGCAGTCTGCAGTGCTATACCTGTCGTCAAAAAATATTAGAACACTGGCAGAATCCTGTCAGACCCCATTAATGTAAATGGGGTTCATCAGTATTCCCTGGTATTCGTTTCAAAACTGACCTGGCATATAAACAGAAGCCATAGTGCAGGTGCGGATTTGTCCAATAGCTAGCAGACAATTCCAATTAAACTTACCTTCATTGCTCCCGGCTCCTCCTCAGCCCTGGGAGCCATAAATATGGGTTCTGACACCGTCCAGCATCAGGACATAGTGTAGGGCAGCACACTCGACGTCTTGATGCTGGACAGCGTCAAGACAAAGTGTGCAGCGAGCAGCACCAGTAGCTGAACAGTAGCTGGGGGAGGGAAGCATTGAGTATAAGCGTTTGATCGGCAGACTGAATATTTTTTTTCTCTGATCTGGGATTTGTTTAATTTGAGGGGTCTTATCTGACATCCCAATAACATAGGGGTATTATCTGAGGGTTTGATTAATTCAGGGGGTCTGACCTGGGGTCTGATTAATTTAGGGCGTCATATATGGGGTCTGATTAATTTAGGGGGGTCTGATCTGGGGTCTGATTAATTTAAGGGGTCTTATCTGGCGTCCTATTATCTTAGGGGTATAATCTGGGAGTCTGATTAATTTAGGGGGTCTGATCTAGGGTCTGTTTCATTTATGGGGTTTGTTCTAGGATCTTATTAAATTAGGGAGTCTGATCTAAAGTCTGAATAAATTAGGGGTCTGGACTGGGGTTTCAATTTATTTGGATGGTTATAGAGACTGGGGTTGGCTTTAAAAGTGAAGGGCCAAAGATGTCTCAGCAGCAAATGCTGCAGTCATCAGGAGAAGTTGTCATAGTGGTCCTGGCCAGAGGAAGAACAAAAGGAAGAAAACATCTACAGTCAGAGAAGATGTCACCTGTGAGTCACTGGATTTAGAGAGGAGCTGCCACATCTCCTGACATGTCTGCTATAGTACATCCTTGTATTCCCCATGAGACAATTCTAGAGAAGCTTTACTTAGAACGCTGTGTTGTGATGTCTCATAATTATAAAATTAATTACTTTATTTACTTTATATGTTTAAAATGCAATAAGTATACATATTAAGGCATTTTTCCTTCTGCAGGTTAACCTACCTATTAATCTGTAGTACAAAGCATATTTGAATAGCCAGTTATACAAAGTTCCGGGCATGATGGTATCCCGATAACAAGTAACACTGCAATGAAAAGGTCATTATGGCCCCATTTTCTAACCTATATCACACAACTGATAGGTGGAATTTGGTTGGTCTCCACTCCCTCTGCACTAGTTTAGAAGGATTGTCTGCTTCTAAGAGCCCCTTTCCCTAATACTCTGTTAGGACATACTTAATTTATAGAATAGGGTGCCCAAATAAGGCTAAAGCCAAGTGCCCCAGGCGTTCATTAAATTCAGTAAGCAAACCCTTATTTCCACATGTCATTGTAATACAGTTTCCCTTCCTGAAAAAACGAACTCCCCCTCCCATCATAAAGTGGTAGGGGAACCAGTATTCTGAAAAGGGGTTGTCTGTACTGAATGACCTCTTTATTTAACACCTTAACGATCGTCAATATACTTTTCACGGAGGTCATTAATGATACTTATGCCACAGCTCCATGAAAAGTCGGTGCTGTGACATAAGCCCAGGGGCACCTTCTCTAGCAGGCAGGATAGAAAATTGCAATGATCCCACCTGTTTAACCCCTTAGCTGCTGCGGTCAATAGCGACCGCGGCATCTAAGTGGTTTTATTGGGAGGGGGGTTCCTCTCCCACCACATTGGCACACCCGCGACGCTACCGCGAGGTGCTGATGATTTTTATAGCAGTCGTGGGCCTAACAAAAGCCCCCGAGTCTGCCTTCAGTGTATGACTTTTAAAATGTTAATTTTAGACTACCAGAATGCCTGTTAGCTTTACACCAGCAGCATAATACACTACAATACAGAAATATTACAGTGTATTATAAAAAATAGTTTAATAAAGTTTCTAATAAATAAATAAAAAATCACAAGTAAAAAATTCTTATTTCTCCCTTCCAAAATGCTTTAATGAAAAACCTAAAAACATTAAAAAAGCTACACATAGTTGGTATCGCCGCATCTGTAACAAACCAAACTATATAACGATTAGATTATTTAACCCACACAATGAATGGCGTTCAAAAATAAAATGAAAAAAATGCCAGAATTGCTGATTTCTATTCCTCTTGTTTTCCAAAAAATGCAATAAGAATTGATCAAAAAGTCATATGGTGCCAATAAAGCCTACAAGTCGTCCCGCAAAAAAAAAACAACTAATACATCTACATCTGTAGTAAAATTAAAAGTTATGGCTCTTAGAATATGGTGACACAAAAACAAATGTTTCTATCATGCAAAAGCAGTAAAACATAAAAAAGACATAAACTTGGTATTGCCGTAATTGTAATGACCTGCAGAATAAAGTTATTGTTATTCATACCACACGGTAAACTGTGTCAATTTAAGACAAAAAATAAAATGTTGAAATTTTCGATTTTTTTTTCATTACCCACAAAAAAGTTAATAAACGTTAATCAATAAATAATATTGAAAAATACAACTTGTCCCGCAAGAAACAAGTCCTTATACAACTATGTTGATGGAAAAATCAAAAAGTTATAGCTCTTTGAATGCGACGATAGAAAAACAAAAAAATATAGCTTGGTCATTAAGGAATAAAATAGACTGGTCACTAAGGGGCTAAATAAACGCATAATATCTTATTACTTTGTGTACATTGCCATGTGAAAGTATTCCCTCCCTTGGTGGTTTTTCTATATTGTTGCATTACAACCTGGAAATAAAATTGATTTTAAATTTGATTTTATGTAATGGACCTGACAAAATAGTCCAAATCGTTACAGTGGAATGAAAAAATACCTTGTTAAAAAACAAACAAAAAAAAACCCCTAAAAACTTAAATGTTGAGAGTGTATATGTATTAACCTCTTCACTATGAAATAAGTAAATAAGATCTGGTCAAACCAATTATCTTCAGTAGTCACATAATTAGTTGGATAATGTCCCCCTGTGTGAAATCAAAGTGCCAGATGATGTCAGTATAAAACCACCTGTTCTGAAAGGTCCCTGAATCTGCAACATCACTAAGCAAGACACATGAAGACCAAGGAGCTCTCCAAACCGGTCAGAGACAAAGTTATGGAGACGTATAGATCCCAAACATTGAACATCCCATGCAGCACCATTAAATACATTATAATAAAATGGAAAGAATATGGCACAACTGCAAACCGGACAAGAAAAGGCCGCCCACCAAAACTCACAGACCGAGCAAGACAATGACCCTAAACTTACAGCTAAAGCTACACTGGAGAAGAGGAAACATTTGAATGTCTTGGCCGAGTCAATGCCCAGACTTCAATCCAACTGACATTTTGTGGCATGACTTGAAGACAGGTGTACACCAACACAAGCCATCTGAGATGAAGGAGTTGGAGCAGTTTTGCCTGGAAAAATGGGAAAAAATCTCAGTGTCTAGATGTGCTAAGATAATAGAGACATTCCCCAAGAGACTTACCTCTAAAATTGCAGCAAAATGTGACTCCACAAGGTATTGCCCACTAGGTGAATACTTATGCACACTAAAGTTCTTTGTTTTTTGTCTTAATTATTGTTTCTCTCACAGTAAATAATATTTTGCACCTTCAAAGTGGTGGGCAAGGTCAGGTGTATGAATCAAATCCATTTCAATTCAAGGTTGTAATGCAAATAAAATCAGGAAAAACAGCAAGGACGAGGGTGGCGTTAAACACTTTCGCAAGGCACTATATCATTTATACATCATAACATTATGGGTGTGCATTGTGTATGTTACAAAGATCATTTTATTGAATGTTAAATGCCACGTAAATAGTTTTTGATGTCATCGTTTCTTTAGGGCAAGGTTGCCGTCATTATTTCTACGGAGACTCAATAAAGGGCATCAGTAATAATCACTAACATGTACAGTATGTATCTAGAGAAACAAATACATAGATGAAATGAATCCAGTTCTTGATACAAGTACATGCTGTATCCATTCAATGAAATAATACTTGTTTTTACAGCATCTAATAAATGAAAAAAGAGCATGCTTAGCCACTCTCGCCCTCACTTTTGTGGTATTTGAGCTTCAGTTTATATATTTGAACTCCGTCCTCAAATCATCTTTCATTCATCCTACTGGTTGCTAGGCTACTGTTAAAATGTTGTTGCAGAAAGAAATTATATATTAGGCAGGAGCTATTGATGCATTTCTTTTTTTTATTTTTTTATTTCATAATCAATACGTGCAAATTGAGGTTAAAACTGTAAAATTAATTTGTGGTAGTTCAGAAATTAAATTATATGTACAGTTCTGCAGTGTAGGAAAGTCAAAGTGGTTTATGCTTAAAGGGAATGTAGCACTTGTATCAGTATCTGCTTTTAATTAGCAAATAAAAATATATCTTTTTATTTTCTGATTTTAGATTTTTTATTCTATTTTCTGTACATAATTATGGGGGCATCCATCTTGCCTGAGCTGCTGTTAACCTTGTTTAGAAATATGCTACAGGTGCTAAAAATGCTGCGGCCAGATGTTAGCTTGAGGTCAATAGGAAATGATTAAACGCACTACAAACAGTGCAATTTTTTTAGGTGGCATTTTTAAATTGTTTTGTGTTTTTTGGCTCTGTGGCGTTTTTACAAATTGCAGGGTCTGGCTTTGGCGGTTTTTACAGCATTTAATGGCGCTTCTCTTTCGTAGACCTCCATAGGTTTCTACTGTCTCTTAAAAAAAAAACGCAAATTTGAATGTGTATGGCTTTTTTATATGACTTAATTGGTGGCGTTTTTAAGAAGAAGTCGTGTTGCAAAGGGGAATCTTTGAATGACATGATCTTTTGATCACATGATTTACAATGTGAAAAACGCCTCCTAAAATATAAGTAGATAGTAAAACACGTGAACCATTTTTTTTAGACACATAAAAAGTGTGTGCGTAGGAAGCCATGCTGCAGCCACATAGATCATAGGAACCTGTAGTCTGGAGATGTTTATTGACTTCAACAGGAGAATGTTCTAGACATGCTGTGTGACCAGTGCAGAGGTCATTATGTAGTAAGGGGGAGGCGTTAAGCTGCGACCTCACCTTTTGTTAAATGTGGATCCTGTGTTTTCTTTGAATATAAGTGAATATAACCTTAGAATATAACCTTTCATTATAATCCTGCCTGTGATGATAATGAGATGACCGATGAAAAGTGATCTCTACAGAACAGGAAGTGTCACAAGGCATAGTGGCCAGAGTGAAAACTGCACAATTTCAGAACGTTTAAAAAAAAATAAAAAAGATAGATACTTTTTTTGCCCAAAAAGTGGTTTTATTTAGTAAAAGTGTCAAAACAAATAACACATACACATATATGGTATCCCCACGATCGTAACAACTTGAACAATAAAATTTACACATTAATTAAACCACCAGATGAACGGCGTCCAAAAAAAACGCAATAAACAACTGGAAAATTCTCTCTTTTCTCCCATTCCCCCCATATAAAATGAAATAAAAGTTAATCTATAAGTCATATGTACCGCAAAATAGTACTAATGAAAACTACACCTTGGCCCGCAAAAATCAAGCCCACATACGGCCACATTGACGGAAAAATAAAAAAGCTACGGCTCTTGGAATGCAGCGATGCAAAAACAAGTAATTTTTTTCTAAAAGGGTTTTTATTGTGCAAATGTAGGAAAACATATACAAGCTTTACATATTTGGTATCCCCTTAATCGTGCCGACCCATAGAATAAAGTTAACATGTTATTTACGCTGCATAGTAAACGCCGTAAATTTATAACGTGAAAATCAATGCTGGAATAGCTGCTTATTTTCAATTCTCTCTTAAAATAAAGTTTATCGATTTATTATAAGCATCTAAAAATGGTGCAATTACAAAATACAACTCGTCCTGCAAAAAACAAGCCCTTGTACGGCTATGTCGATGGAATAAAAAAAAAGTTACGACTCTTGAAATGCGACCGTGAAAAAACAAACTATAATCCTTGGTCACTAACGCGCAAAATGGCCTGGTCATTAAGGGGTTAATGTATGAAATATAATATAGTAAAATGAAGAGATGTGAAGAATGCTAGGGAAGATCTGAGAAGTTCCAATTCATTCTCCCACTGTCTGAAGGACCCCATTTAGATGGGCTTATTGTACCCATATTTTATTGCCCATACTCCCACAGATCCCTATGGATGCGGTAAGTTTGGTTCAGTAGTACCATGGGGGACCAGTGAGATACATCAGAATTATGTACAGTAAATTATATGTGGCTATGATATCCCACCAATGTCAGATCGGTGGTCCAACCTCTGTGACCACAGCTGATCGCTAGAAATAAATGGTAGCGGCACGAGGAAGGCATCATGTCACTTCGTCTTCTGCGGTCTCTGCTCGACTTTCTCTGAAAAGATTTACACCTCTACCTGTGTTTTTGACCCATTTCTGATTTTAGCTCACAAGTATGAATGCAAAATACTGACCAAAATACATCCGTGTACTTTTGAAAGTAACCTGCTGTCTGTCTTCCTTTTCTACAACTACTTAAGGATAATTAAAACCACAGAAAAAGGCCATACTCACAGATTAGGTGGTGGGTAAAATACCCGTTCCAAACAGGACGCAACCAGGTCAGAGAATGCTGTTGATGGGAAGTGCCCAGGTGTGTTTAAATAATGATAGCCACTCCCACTAACCTTGAGGGGAGTGGTGTGTTGGGCATGGAAGTAAATGTGTAGTAATAATAAATAATAAAGTACTGTGTATAGTGCACATGTGAGGTATAGGGGACATGACTAAGTGTAGTGTGTAGAGATCAGGGCTGTGAGTGAAACAAAAACGTGAGTGTAGTGTGTAAACATGGAGGCATAGTGTTTGGATAGTGAGGCACAGCATATATCGCCGAATAGCAGCCTATTTATAACGCCCATATTGTAAGAGAGCGGGCTGCCCTGCATGCAGTGCCAAACATCCGCACACCAGGCTATCCCAGCATCATAAGACCTGGGCGCGTCCTGAAAAAAAGTATGTACAATGTAAGTAACCATGAGAAAACATGGGGTATTAGTTGTTGTTTTGGCCAAAAAAAACGCAAGCTCGCAATCCACGTCACGGATCCCCACACTTGCGAGTCCCTACCTGGAACTTTTCGTTCCAAAATCTAAGATATACAAAAAAATGGGACATAGAATATAATTAAAACCACAGAAAAAGGCCATACTCACAGATTAGGTGGTGGGTAAAATACCCGTTCCAAACAGGACGCAACCAGGTCAGAGAATGCTGTTGATGGGAAGTGCCCAGGTGTGTTTAAATAATGATAGCCACTCCCACTAACCTTGAGGGGAGTGGTGTGTTGGGCATGGAAGTAAATGTGTAGTAATAATAAATAATAAAGTACTGTGTATAGTGCACATGTGAGGTATAGGGGACATGACTAAGTGTAGTGTGTAGAGATCAGGGCTGTGAGTGAAACAAAAACGTGAGTGTAGTGTGTAAACATGGAGGCATAGTGTTTGGATAGTGAGGCACAGCATATATCGCCGAATAGCAGCCTATTTATAACGCCCATATTGTAAGAGAGCGGGCTGCCCTGCATGCAGTGCCAAACATCCGCACACCAGGCTATCCCAGCATCATAAGACCTGGGCGCGTCCTGAAAAAAAGTATGTACAATGTAAGTAACCATGAGAAAACATGGGGTATTAGTTGTTGTTTTGGCCAAAAAAACGCAAGCTCGCAATCCACGTCACGGATCCCCACACTTGCGAGTCCCTACCTGGAACTTTTCGTTCCAAAATCTAAGATATACAAAAAAATGGGACATAGAATAAAAAAAAAACCGCAATAAACAACTGGAAAATTCTCTCTTTTCTCCCATTCCCCCCATATAAAATTAAATAAAAGTTAATCTATAAGTCATATGTACCGCAAAATAGTACTAATGAAAACTACACCTTGGCCCGCAAAAATCAAGCCCACATACGGCCACATTGACGGAAAAATAAAAAAGCTACGGCTCTTGGAATGCAGCGATGCAAAAACAAGTAATTTTTTTCTAAAAGGGTTTTTATTGTGCAAATGTAGGAAAACATATACAAGCTTTACATATTTGGTATCCCCTTAATCGTGCCGACCCATAGAATAAAGTTAACATGTTATTTACGCTGCATAGTAAACGCCGTAAATTTATAACGTGAAAATCAATGCTGGAATAGCTGCTTATTTTCAATTCTCTCTTAAAATAAAGTTTATCGATTTATTATAAGCATCTAAAAATGGTGCAATTACAAAATACAACTCGTCCTGCAAAAAACAAGCCCTTATACGGCTATGTCGATGGAATAAAAAAAAAGTTACGACTCTTGAAATGCGACCGTGAAAAAACAAACTATAATCCTTGGTCACTAACGCGCAAAATGGCCTGGTCATTAAGGGGTTAATGTATGAAATATAATATAGTAAAATGAAGAGATGTGAAGAATGCTAGGGAAGATCTGAGAAGTTCCAATTCATTCTCCCACTGTCTGAAGGACCCCATTTAGATGGGCTTATTGTACCCATATTTTATTGCCCATACTCCCACAGATCCCTATGGATGCGGTAAGTTTGGTTCAGTAGTACCATGGGGGACCAGTGAGATACATCAGAATTATGTACAGTAAATTATATGTGGCTATGATATCCCACCAATGTCAGATCGGTGGTCCAACCTCTGTGACCACAGCTGATCGCTAGAAATAAATGGTAGCGGCACGAGGAAGGCATCATGTCACTTCGTCTTCTGCGGTCTCTGCTCGACTTTCTCTGAAAAGATTTACACCTCTACCTGTGTTTTTGACCCATTTCTGATTTTAGCTCACAAGTATGAATGCAAAATACTGACCAAAATACATCCGTGTACTTTTGAAAGTAACCTGCTGTCTGTCTTCCTTTTCTACAACTACTTAAGGATGCCTTTTCAGATAGCAGCCACAGATGCAAAATTGCCTATTGTAAATCATTTGTTTTAATAAAAAACAGAAGAAAAGTAGTATGGAGAAAATTAACTTTGCATAAGATTTAAAGGGTTATTTCCATCTCAAACATTTATGGCATAACCACAGGATATGCTATAAATGTCTGATAGATGCAGGTCCCAATTCTGGGACCCACACCTATATATCGAGAACAGGGGAGCCACAAACCTTCTTACGCCTGTTGAGACGGCCGCTGGTAGCCGATTCCAGGCTGGGACGAGGTGGCCACGCATGCGTGTAGCTCTCTCCATTCTTTTCTATGAATGTCACAGTGTGCGAGTCCTAGAGCAGGGATCTGTATCTATCAGACATTTATGCCATATACTGCGGATATGCCATAAATGCCTGAGATTGGAATAACCCTTTAAATGTGTTTCAGGGTCAGCCTAAAGTCTGTTGACAATCCCAAAATACCCTAAAAGATATAATATGGCCAGTAGTAGCAACTTTTATGATGACATGAGCAAAAAACGAATGACTTCTGCTAATAATACTTCAATTTCACATTGTCAGTGATATATTTAAAATCATAGAAAGGAAAGTTACAGTGTCAGCATGGGAATAAGCAAATCCGTACATACATACCATCAATGCAAAATAATTGGTAATCCAGTGACTTTATGACCTGAAAGTTGCCATTTTTTGGGGAAGTGTGTAAAATAATATAGGATTCGACACTGCACATTTCCAATAGTATTTCTCTTTCATGCCGCTGTCAGATACTGTAGTTGACCCAAGATTCCCTTGGAAATGCAATTTCATTGGCCATTTTTATGCTTAAAAGCTATGAAAGACTTCCGGTTCCGGCGCTGGTATGTGAAGACGCGTGTAACATCGCTCCTGCTCCTCCAGACCTAACAAAGCTGTTTGCTCTTAGAAATCTCTCCTCAAGATACACTGGGGTGGAGAAGACCTAACATCTAAACGACTGGCGTTACCTATATGGAGCGTTACTTGCTGAGGAGCAGCAGAAAACCGGATTTGGAAGACATGGGGGACGACACTATGGAGGAACAGCCGCCCAAGATGGTGCCGTTAGAGGAGAGACGGGACAGCGCTGACTTGCCGACTCAGCCTCCTCCCACGCAACTTCATACCTTGCAAGAAACTTTGGATTACAAATTATTGGCTAAAGCAGTGGCCGACCTTATAGCTCCGGATCTGTCCAGCACTCTGGTATCGACGGTGCAATCCACCTTAAACCGCCTACAAGAGAGCATTACCCAGCATGAGGGCCGCATAAACTAAGCTGAACAGAGGATTTCTAATGCTGAGGACGAGTTGATTGCGGTGGTGTCCCAGACAAGTGATCTGCATCAGACCGTTAAACAGCTTTACGACCGCATTGAAGACCTTGAAAATCGGTCCCGCCGGAACAACTTGAGACTGGTCGGTTTGCCGGAGTCCATACCAGTTAAAGCTCTTAGAAAGCTGTGTGAGTGTGATTTACCACAGGCCCTGGGCTTATCAGGGATCAGGCGGGTGGAACGAGCTCACACCAAACCGCCTGCCTCTGACCGTAATGTTGGCAATACTGAGCGGCCCCGACAAGTCATAATGCGATACTTGGATTTTGTGGATAAAGAAGACATCCTTCATGCTTACCGTACCCGAAAGAAACCACTTACCTTTCAAGGTGCACGTATACTCCTCTTCGGAGATTACTCAGCAGATGTGACAAGACAACGACGAGCTTTCAGTGTCACGTGCTCCTTGCTGTTTCGGAAGAACATTCGATTTCAACTCCTGTATCCTGCTATTCTTCGCATTAAGCACCCAGATGGAACTTTCCAGACGTTCAGAGATCCGGCGGCAGCGGACCGATTCCTAGCTTCTGAATCTTCGCCTACTACATCGGTGATCTCGGAAGCAGGGACATCCATCTCCTCACCTAGACGCAGGCCACCCTTGTCGGCCCAGTCGACGCGAAGCTCTCCTTCTTTGATCGAAGCAAAGGGGTCCCCAGGTAGTCTGAAGGCACAGCGCACTACACACCGAGGACGTCAAAGCGGATCGCGACTGCCAGACTGAGGACTGTACCTGAGCGGGATGGTCTCGTGTCGCAACACTGGGACTTACTTGAGTATACCTAGTTAATTGTCAATATGGGTTACACTGCTGCAGGAGGGAAGAGTATGAGTCTGGTCCCCCAAAAAGTCAGGTCTTGGGGTTTGCCTTCTGAGGTCGTTCCCCCTTGTTCTTAACCATACAATAGGGAGGGGAGTAGATGTGTAACGTTAAGTACCAGAATAATGGGAGTCCTAGACATATATTGTTGGATATACTTGTTACTTGTTCCTATGCACTGTTGCACTTTGTTTAATGTGCCTTTTACTGCATTAGTTCCCATTGGAATCTACTGTTGCACTCTTAGACTTCAGTTACTCACTCGGGAGATATATTTTAGCTGTCACCATCTTGGCCCCTCAATAGGGATTGGCGCCCGCGTATTAATGACCTATCCAGTTGCTCATATTTATAGTACACCTGTGACATGAAAATCGTAACTTGGAATGTTAAAGGGCTTAGGTCCCCAGCCAAACGTATGATGGTCTTGCGCCATTTGAAAAGGCTTCGGGTAGATGTCGCCCTACTGCAGGAGACCCATCTCCTTAAAGAAGATTTCCCGTGCATGCTCAAATTATGGGTAGGGGAGGTGTATGGTTCCCCTGCAGTGGAGCGGAAAGCAGGGGTTTTAGTACTGATTCGTAGGGCATTTCCTCATACGGTCACTGATGTAGTTACAGATGACGAGGGCAGGATGATACACCTCCAAATCAACAGTCCTCAGGGTACGATGAGGTTATATAATGTGTATGTTCCGAATAGCTCACAGAAACCCTTCTATGATAAGTTTCGTGCCACCTTACTCCTTGATTCAGCTCCGGAAATAGTGGTAGACTTCAATGGGGTAGTGTCGCAGCAGGAAGATAGATCATCCAGACTAGCTACAGATCTGACGACCCCTGTCGCGGGCTCTAATTTGGCGGGTCTTTTGTCGGTTGCATCATTGATTGATGGTTGGAGACATGTTCATTCTGGTGACCGGGAGTATACTCATTTTTCTCACCCCCACTCTTCTTGGTCGCGTATTTACTATGTATTAATTAGTCGTGCATTAATTCCCAAGGTCAAAGAGGTCTCAATTACAGACCTAGTTATCTCAGATCACGCACCTGTCTTAATAGACCTGCTTGATACTCATCCTAAGGGAGACGCTTATTTGTGGCGCTTTCCATCCTTTTTGGCCAAGGATGAAAGTTTCCTGACGCTTCTGAAGGGTTGGTGGCTTGAATACGGGGCTATGAATGAGCAACATGTATCCGATCCTCAGCTATTTTGGAACACGGCAAAAGCAGTTTTGAGGGGACGCATTATAGCACGTGTTAGTAAACTTAAAAAAGTGGTACGGTCACAATACGAGAAGACTAGTGCAGCGTTGAGACAGGCATATACAGATTTTTTAGTAAAGCAGACTCCACTCTCTAAAGCCTTATGGATATCAGCCAGGGGAGACTTTGATATATGGGCTGAGCGTCGGGAAGATTTTATTAGGACCCAACAGGAAGTAAGCTATAGACGTTTTGGAGATAAACCTGGGAAATTGTTAGCAAACCTGGCTAGGGGAAAGAGACCTTTTCACTGTATCCAACGCCTGAGATCCCCGGGAGGCAGTGTTACAGAAGACCCAAAGTCCATTAACACATCACTGGGGAATTATTATGCTTCGCTGTACCGGGACGACCCGGGGGAACTGCCGGAGGGCGAGACCTTTTTGCAAAACCTCTCTTTACCTCAAATCTCTGAGGAACAATTACACGCGCTTAACGCGCCGATAACCGCGGAGGAGGTGCGAAGTGTAATTATGGCCTTGCCCTCGGGCAAGTCTCCTGGGCCTGATGGATACCCAGGTGAATTTTATAATGTTCTGGGGACACAAGTGGCGCCCATCTTGACTAGCCTGTTTAACAACGTATTGTCAGGACAGGACCGGGCTTTCCGAACTAATCTAGCCTACATCAAGCTAATACCTAAAGAGGGTCGAGATCTTGAATGTCCCTCCTCTTACCGGCCGATTTCGCTGATCGATCAGGACCTCAAGATATTGGCTAAGCTCATGGCCAACCGTTTGGCTTTGATATTGCCCTCACTGATAGGCCCATCGCAGGTGGGTTTCGTAAAGGGCAGTTCAGCTGTAACGAACATCCGAAGAGTTTTATTGGCAATGGATAAGGTTGGAGATGGCCGAGGGGGAGAACCGCCTGCACTGATCACCCTAGATGCAGAAAAAGCATTTGACAATTTGAGATGGGGGTGGTTGGGTCAGGTGCTGGATGCCATGAGTTTTCAGGGGGCTTTTAGATGATTTCTGAGAGTTCTTTACACACACCCTAAAGCTAGTGTACACACGCCTGGATTTATCTCCCCGTCCTTTCCTTTGCTAAAGGGGACGAGACAGGGATGTCCGTTGTCCCCTTTACTATTTGATCTGGCTTTAGAGCCCTTGGCCCGGTCCCTGGATACAGACCGGACCTTTCAGGGTATTTCGATCGGGGGGGCGACTCTGAGGCTGGCTCTTTTTGCGGATGATATCCTCTTATTTATGGCTCACCCGGATACAGAGCTGCCCAAAGTACTGGATGTCATATCGGATTTTGGCGTTTTTTCGGGATTCAAACTGAATGTGTCAAAATGTGAGGCTCTGTTTCTGGGCACCACAGATCCACGGGGGGGGGGGGGGGGTTACCCACTCAGTTGCACAATATTCCAGTGGCCAAACGATCCATCAAATACTTGGGGATACATATTGGGCGCACAGCCGACTCCCTTTATCGTTTGAACTATCTCCCCTTATTTACAAAGATCTTACATGACTTGAAAAGGTGGCATGGTTTACCACTCTCTCTATTGGGTAGGAATCACCTTCTTAAGATGATGAGCTTCTCAAAGCTATTGTACCCTTTACAAACCCTGCCACTTCTTTTAAAGCATACAGATGTCTCAAGACTACAGTCGGCTTTTGGTCACTTTCTATGGAAAGGGAGGAGGCCTCGAATCCGTATAGACAAGCTCATGGCCACTAAGGAGAGGGGGGGGTATTAACTTACCTAATATACGAGGGTACAATTTGGCCTGTCTAGCAAGACATGTTATAGACTGGGTGGCGTCTACTAGTTATCATTCAGATCACACGCTTGAATCAAATTTTTGTGCCCCATGGGATCTCTGCACGCTCCTACATTCGTCCCTATCAGCCATGCCTGGGTACATAAAGCAATCGGTGATCTGTAGAGATACTTTCATGACGTGGAGGGCGATGAGACGGAGTTATGGTTTATCTTTTCGAGTTTCCAAATATCTTCCCCTATGGAATCATCCGGAATTCGCTCAAGGAAGACAGAGTAGTCTTTTTGCAGAATGGAGGGCGAGGGGCATTTTAAGGGTGGAACATCTACTACATGACACGGATCCGAGATGGCTTACGGGTCAAGAATTGATAGACAAATTTGGGTTGAGACCTTTCCAAAGTATCCAATATGCTCAGGTCCAGCATTTCTTTAGGAATGCGCTAAGGGAGGTGGGTCGAGAGGTGATCGCAAATAAAATGGATAAAGCAATTTTTCAACATACGGGAATGCTGTCTGTATCACATATTTACTGCAAAATTAGGGATATTTTGATTGTTACTCCGCCGGAACAATTTTTTATAAAATGGGAAGAACAATTAGGAGACGGGGACCTCAGGGACAAAATTCTGATAGGATGGGGTTCAGTTCGGAAACATGTGATGAGAGAGGTGTGGAGAGATACTCAGTTTCGCATAATGCACAGGGCAATCTTAGGTTTCAATATACCGCCGAGCACTGCTATGCCTGACCGCCTGGTGGCCTGTCCTAAATGTCATGTCCAAAAAACAGATCTGTTCCATGGTTTATGGCAGTGCTTGGCAATTCAGCCCTTGTGGTCTCAGGTCCGTGACATGATGGATACACTATGGGGATTGACCCTGCCAATGTCGCATGTCCTTTTCCTTTTCCACTATTGGGAGGAGGAGACGGATGGTGGCAGAGCGGAAGGGAGACACCTGCCCCAACTGTTTCACCTGATCTGTTTGGTAGTTAAACGACTACTGCTACAACAATGGTTGGTATCAACAATACCAACTATGCAAAATGTAGTGAACCAACTAAAGCAATGTTTACACATAGAACGATTAGATGCGGAACGTATGAAAACCAAACACACTAAAAGATTTTTCATAAACTGGAAGGCATTCATGATACGGCATTTATCTGAATCGGAACTTAAACAGGCGGTGTCTCCCTTCACGCTCACCAAATGGTACTTGTTGGAAGTCTTAAAGGGTACGCTGGGTCGTCTGCATTTGCGGGACAGCTGAATTTCTTACCAAACTAAACTAGGATTTTTTCTTCCCGAGAAGGTGGGAGGGGTTTGTTCCCCTTTTTCCTACTGCTTCATGAATATTCTTATTTTTAAAATTTTGGATACAAACTAATGTGCAATCTCTTTATTTGTTATATTACACTTTGTGGTAATACTGTTTAATATGTTTGAGCCTGCGTGCTCTTATTTGTTGTGTGGTTTTGTATAACTTGCAGAAAATAAAAAACTTTAAAAAAAAAAAAGCTATGAAAATTGAATGTTATTTTTAACCCTTTTAGGACACAGACTGTTTTGGCCTTATGGACACAGACAATTTTTTTCAAATCTGACATGTGTCGCTTTATGTGGTATTAACTTTGGAATGCCTTTAGCTATCCAAGCGATTCTGAGACCTTTTTCTCGTGACATTTTGTACTTTATGTTAGTGAAAAACTTTGGTTACAAAAATCAATATTTATTTGTGAAAAACTCTGAATTTTAGAGAAAATTTGCAAAAATTAGCATTTTTCTAAATTTATATGTATCTACTACGTAAAACAGATAGTAATACCACACAAAATAGTTACTAGTTAACATTTCCCATATGTCTACTTTATGTTTGCTTCGTTTTTTTTCCACGCCCTTTTAGTTTTCTAGGACGTTGCAAGGCATAGAACTTTAGCAGCAATTTCTCACATTTTCAAGAAAATTTCAAAAGGCTATTTTTTGCAGGGACCAGTTCAGATCTAAAGTGGCTTTGTTTGTCTTATATATTAGAAAGTCCCCATAAATCACCCCATTTTGAAAACTGCATCCCTCAAAGTTTTCAAAACAGAATTCAGAAAGTATTTTAAAACTTTAGGCGTTTCACAGGAGTTAAAGAACTGTTGAAGTGAAATTTACTAATTCAATTTTTTGGGCCGTAAATCATTTGTAATAAAAAAAATTCTGTAACACAGAAGGTTTTACCAGAGAAACACAATCAGTATTTATTGCCCAGATTCTGTACTTTTTAGAAATATCCCAAATGTGGTCCTAGTGTGCTAAGGGACGGAAGCACCGGCCTCAGAAGCAAAGGAGCACCTAGAGGATTTTGTGCCTCCTTTTTTTAGGAATATATTTTAGGCACCATGTCAGGTTTGAAGAGGTCTTGTGGTGCCTAAACAGTCGAAACCTCCCAAAAGTGACCCCATTTTGGAAACTACACCCCTCAAGGAGTTTTACTAGTGGTATAGTTAGCATTTTGACCCACAGTTTTTTTTTTGCAGAATTTAGTGGAATTAGTCTTGTGAAGATGAAAATCTACTTTTTTTTCTGATAAAACATAGCATTTTTTTATTTTTACAAGAAATAAAGGAGAAAAAGCACCTCAACATTTGTAAAGCAATTTCTCCCAATTACGGAAATACCCCATATGTGGTAATAAACTGCTGTTTGGACCCACAGCAGGGCTCAGAAGGGAAGGAGCGCCTTTTGGATTTTGTAGCGCAGATTTTGCTGGAATAGTTTTTGGTGCCATGTCTCATTTGCAATGCCCTAAAGGAACCAAAACAGTGGAAACCCTCCAAAAGTAACCCCATTTTATAAACTACACCCCTCAAGGAATTTTCTAGGGGTATAGTTAGCATTTTGACTCCACAGGTGTTTTGTAGAATTCAGTGGAATTAGGCAATGAAAATTAATATCAACATTTTTGTCCAAGAAAATATTGTTTTATTACATTTTCTCAAGTAATAAAAGATAAAAAGCACCCCAACATTTGTAAAGCAATTTTTCCCGAGTACGGCAATACCCCATATGTGGTCATAAATGTTTTTATTATAAAATAATTAACCCTTTCAGAACTGATCCTTTTTTGCGTTTTCATATTTGTTTTTCACTCCCCGCATTCCAAGAGACATAACTTTTTTCTTATTCTGTCAATAGAGTGGTATGAGGGCTATTTTTTTGCGAGAGGTGTTCTGGTTTCTATTGAGATCATTTAAAGTACCATATAATGTACTGGGAAACTGGAAAAAATTCTTTGCGGGCTGAAATTGGAAAAGACTGACTCTTATATTGTTTCTTTGGTTTTCTTTTTACGTCTTTCACCGTGCGGTAAAAACTGCAACTTAGCTTTATTCTGCGTCTCAATACGATTACGGTGATACCAAATGTATATTGTTTTTTTTATATTTTACTACTTTTACAAAGAAAAGACTATTTGTTAAAAAAAAATTATTGTTTTGTATCATCACAATCTGAGAGGCATAACTTTTTAATTTTTTGGTTGGTTGAGCGGTGTGAGGGCATATTTTTGGCGGGACGAGCTGTAGCTTTTATTGGTACCATTTTATGGTACATACGTACAACTTCTCGATCACTTTTTATAAAAAAAAATTAGAGCTAAGGTGACCAAAAAAACAGCGATTTTGGCGTTCACAATCGATCGCCGCATGGTTAATTGCCTAAAACAGCGGCAATGAGCCGCTGATCGGCAACAGTGGAGTGTCAGCTGTCGGGCTCAGTTGACCTCCCGGTTCCCGATGCACACTGTCACCGACAGTGTGCATCGGGAACGACACAGTGACTTCCTGTCACTCTTACAGGAAGCCTATCAGGACCAGTCGGAGGCTAGTCCTCATAGGCTTCCATCCATGGCATACACGGAGGCCATTGTTTGGCCTCAGGTTGCCATGCCAACCATTGGCAAACCACGCAATTTCATCGTGGGGTCTGCTGATGTACTAGAAACCCCTATAATGCAGAGATCGCAACCGATCGCCGCATTTAAGGGGTTAATTGCAGAAATCAGCGGCAAAGGACTGCTGCCCGGCAAGAGTGGAGTGTCAGCTGTCAGAGACAGCTGACCTCTCGGTTCCCGGTGCACACTGTCGCGACAGTGTGCATCGGGAACAACTCAGTAGCTATACGTCCTCGTGCGGGAAGTAACCTCCCGCGATGACGTATAGTTACTGAGTCGTACGTGTAGGGGTAATATAATGTATGTATTTTTGCATAATAAGCATTTTTTTTAAATGTAGTTTTAATAAGGACTTATGCACACATCCGTGACCTTTAATACAGCCACAAAACACGGACTGCACATTAATGGCTTCCGTGTACGGTCCGTATTTGTAACGGACCAATAGAATGTCAGAGATTGATGTGCAAAAACAGACAGGAATAGGACCTGTTCTATAATAAGGAACGGACACACGGATCTGAAAAAAAACGTATCCGAATAGCACACTGAAGAATTTCACTGAAGTATGCATGAGCCCTAACAATGCTGTGGTGTTTAAGAACTGCCGCTTCTATGTATCCACTTCATATAGAAGCTGCATAACGCCGTTGAAAGCCGAATCTTAGTACTGATCAACTTACATTTGATAAATATTAGTGTTAGATGTGGTGACAGAGGCACAGACGAGCCTCTGTTAGGCGAGTTGTTAGTCCAGCTCACTGATGAATTCAGATTACTGTGGCGTTATGCAGCTTCTATGTGTAGTGGATACATAGAAAACATACAGTACATTACATTAAAAAATGCCATCATAGGCTTTAATGATTTTTGTTTGATATTCCTCACTATTTGTAAGATCTCTGCTTGCGTTTTTAGGAGCACTCTTGTTTTTTATCCAGAGATTGAAAACCTATCCTGAGCTAATACTTCAGACAGTTATGGGTTTGCTCTAATTGCATCCAGTACAATTATCTCTCCTGTTCTGATAATTTGCTACAATGTATGAGTGCACTTTCATCAAACTTTTGATATGTCATAGAGACATATCAAATGTTTGGATCAGTGGGGTCCAGGTGCTGACACTCCCACCATCCCTGAAACGAAGACGCAGAAGCTGAGCGCTTAGACCCTTGAGTTGTGATCAGCGCTGCTTGTCAGCCTGAGGACGGCTCACATAGAATGTCTATTTATTATGTCTTCAGCCTGACAAGGAGAGCTGATCACAACCGAAGGGGCAAAGTGCTCAGTTGAGCGCTTCTGCATCTTTGTTTCAGCGGTGCTGTGGGTCTCAGGACCTGGATCCTCACTGATCCAAACTTTTGATATGTCTCTATGACATATCAAAAGTTTGATAAAAGTGTAGTCACTCTATAAAATGGCAAGGAAGTAAAACACAAATACAAAAGAAAGTTAGAGAGCTTTTTATAAGAATGATAAAGTTTTACTTAGTTCCAAGGGGAATTTCCCATTTTATATGTTTTTGTCTTGCAAGAAAAATAAAGTTCAGTAGTTACATTTTTGAAATGCTATATATTTAACTCTAGCATTATTTGTTGCACTGGTTTTTCATTTATCGTATTAGAAAAAATATATATTTTCTTAGGGACAAATATAAGGAAAAATATATTTTGGTTGTAGACACACACATCAGCTCTACCATGCGGCTGTGCATAAAACAATTTATTTGCTAGAAGTCACATTTCATTTGTATGGTTCTGCAGATTGAGCAGCACAGGTGGGCAAACCTTTCTGAAAACAGATCCTGACTTCATCAAAACCCATGTTCTGTGATAATTTGCCTCTTGGCAGAAACTAATTATAGGAATATAATGTATAAAACTACAGTGAAGTATGACGACTTTCATCATGTAAGCTAATACAAATCACAATGCAAAGCAATATGATAGTGAAAACCTGAGACAGAAAGGGATACAGCTGAATTGTTAATTAGTATAAATGTATATTTACAACTGCATCTGTCTAAAACAAAAAAAATAAAACAAGCAATAACCCCCCAAAAATGAAAAATTAAAAATAATTACCAAATTAATTATGCAACTACAAATGTTGAAAGCCCTGAGAACCCTGGAGGTACATTACTGTTTTATGTCAATGTCATAAATCCCTGCACCCCAAAACTGAGTGTTTCTATTGTGTTCTCCCAGTCACTTTATCTCAATCGGGTTATAATTACGAGTTTTTTTTTACACATGGTATATATTTGATGCTATGTAATAACATTTTGATTAAAAAAGATGGCACAGAGATGTAAGAATCATACAGTCCAGCCAATAAAAATTGATCACCTATTCTCTGGATAGGGCACCTATAGCTGATGGGTCAGGGTCCGAGTCCCAGGACCCCTGCCGATAGATGTTTTGCAGCCTTTTCTCCCATTCACTTCAATGGGAGAAAAGGCTGCAATACCTGTGACTTGCCGCTAAATGCGTCTCGACGATTCACAGTGAGCAAGAAGAAATGAAGGGGAAGCAGAGCTTGTGCGAGCACTGCGGCCCTTTCAAAACAGCTGATTGGCAGGGGTCCCAGGAGTTGGAACACGACCCATCAGCTATTGATGGCCTATCCTGAGGATAGGCCATCAATTTTTATTGGCTGGAAAACCCCTTTAAGAGACACATTTTAGGGTCCACTTTAGAGATACAATACCCTGAATCTGTGGTTCTAGTAAACCGATTTTAGAATACAAAAGAAGCATATAGCATTCCAAATTTAGTATCAGTACAATCTTGGTCTATGTGGACTCAGTCCCTAAAATGCAGACATATTAGAGCCATAATAAACCAGCCTATGGACAAATTTAAAATGACTATTACCCTATGTGACATTGTGATGGTTCATAAGCAGAAACAAAACACCATATTCAGTCAGTTTCAAGATTTCTTTCTACTGTATGTGGGGAACTTAGATTAAAAACTGTTCTATGCATTCAAAATGGTTGCCACTTTTATGTCCCTTGGATGCGCGAGAGACTTGCACTGCTGGGCCGTGAAGAAAATTACCCCACTTAAAGAGGATCTTTTACCAGATTTCACAATACAAACTTCTAAAACAAGTTCTTACACCTGATGCCACTGATGTATGTACTTTTAAAATCCATGGCAGAACGGTTGATTAATCCTTTCTCATAGTTTTCCTGTCTGAATGAGCATTTTATGAGACCCAGAATATGCATGAGACCAAGTATGTGCATGATGTCATTTCAATCTTCTCCCACCTAGAGCTAACAAGCTCCTATCAGCGTCCCTCCAAACCTGCACCATGCAAAAATCTTGCATATGCTCAGGACTATCTCTAGTTTCCCTTGCTCTCCAGTTAGAGATACTGTCTTCCAGCAGCAGTTTTAATGTAGAATTACAGCTTCTAACTCCATCTGCTGCTTTCTTTTACTGCAGAGCCAAGCCCAGAGCCCAGCTTGTACTTAGTATGTTTGAGTTTTCTGCATGGTGCAGGGGAGGAGGGACACTGATAGGAGCTTGTCAGCTCTAGGTGGGAGGAGACTGAGATTACATCATACATACACTTGGTCTCAAAAAATGCTCATTTTAATATTAGGCAGGAAAACTTTGAGACTTTGAATTGGTTATTTTTCTCTTCCAATAATCCAAAAGTCTCCTCAGTTGTACAATTCTTACCGGTACATATGAATAGCACTTGCCTTCCCATATTGTTGCCTCTACCCAAAAAAAAAATACTACTGTACATATAAGCTAATGTATAGACTACACAAAATAATTATTCCAGTTTATTTATCGAAACCACAGTTATGATAGAGGTTCTGTATCTTTGCTATGGATGTGAAAAGATAAACAATAGTACAAATTAGGATGAAGGTCATTTTGCAGAATGCAATGTGTGGACGTAGAGAAACATAACTTTATACTCTTGAGCCTCAATGCAAGATCGATAACAGTGCCCCAACCAATGTTCCCTCTAAGTCTTGGCAGCTCCTGAGCAGAGCAGTTAGGGAGCAGGGTAAGTCTCCATCAATGGTGGGCGATCTGATAACCAAAAGTAATAGCACCTGTAAATGCTAAGATAGCGTACTAAATAAGAGAATAAGAAAACACAATATAAATATGTTTTAATTACTTTTTTAAATACTATAATATTACAAGTACACCAGTAAAATAGACAGTTAAAAACACCAATTATAGGCATCAATGAAAGAATCCCTCTCTTACACCACTGTGCCTATAGATAGGGCCACACAGACTCCCTGTAGATAGCATCACACACAGCCCCTGTAGATAGCATTACACACAGCCCCCTATAAATGGCATCACACACCCCCAGTAGATAGCGTCACCCCCCCTGTGGATAGCATCACACACACCCCCTATAGATAGCACCACACACATCCCTCTGTAGATAGCATTATACACAGCCCCCTATATATAGAGTCACACACATCCTATAGATAGCGTCACACCCCCCCTGTGGATAGCACCACACACAGCCCTACCTATAGATAGCGCCACACAGCCCCCTGTAGAGAGCGCCACACCCACCCCTGATGAAAGCGGCACACCCCCCCCATGGATAGCGCCACACACAGCTCCCTTGTAAATAGCATCTCACACACAGTGCCCCTATACATAGTGCCACACAGCCTCCCTGTAGATAGCACCAAACAGACCCCCGTAGATAGCTCCACACAGACCCCCTGTAGATACTGCCACACACAGCCCCCTGTAGATACTGCCACACACAGCCCTTTGTAGATACTGCCACACACAACCCCTTGTAGATAGTGCAACACACATCCCCCTGTAGATAGCGCAACACACAGTCCCCTGTAGACACTGCCACACACGGACCCCTGTAGATACTGCCACACACAGCCTCCCTGTAGATAGCGCCACACAGCCCCCCCTTGTACTGTATATAGTGCCACACAGCCCGCCCCTCTTGTAAATAGTGTCACACAGTCCCCCTTGTATATAGTGCAACACAGCCCTTCCCTTGTATATAGTGCCAGACAGCCCCCCTCTCTTGTATATAGTGGCACATAGCCCCCTCTCTTGTATATAGTGCCACAGCAATCCCCCCTTGTATAAAGTGCCACAAAGCCGCCCTTGTATATAGTGTCACATAGTCCCCCCTTGTGTATATTGCCACACAGTCCCCCTCTCTTGTATATTGTGCCATTCAGCCCCCTCCCTTTTATATAGTGCTACACAGCAATCCCCACGTGTATATAGTGCTACACGGCAATCCCCCCGTGTATATAGTGCTACACAGCAAATCCCTCCTTGTATATTGCCATATAGCTCCCCCCCAAAAAAAAATTGTACTTTCCTTGCTCCGTTCCCACGACAGACGGAGCGCTGCACTGCTTGCGGGCAGGACACATGCACAGAACAGCATAATGCAGTGACGTCAATTTGTCGGCCTGCGCAGGGAGTCTTCCCAGCGCCTTACAGGCTGCAGGCCTAACGTGGCCTGCAGCCCTTAGTATTCATTTGTATCTGCGTCCTGAGGATGCAGATACAAGTGAATGTGGCTGTCGCTAGCACAAGGCCCCCTCCAGTGCTAGCAACGCCACTGCATCCGCCCGTGACGGTGCGCAAGCTTTAAACTTTAGTGAGCAGAGGGACCGTGGAAGGTGCATGGCAGCCTTATAGGGAACACTGGCCCCAACTTACCATGCGCCATTTATGATATCGGTTTATTCTTGTTTGGCAGAGGGGCCTTTGCTACCTCTGCACCCTCTATAGCTAGGAGCCTAGATAGAATGATGGGAAAACGTTAAAAAGAAGGAGTAATAATAAGAGATTCTATGTTTTAATGCATTGCCGAGGGAAGCTATATCAATTAAAATTTTTGATATGAGGAAATCCTATTCTGATCCTTATATTAATAATACCAATAGAAGTCCTTCTAATAGTATTCTGGCAGCTGGCATTATAGTCCCACTTAATTTTGTTATGTCTGGTTAATCAACATTCTGGTATCAGCTCTAAGAGGTGGAATGTTAATTAAAAATCAAATGACATTTTTCAATCCAAGGACACCAATTTCTAATAATTATTACATTTGTCAACAGTAAAAAGATCTCTCCAAATGAATAGTAATGTAAAGCAATCCCCCCGCATTGCAATCCTAATGAATGCAGAATGTATGCTTGCACATAGACATTGACTCTGACCACCTCAAATTCCATTAGGCCCCATCCACATGGCAGAGATAGTCGGCCGTGCGACGGACATTTATTTAACGGCAGTTACACGGCTGCAGTAAAAACAATAGACCCCATTTTGGACGGAATGAAACGGAACTTGCCCTATTTGGAGCCGTTCTCACGGCCGCACGGCTCCCATAGAAGTCTATGGGGACGTGTAAAGCACGGCTGTCACTTGGATGTGATCCGAGTGACGGCCGTGCTTTCTGCTGCTTGCTCTCTCCTCCTCACAGCGCAAAGTGCATTTGAGGAGGAGGAGATTTTTTTGCTGTAGGTAGTGCCACAGTCACCTTGTAGTTAGCCTCCCCCTGGATAGCACTACTGTAGCTTACTGTAGGAGGGGAATCCCACTGGCCGGGGATTCCGCTCCTAGATGGACAGTCCATATATTCATATATGGACAGTGACATCAGGGGCAACTCCTGAAGCGGAATCCCCAGCCGGAGGGATTCTGCTCCTACAGGGAGCTACAATGTCGCTATCTACAAGGGGGCAGTGGCACTACCTACAAGGGGGCTTTGTGGCACTACCTAAAAAGGGGCTGTGTGGCACTACCTACAAAGGGGCTGTGTGGCAGTATCTACAGAGGGCAGTGTGTGGTATTATCTACAGGGGGAAGTGTCTGGCACTATCTACAGAGGGCAGTGTGTGGCATTATCTACAGAGGGTAGTGTGTGACATTAAATTCAATCGTTTTCAAAATGGACAGGGAAAAAAACGGATGCAAAATTAGCCAAAATCGGCCTCTAAAAATTAAAACAATGCTTGTTCCCGATAATTTCCCTGTGTAAACAGGTCAACCATCAGCCGATAAACGAGCAAACACTCGTTCATCGGCTGTTTGTATTGTTTTAAATGACTAAACTATTATCGTTGTCGGCATCACATCTCCCTGTATAAATGGAGATGTACTGCCGACATGATATAAATGTATGGGAATGAGCGATCGTAGTAACGAGCACTCATCACCATACTAGCTCCTTGTGAATGGAGCAAAAGAGCACTGATCAATGAGCTGTCTCGTTGATCGGTGCTCGTTTACGCGGCCCACGTCGGACCGTGTAAGACCACCCTTACAGCCTGAATCACAGTCAAGAGCTGTCTATATAAGGCTCTGTTCACACATCGTTTTCTCCTTCCCTCGGAAGTATACTTTGGGAGTATTCTGCATAGTATACCTCCAACGGAAGACTGTGACATATGCTACTGTAAAGGCATATATCACCCCTTTATTGTAAAAAAACATATTCCGTGCAGTATATGTTTTTTACTCTATGCCTCTGTATAGGAAAGCACAGCAGACATCACTTTCCTATACAGCAAATAAGAAAATGGATGCCAAAGAATACTGGCTTGCGTATGCCGAAAGGACGTTCTTTTGGCATTCCCCGGGTGCATGGGGCCCTATGCCGGAAGCTTTAGCAGTAATGGGATCCGTCTGGGTTTGCATCAGGGTTCTGACAAGAATGACGCTGCAGACTGCAGCATAATACTGGTAAACTCCTTACAGACCCAATTATAGTTAATGGGATCCATTAGGATTTGCTGGTATCAGTTCCGTCATAGCTGTCAAG
This sequence comes from Rhinoderma darwinii, assembly GCF_050947455.1. NCBI lineage: Eukaryota > Metazoa > Chordata > Amphibia > Anura > Rhinodermatidae > Rhinoderma > Rhinoderma darwinii. Next base: position 171,857,151 of record NC_134688.1, read on the forward strand.
GCTCCATTAAAATGGAAGCCCTTACACTAGTGTGAACAGAGCCTGAGCTATTCATTCTTGGACAATCTTACATGGCTTACTGATAGTTGAACATTCTTGGAACATGCATTTCAGTAGATCAGCTTCAACAACCAATTAAAAGGAAACTGGTGATATTCCTTTAGCAATTATTTAACAAATTTAGAGTAGGTAAAAGAAAATATCAAAATTCTAATTTTAAGCCAGTATGAAAAGCACATCCTGCTGGTAACTTCACAATAAATAATTTAACGCTATGACATTAAACCGTAAAACATTTAGCACTTCAAATGAATGCAATGTATCTCAGAGGACATCTTATTCTTTCTGTCTGCCAGAAATTTCTACCGAACACATTTACGTGCTTTAGGTCAAGCCAGATATAGTTTCTACTAATTTGCACAAGTGTCCCAACATAACGTAAATGGTCCTTTGGAGAGTAAACTTGCTATAATAATTGGTCCCAATGTTGAAGAACCCACCACACGTACCCACTCTTTGGTAATAAGTCTTCAACTTTTCTGTCCTTAACATAATAAACTACAAAATCCCCTGAAGCTCGTATTTACTGGAGTCACGTCATACATTTTATAAAATCTAATGTTATCTGCTGCACATTGGTCTTTCCTTATGATACCTTTATTTTATTCCAGGTGCAGTAAGCAGTTAAAATAATAAATGACTGCATGTTTTAAACCAAGATACTTAACTTAGCTCAGGTCATTGCAAAAAGAAAGAAAATAATGAAGACTAAGAGCAAAGCTATTTGCATCTGCTAAATGTGATATTAATAATGCTAATAACAAAAACTCAAGTAGGTTAAGTGGGAGGAAGTTCTTTTTGTCCGTACATGCACTCAACTGGTTATAGATGTGTCCAAATTTATGCAGAATGGAATTCACTAATGCTGACTAGCAAAGATTGAAAAAGTGCCAATTCAAAAAAATTAGTACAGTCAATTTAGATTTGGAGAAATGCAAGTTTTTTGTTTAATCATCATTAAAGACAAGCTAACAAGAAAACGCAGAAAACTATTCAGTCTGAAAAAAACATAGTATCCATGGGTTAGTTTCCAACATTTCCCAGGTGAAATTTATATTATTGCCTGTGTGGAAAACAGTTGCATGCAGCCTTGAAACTATTGCAAAATTTCCAAAAATATTTGAAATAACCTCAAAATTGCATGTAACTTTTTCTCCATAGAGAATGCCTCAAAATAAGTACTTACCTGGAAACCCAAACCTGGGACTAGAATCACTAGTGTCGTGTATTTCCTTTCCCTTAATAGATGCTGGAAACCACAAGAGAATGAAGGTGTAGCGTTGTCACCTGCAGGCTACATATTCTCTAATATACAGCTGGCTGAATAAATCTTTGTCATTTCATTTCTTACCAAAGTTTGCTTTGAAAGGTAATGTATCCGTTTTTGGTTTTATTTATTAATTAAACGATTAAACGTTTTTATGATATTTTTTACTTTCCGTAACCTCTATTTTCTGATTATTTTTTTAAAATAATTTTATGAGAACAGCCATCTACTACAAAATTGTCGTTCTGAGCTTAGAATGACAGCTCTATAGATTGCCTTACAGCAGGCACGGGGCATAGGGGAATAGGGATGGGAGCTGACTCTATTTTCTAATACAGCAGCGCAAAGTGAGTATGCTCCCTCTTCCCGCCTGTACTTAGAGGGAGGAGAAAGCAGATCCGGTGGAGGCTGCATGTCACTCCCAGCACTGAATACACATCTAACAATTCTTAACTTTGTACATTGTGGTGATAATACATGTATTCTGCCTGGAGGCTTATGGGACAACTGCGGCAGAGAATTGGGGAGGGGGGTGTACTGGGGCTGGCAATTATAAGCTGGACTGTGCTGACAATTATGGGGATGAACTATGGCTGGTAAACATAGGGGGGAACTGTCGATGGCAATTAAAAGGGTACTTGTGGCTTAACATCCGCATTAAAAAAAAAAAATTTACAACTAAGGCTAAGTTCACATCTGCATCAGGGCTCCCTTCCGATGTTCCGTCGGAGCTTTCCGTCGGAACGGAGCCCTGACGGACACAAACTGGAACCAATGCTTTCAGTTTGTCTCCATTGTGCAAGGGTTCCGTCGTTTTGACGGGATGAATAACGTAGCCGACTAAATTTTAAAAAAAAGACATAGGCAAACATTTTTACAAATAAATGTTTTCCTTAAAAAGATGGTTTATGTAATAGGTCATTCTCTGATTATACAATAATTTTAAATGGCTTATGATGTTCAACTGATTTTGGATTGGAACATGCTGCATATAATTTAGGATTTTGTAATTTTGTAATGCCTATCATTGCAGAAACTTTAGCATCAATTTATCTTTTTATGAAGCACATAAGACGAGATGGTATGGGGTTTGCAGTTTTGCAATGTTTCAGTTTCATGTTAATGTGTTCAGGCTAGCACTTTTTGGTAAATAATACGGCAGAAACGTAAATATAAATTACTGCACTTGAGGAAACTCTATTTCAATATTTTCATAGCTTTGCTAAAATCCACTCATTTTCAGAAAATCTCAGTATATTTTAATGCCTTTACTAATACCTTCAGTACAATGATTTCTAATTACTTTGCAACTATCTCATTTTCTTACACTCCACTGTAATACAATATTAAAAACAGTGAATGGCTTTTAAAACTATTTGGTGAGTGCACCCATTTGGAAAATCCAGCAGCTTAGTAATAGATTTTTGCTGAAGTGAAAAGACACATTCAAGTCTGGAAAATATTGTATTTTTTAAAGGAGGTATGAGACTAAATTAATATGAACACAAAGGGTCAGATTTAATAATAATGGCTCGAAGATAGATAGCCTAAAGCTAGAGGTATTAGGCTAAGGATGATGCGACAAATTTTTCAATGACGCTGTTTGATAAATTTGGCGCATCTTGGCACATGTAAGACTCCATTCCCTTCCTTACACCACCTATTCGATAGTATACTTTAGAGCAGTATTTGCATGCATTAATTAGTTTTCTCCACAATATATGCGCCAAGACAATAGGAGCACAAAATGCCAGGCAACGAGACACAAAGACAATTATAAATCTATCCCAATGTGTGAGCAACATAAATTAATACCTGATAAGAAAGTTATAGGGGGAAGGGTTATGGGAAAACCCTAATACACCGCGTTCCAAATTATTATGCAAATGTTATATTTTGCTGATTTTCCTAAATAGTCGATGCAAATGACAGTCAGTATAATCTTCAAGCCATCAACCGTTGGAGTATAATGCAAATTTTATTGAACAAATCTCTTAATGGTAACAGATTTTTTTTTAGAAGTAAAAAACTCAAAATGCACTGTTTCAAATTATTATGCACAACAGAGATCAAAACATTTTAAAGGTTGTAAAGAGAACTAAAATGGTAATTTGTTGAATTTGCAGCATCAGGAGGTCATATTTACAGAAATCAAAAGCTCTTTCAATCAAAAAAAACTTAACAGGCCAAGTTACATGTTAACATAGGACCCCTTCTTTGCTATCACCTTCACAATTCTTGCATCCATTGAATTTGTGAGTATTTGGACAGTTTCTGCTTGAATATCTTTGCAGGATGTCAGAATAGCCTCCCAGAGCTTCTGTTTTGATGTGAACTGCCTCCCACCCTCATAGATATTTTGCTTGAGGATGCTCCAAAGGTTCTCAATAGGGTTGAGGTCAAGGGAACATGGGGGCCACACCATGAGTTTCTCTCCTTTTATGCCCATAGCAGCCAATGACACAAAGGTATTCATTGCAGCATGAGATGGTGCATTGTCATGCATGAAGATAATGTTGCTACGGAAGGCACGGTTCTTCTTTTTGTACCATGGAAGAAAGTGGTCAGTCAAACTCTACGTACTTTGCAGAGGTCATTTTCACACCGTCAGGGACCCTAAAGGGACCTACCAGCTCTCTCCCCATGTTTCCAGCCCAAAACATGACTCTGCCACCTCCTTGCTGACGTCGCAGCCTTGTTGGGACATGGTGGCCATTCACCAACTATCCACTACTCCATCCATCTGGACCACCCAGGGTTGCACGGCACTCATCAGTAAACAACACGGTTTGAAAATTAGTCTTCATGTATTTCTGAGCCCACTGCAACAGTTTCTGCTTGTGAGCATTGTTTAGGGGTGGCCGAATAATAGCTTTATGCACACTTGCACACCGCTGGAGGATCCTACACCTTGAGGTTCGCAGGACTCCAGAGGCACCAGCGACTTCAAATACCTGTTTGCTGCTTTGCAAGGGCATTTTAGCAGCTGCTCTCCTAATCCTATTAATTTGTCTGGCAGAAACCTTCCTGCACTATTTCACACTTTTCGGCAGCAGAGAGATCCTTTTTCTTTCCCATATTGCTTGAAACCTGTGGCCTGCTTAATAATGTGGAACGTCCTTCTTAAGTAGTTTTCCTTTGATTGGGCACACCTGGCAAACTAATTATCACAGGTGTCTGAGATTGATTACAATGATCCAAAGAGCCCTAAGACACAATACCATCCATGAGTTTAATTGAAAAACGAATAATTTAATGTTTATGACACTTAAATCCAATGTGCATAATAACTTGGAACATGGTGTATAAACAATGAATTGTATCTATTAATGCATAGATCTTGGGAATGATTAGAAATTGACACAGAAGGTATATTAGAAGGTTGCTTAAAGGGAACCTGTCACCAGCATTTCACCTATTGAACTTTACTTATCCCTCACTGGCCGCTGCTATCAAAAGTTCATTGCCGTTATCCCCTCTCCTAAACTCCTCCTCCCACTGTAAATAATGGTTTGCTAACATTACAAGCTTTTTATCGTAATAATCCGGTGTCCCTTTGTTCGCACACACCAGAAGAGGACATTAATGCACAAGCGCAGGATTTTGTGTGCTCGGGGAAGGCGAGGAGCTGTCAATCAAAAGTAAGGAGGCGGGGTAAACTCGGAAAGACTTGAGGAATGAAGATTTGACTCTTTTCTGCTCATTAGCATATGGTGTGGGAACACTAAAAAGCTGAATACTAAAGCTACAGAGCTGACTAAGAAGACAATTATAGGTTATATATAAATGATTTTTCACCCACTACCTCCAGGTATTGCTGGTTTAATAGATGAAATGCTGGTGACAGGTTCCCTTTAACTTCATTATACAAGGATTAGGCTTTACAATAAAATTCCCCTGTCAGGATGCGGGGTGTGGACCCAGTGGGCTGTACTGCGTAGCAGGATGGCAGCTGGCCAAACAGGTAAAGTACAGAGTCAATAGTTCAGAGAGGATACCTGAGGCAACATAGACAGTAGCAAGGCAGACACGTCTGGGACCAGACGGCGGGTAGACGTCAGGTGTGGCGCAGCAGAACAGGCATGGAACACAGCACAATACGGCAACAGCTCAGCACGACACTAGAACAGGATAGCACGGAAACAGGATACAGGAACAGGGTACACTGGGAAACTGGAAGACACTAGGAGACCATTAGCACGACAAACTTCAGAAAAAAAACAATGCTCTGGCAAGAACAAAAGGGCAGAGCCCCATTTATAGCTCAGAGCATCCTGGGCTAGATTGCAGACTATCTGCAATATGCGCGCACTGGCCCTTTAAGACCGTGCATGCGCGGGCACGCGCACCCTCCGGAGACAGTCTCGGTATCCGGAAGTGAGTGCCGGCGCCTCACAGGAGGACGACACTGCACACAAGTCAGATGTCCATGGCCACGGCCGTCGAGGGGTAAGTCAGAACTACGGGCCGTGGCCATAGACGTTACATCCTCTTCATGTTTGATGAAGTTAGTGAGCCTGAGACAGATTAAAATGCATTATAAAAAATGAAACTGTGAGCATATAATTAAAGCTAAATACAATTGTTATAACTATCATTCATTTTGTGCAGCACACACAAATATTCTTTACATAAATCCCACATCCTTTCAGGTATATATAAGAAAATTTTATGTGAACAGCTTAGTCTAAATGTCTATTTATTATGCATACTGTACATGATTTTTACATTAAGGGTTTATATTACAATGTTTATTATGTAGTTTTGAGTATAACAAAATTTATGAAAATTAATTGGGGAAGAGTTTACGGTAAATGGTGATACACAAGTTGAATGTGCTCAGAAATTAAGACAAATTAATTTAGACTTGCAAGTAAATCTTCATTCACCCTAGTTGAGTAAAAGTATTTGTTTTACCTTATTGTTGATTTTTTAAGTTGTGAATTTATCAAACTTCTTAGAATGCATTTTTAATGACAACGTAAAAACATGAAGTTTGATTAGTCAGGCATGAAATTATTATTTTCTTTCTAACTCACCACACAGCGGTTTCCTAGTGATTACAAGAAATGAACATGGATTACTTTTTTGGAAAGCTCACAATGAAGCATCAAGATAGTTCATATACATGCGAAATTTCTACCTTGAGATGGAACATTCACCATAAATACCAACTTTGAAGCTTGATCTTGGTTCAGTACTTATTGTGACCCTGGTACTCTAAGGATTTACAGTGTATTATTCAGCCCCAACTGGATAAGATTCACAGTAATTACTGTAGTTACTCAGAAGTGGAGATCTTGCCCCAAGTCCCAGTATGCAATTACTATTTAGAGAAGATCCACACACCCTAATGCGTGTAATACCTTGTAAATGGTTGCTAACATTTCCGTGGCTCATTAAAAATCCTCTAATGCTTTAAATCATTATTATATACTTCATGTGAAAATCAGTCATGTCTCCCAAGTAGTCTTCTAATTATCTTAAGAGTGGGGGATCTGGGATAGTTATGTGGCAATTTAGTAGCAAGTATAATGCTGACTGCATATTGACACTCATACACTGTCCTTGCATTTCTATATGACATGCAGGATTATTGTATGCCCCTTGTGAAGCAGATACATCGGGTGGTAGAATGTCGTCTCTGGTATTTTATAACAATTAAGAAAGTAAGGCGTTGGTGGTGAAGAGATTTTGTAAGTTTTAACTTCTGTCTGAGTAGCTACAGGACCTGTTTCTTTTTATTTGAAAAAGTGTTGAGGTTATTCTTTAAACATCTTTGTTCCACTGGTCTGAGGGATTATAAGGCATGTCAATTCCAGAGCTTTTTCTTCATAAAAGCAAGGAGGGAAATTTGGTTTGAATGGGCTACAAATTTTCAAAAATTGCAACCTAAAATCTGTAGAGTTTCATGTTTCAATGATTGTGATGGGAGTGTCTGGAAGATCCTGAGTTTATGATGAATTATTAACTTACTACTAAAGTAAGGGATCTCTTTTAGAGCCCAGGGGCATAGTTATAGGGGGTGTAGAGCTAGCAGTCTTAGGGTATGTTCACACGGCCTATTTTCAGCCATTTTTCAGGCCGTAAACGCCTGAAAAATGGCGGAAAAATTGGAAGCAGAACGCTTCTAAACATCTGCCCATTGATTGCAATGGGAAAACGGCGTTCTGTTCCGACGGGCTGTTTTTTTACGTGGCAGTTTTGAAAAAAGGCCGCGTAAAAAAACAGCCACGAAAAAGAAGTTCATGTCTCTTCTTGGGACGTTTTTGGAGCCGTTTTTCATTGACTCTATTGAAAACCGCTCCAAAAACGGCCGTAAAAAACGCAGCGAAAAACGCGAGTGGCTTAAAAAACGTCTGAAAATCAGGAGCTGTTTTTTCCTTGAAAACAGCTCCGTATTTTCAGACATTTTTTGTTAAGCGTGTGAACATACCCTAAGTCTGGTTCCTGAGGGGGCCCATTAACTTACTTGCCAAATAGGGAGACACCAGTATTATAAATAGCACATGTTGGGTGGGGCCCTATTTAATATTTTACATTGGGCCCAGGAGCTTAAAGCAGATCGGTCAGATATTTATGCTGCCTCTCTGGGGACAGCATAAAGAAGTGACAGACACGCTGATTTCAGCATGCAGTCACTTAGTTAAAAACAAGTCGTTTAGGAGTATGCAGAACTTATAGCTGCGGCGAGCGGCTAGCGCTGCAGGTATGAGTACAAGTATATTCATATATTCACGCTCCCACCACCTCTCTCCCTTAGTCACTGATTGACACTTTTCTTCCTATTATTGTGCATAGGGAGAAAAGTGTCAATCAATGGTTTGAGGGCGGGGGAGCGTAAATATATGAATATACTGGGACTCTATCAGTCACTTCTTTATGCTGCCCTCAGACAAGGCAGCATAAATAGCTGACCGATCCGCTTGAAAGTTAATCCTAGGTTAGAGCCATTTGCCTTTGGACTCCCAGTTTAAAGGTGACAACAATGAAAACAGACAAAAAGCAATTGTGATATAATCTGAACAATTTAGAATTTGACAATAATCAGGAATTTATTTTTGTAATTTCCACTGAGATTTAATATCTTTTTACACAATGCACATAAATTGATTTCATAGACGAATCATTGATATGTTTTACATGAAACAACATTAAGGGGGTTTTACACAGGACGATTATCGGGCAGACTAACGTTTATAGAACGCTCGTTGCTGATAATTGCCCTGTGTAAATTAATAATATTAATTAATAATAATTAATATTAATTAATAATATTAATAATTGCTTAATAATATTAATAATTGCTTGATTATCTGCTGGTCGTATAGTTTAAAAAAAGTTAAATATTATCGTTATCGGCAGCACATCTCCCTGTGCAAACACAGAGACGCGCTGCCGACATGATAATAACGTACAGGGACGAGCGATCGGAGTAATGACCGCTCGTCCCCAGGCATATCTTCGTGTTACAGGAGCAAACGAGCACCGATCATCTTGCTGATCGGCGCTCGCTGCACCGGCCGCTTATCGGCCGGTGTAAAAGGGCCTTTAGAGTTACTATACAAGGCACTTAAACGCTATCTGTTTCAAACATACTCACGACAACACCTAGCATCTTGGTTATGTGTTATGTTATCAAACTGCTTGTGGATGACAATGCCCTTTAGCTTTACTTCAGAAAGAGCTTCAATGGAAAATACTCGCAAGGGCAGGTGTTTCTGCTAACATATTATTAGATGTGAACTGACAGCTTGTTAAACTAGTGGTCCTATAGGCAGAAAGTGTAATTATTTATTGCTGTGTAAGTCTGGTACAGAAAATGTAAATATTTAAATTTTGTCAGTCCAGCATCCACAGGACAGATGGCCAGCTACAGAATTTTCCAGACAGTTGCAGGTCTTTAACTACCAATGAACATCCAGGAAAATGTGACCTCTGAAGTTGCATGATTCACAACCTCCAAAGGCATTACTATTTCACTCATAAAAGTTATTGACACTGGCCCAGTGCCTCTGGCAATTTCTATTTTGTATTCAAACATTGCAAAATCCTGATAATCCCTGATCATCATGAGGTTACGATTAAAATGAGATTAATTAGAATTATTAAAATGTCAGCCAGACCAGAGCCTGAATGATGTTAACATACCATAATAATTGTTTAGTACAAGTTACCCTAATGTAACCCTTGAACTGGCCAAATACAGTGGATAACCAAAATGTTCAATTCCGAACATTACAGGTCACCATTGTAATATAAACGATTCTGGCGATGGCCCACAACCTAAGATTTTTTTCAGCTCAAACTACACACCTCAACATTGAACTTGCAACTTCAAAAAGGAAAAGTTTTGGAATTGTGGAAATCAAAGGATCTATAAACACGTTAACCCGTTAGTGACCACCAAAAAAAAATGAAAAATCCACCTTTTCCCCTTACAAGATGCTTTACTATTAAAAAACAAAATAAAGTAAAAAATTACACATATTTGGTATCGCCGCATCCGTAACGACCCCAACTATAAAGCTGCTACATTATTTAACCCGCACGGTGAACGCCGTAAAAAAAAAAAAAATTAAAATCAAAGGAAAAATTGCTGTTTTCTATGAATTCTGCCTTAAAAAAATTTGATAAAAAGTGATCAAAAAGTCACATCTACTCCAAAATGGTTCCAATAAGAACTACAAGTCGTCCCGCAAAAAAAAAAAAAAGGCCTCATACATCTGCACCAGTGGAACAATAAAAAAGTTATGGCTCTTCAAATATGGAGACACAAAAACAAATAATTTAAAAAAAAGTGTTTTTACTGTGTAAAAGTAGTAAAACATACAAAATCTATACAAATTTGGTATCGTTGCAATCGTAACAAGCCGCTGAATAAAGATATTGTGATATTGTGATATTTATACCACACGGTAAACGACGTAGATTTAGGACTCAAAAAAGTTTGGTGAAATTTCAGTTTTTTTCTATTCCCCCCCCAAAAAAAAGTTAATAAAAGTTAATCAATAAATTATATGTTATATGCTATTAAAAAATACAACTTGTCCCACAAAAAACAAGACCTTAAACAGCTGTGTCGATGCAAAAATAAAACAGTTATAGCTCTTGGAATGCGACGATGGAAAAAGGTAAAAAATGGCTTGGTCATGTAAAAAAAATTCAAAACATCTTGATTTATTCAGTATCGAGTATGGTCGTCACGTGCAGAAATACATGCACTTTGCATTCTAACAATGAGGTTATTAATGGTTGTCTGAGGAATGTTATGCCACGCTGAAAGTACTTGGGCACACAAATCATCAAGATTGGCTACTGGCATCTCCCTTTGCAATTGCCGACTAATGTCATCCCAGATGTGCTCGATGGGAGACAAGTCTGGTAACGCTGCAGGCTGCTCACAGTAGCCCAAGCAACATGTGGCCTGGCATTGTCCTGTTGAAAAACGTCTTCTGGGACACTTTGTAGAAATGGCTGTACCACTGGTTCCATGACCAATCAATATAACTCTGAGCTATTAGTGTACCTGAAGTGAAGACTAGAGGGGTATGATTACCGTACGTTATGCCACCCCCACACCATAATCCCGGGAGTAAGACCGGTGTGACTTTCCCTTGTAAAGGGCTCTTCATGGTGCGGCCCATGTGGTCTCCAGACTAATCTCTAGTCATCATTGCATCTAAGACAAAAGCGGGACTCATCGCTGAAGAGGATAGACCTCCATTTCAGACACCATTGCTGTCTTGCTATGCATCATAATAGCATTTGAGAGCGGTGGCGTGTGGTCAATGGAACACCTGTAGCTGGACATCTGGCTCGTAGCGTACAGAATGGATAACTTAGCGCCATTCTTCCAATCAGATGATCCGTCCGTGCAGATGTTCGCCTCTGTGCACCCCTTGCTGTCATTCCCGTTCATTGTTGTTCTCTCAATCTCCGGGACACACAACTTTAAACAGTGCTGACATCTCGGCCTAGGCGTGTAGTGATCTGCCAGAGTGATAAACCAAGGCCTCTCAGTTCAAGGATTCTGTTCGTTTCAGTTTGTGACAAGTGGCGATAACTAGCACGTGTAGAACAGGAGGCATCGCACAATCATCCAACACCCCTTGATCCCATTTTTGAGGTGTCATGTGGCTAAAAGACATTGCTTTCAATTAGGCTTTTATGCCCCTCTCACACTCCACAGATTGGAGCTTGAAAATGTAAACATTTTCAGATTTTAGTGGCACCTGCTACTTCCTGTATAACCTTAAGGCTTGCCCTTCTTGCTGTTGAAATTTCAATGTTGAGGAGTGTATATATTTATGGCATAATTTGCCAATTATGGGCGAATGTTCAAAACTTTGTTTGTTTGTTTTAAACTATGTCCCTTAGTAGCATGTTGATGATTGCATTAATTGCATGATTGATTCAACATACAATTTATTGGCTGCATGTTGAGAGAATCTTAAACTAATGTGTATGGCCATCTTAACACTTGTGCCAATCCATACCTATATGACTTTATTTTTGCAATGAAGCTCTGATTATGATTGAATCATTATAAATAATTCTTAATACAGTTGTAATAGCACTAAAAGATAAAAAATATATATATATATAATAGTCCTAATAATACTACTTGTTCTATAAACTATTCCAAGACAACCTATGGGTTTATCAAGGCTGGTTAAATAAGGGTAAAACATGAAATCAGAAACGATATAAACAAGTTTCTTTAAAGGAACAGTGTCACGAAAAAATTTTTTTTTACATCAGTTTGATTTTAGTGTTTTATTAAAAACTTTTATGTTTATTTGTGTGTTTGTGTTTGACTTTTTTTTATTTTTGAACCTTTTCTTCCCTATGGGGGCTGCCATTTTTTTTCCATTTCTGTATGTGTCGATTAACGACACATACAGACATGGAATACGGCACATACAGTCCCATAGTGAATGCGAACGGGGCCCGTTCCATCCACTATGCTGTACGCCGTCTGTGTGGGAACGGCGCATGCACCGCTCCCACACAGTCCAAGTTGAACTGTGCGACGTCCGGCGCCATTTTCCTGTGGACCGGAAGTCGCGGCCGGACAGTAAGATTACTACTTCCGGACGCGGCTTCCGGACTTGTGCACTTGGAGCGGCGGTAGCAGACGGAGCGGACGGACCGGAGGGAGCGGCGGCGGCAGGAGCAGGTAAGTTATTTCTGTGTATGTAAGTGTTTTACTGTGTGTTTACTAGTGTATGTTAACCTACTACACTGTGTGTTAGCTCAAAAAATGGCGACACACAGTGTAGGAGGTTTGACCGTTAAATCCCCTAGTTTCTCCCGGCACTAGCCAGGATAAAGGAGGGGGGATTCTGAGAGCTCACTAGAGCGAGTGAGTTTTCTCAAATTTTGCATCATAAAGCAATGAGGTTGCTTTACCACATGCAATGCTGCAATTTTGGGAATTGCTCCATCTAGTGACCAGCACTGGGAAATATTATAAATTAGAATCTAATTTATAATATTTCCTGACTCGTGAAAAAAATTTTAAAAATTAGAACAATGTTTAATCACCTATACACTAATAGCGTCACATTCCCTTTAAGTATCTCTGGATGCCTCTGTGCATGCTTTAGCATAGATATATCAATGAAAGGAAAATAAGTAAATATCAAGAAATCAAATTGAAAAATAATTTTTCTGTCCACTGAGCTTAACTAAACATGAAACTTACCGGAAATATTCGTCACAATTTCGGGCAATAACTGAGGCATAAATTGTTTAATAATTGCAACTATTGATAAATAACCTGAAAGCGTTGAAAACAAATGTTGAAAAGCGAAGAAGCAATTTGTGTGGCAGAAGTGATAAAAAGGTTTTTCTCATTAAAATGAATGAGCATGACAGAGATTAAATTCCATTTTATTTAGATTCATATAAATCAGAGGAGTTAGTTGCCATTTGCTTCATTCATATGATTTTGTAAAGACCATAACATATAAAACATTTACATACAAAGTGGCAGACAGATATTTATATCATTTACATTGGAAATGTACCAGGCACATTCGCTAAAGTCCAAATCCAAACATGAGGTACATGGTCAGAACAGAAGCCTCAGTGATTTCACTAAAATAATGGTATCCTGAGATAATATTGAAACAAGCATGTTACAGTTGTCATTTTGTTATGAAAATATATTAAAGAGGCCCGGTCACCAGTTTATAACTGCCCTATCTTCTACCTAATCTAATAGGCGCTTTCATGTGATAAGTAATGTGTTGTTTTTTTTTCAAAAAACATCTAAGCTATGAGCATTTTAAGTGTTAGGCAAATTTGTTCTTAATGCCCAAGTGGGCGTTTTTTTACTCTTGACCAAGTGGGCATAGTAAAGAGAAGTGTATGACGCTGACCAAGCAGTGACCAATCAGCGTCATACACTTCTCTTTACTATGCCCACTTGGTCAAGTGTAAAAAAACGCCCACTTGGGCATTAAGAACAAATTTGCATAACACTTAAAATGCTCATAGCTCTTAATTCATGTCCAGCTTAATACACAGCACAGCGTGATCTCGCGAGATCACGCTGTGCTGCCACTTAAGCGACAGGAGAATTACCGGACATCGCCTCCAGGTTTTAGGCGATGTCTGGTCATACTAATTTCTATTCCCTGCTTATTGCCATTCAAAAGAAAGATTCTTGTTTACTGCTTGAAATAATGCAGAGCTAATACTTCACAGTTTTATTTTATTTCTTGTTGCATGGAGTTTGAAACCATTGTATGTAATCTAGACATTACTTTGTGAACCCAACAGTACCTACAGTACACTGATACATTGTAGCAAACTATGTATTTCAAACATGGTGTAAACAGGGACTAAAGTAAACATCATTTTATAAACCAGTGTATGAAGTTTGATGAATGACATTTTATATTTATACTTATCTTTATCTATAGTCAATGCAAGCATCTTCCCTCCACACAGGTGCAGGGTAATTAACTAAGAGAAAAGCACTGCTGGGAGAGTGTGTCAGAGGGGAGAGCAAGAGTGTGGAGACTGGTCTGCTGCTGTCCAGACCTGATATATACAGAGAGGTGAGAGCTAACCCCTAGAAAGGGCTGGACTGTGTGAGTTAGGGTGAGTTCACATGCAGTGACCAAAAACGTCTGAAAATACGGAGCTGTTTTCAGGCAGAAACAGCTCCTAATTTTCAGACATTTTTGTAGCAACTCGCGTTTTTCGCAGCGTATTTTATGGCCGTTATTCGAGCTGTTTTTCAATGGAGTCAATGAAAAACGCCTCCAAAAACATCCTAACATGCACTTCTTTTTTGCGGGCGTCTTTTTACGCGCCATATTTTGACAGCGACGCATAAAATCAAGGCTCGTGGGAACAGAACACTGTAAAACCCATCAACGTAAAATGCCCGAATTATGTCTGAAAACACTGCGTGTGAACATACCCTTATACCTGGATTTTTGTTACGTGAAACGTTTCTTTCTGTTCTAACCTTTGTGTATGCGGATGAGACAAGCTATCATTGTGTTTATTGGATTTCCCTGCTTGAAAGAGAAATAAAGCTTCTAAAGTCCTGTTTAAACAAGAATACTGCACTAAGTGTGTGTCTTTGCCTAACAACATTCCCCACACTGCTACAATATATATATATTGAGTCCTTGTGCTAAGAAAAGAAAAAGGTTTTCACCATCATTCTGCACTCAATACCACATAATGACAAAGTGGAAAAAGAATGCTAGTAATCTTTGATAATTTTAACTTTTTGAAAAGGAAAAACTAAAATATTGCATTGACATAAGTATTCAGACCGTTTACTCAGTATTTAGTTGAACACCATTGGCAGCGATAACAGTCTCCAGTCTTTTTGGGTATGATGCCACAATGTTTGCACACCTGGATTTGGCGATTTTCTGCCATTCTTCTCTGCCGATTCTCTTAAGCTCTGTCAGGTTGATTGGGGACAGTTGGTGGACAGACATTTTCAGGTCCCTCCAGAGATGTTCGATTGGGTTCAAGTCAGGGCTCTGGCTGGGCCACACAAGGTCATTCACAGAGTTGTTCCTAAACCAGTCTTGTGTTGTCCTGGCTGTATGCTTAGGGTCATTGTCTTGTTGGAAGGTGAGCCTTTAGCTGAATTTGAGGTCCAGAGCACTCTGGATTAGGTTTTCATTAAGAATATGTCTGTACTTTCCTCCATTCATCTTTCCCTCAACCCTGACCAGTCTTCCTGTCCCAGCCACTGAAAAACATTCCCACAGCATGATGCTGCTACCACCATGTTTCAGTATAGGGATGATATTGGGCAGGTGAAGAGAAGTGCCCGGTTTTCTCCAGAGATGACGCTTTGAATTGAGGCCAAAACTTGCATACTTGGTTTCATCAACCACATAATTTTGTTTCTCACAGTCTAAGAGTCCTTTAGGTGCTTTTTTGCAAACTGAGGTGGGGTTTCATGTGTCTTTTACTGATGAGAGGCTTCTTTCTGGCCACTCTGCCATAAAGTCCAGATTGGTGCAGTGCTGCAGTGATGGTTGACCTTTTGGAAGTTTCTCCCATTTGCACACGGGATCTTTGGAGCTCAGCCAGAGTGATCATTGGGTTCTTGATTACCTCTCTTACCAAGGCCCTTCTCCCCCATTTACTTAGTTTGGTGGGGCGGTCAGCTCCAGAAGGAGTCCTGGTTGTTTTTTTTCTATCCTTCTCCAGATCTGTGCCTCCAAACAATCCTGTCTCTGAGCTCTACAGGCAGTTCTTTCCGCCTCATAGTTTCGTTTTTGCTCTGTTATGCATTGTCAGCTGTGAGACCATATTTAGACAGGGGTGTGTTTTTCCAAACCATGTCCAATCAAACGTATTTACCACAGGTGGACTCCAGTCATAGTGTAGAAACATTTTAAAAATGATATAGAGCAGAGGACTCAAAAATGCGCCCCCCCCCGTGTCGCATGCGGCCCCTGAAGCTGTCATCTGTGGCACCTTGACAGGGGGAGAGCAGAAATCAAGCCAAAGGAGGACTGCCGCACACTCCTTCCTGTAGATAGTGCCACGCCACACACCCCACCCTGTGGACAGCACTACACCACCCCGTCTATAGATAGCTTCATTGGGGCTCCCTCTAGGAGTGGAATGCCCAGACAGAGCACTCTGGTCGGGGATTTTGCTGATAGACGAGGTCTGAGACGTAACTGTCCATATATGGACAGTGTCGTCAGTGGCTTTTCCTGGACCGGAACGCATTGCCGATGCACTGATCGGCGAATCCGCTGATAGACGAGGCCTCTCACGTAACTGTCCATATATGAACACTATGATGTCAGGGACTCCTCCAGGAGAGGAATCCCTGGACAAAGTGCCGGCAACGCTTTGGCTGGGGATTCCACTCCTAGAGGGAGCCCCAATGGAGCTATCTATAGGGGGATATCTGTGGCACTATCTACAAAGTGGTGTGTGTGACACTATCTACAGAGGGCACTGTAGCATTATCTACAGAGGGCACTGGGGAAATATCTACAGAGAGCATTGGGGAATTACCTACAGAGGGCACTGTGGCATTATCTAGGGGAGGTGTGGCAGTCTACAGAGGGCACTGTGGCATTATCTACGGGGGGTGGCATTACCTACAGAGGGCAGCGTGGCATTATCTACAGAGGGCACTGGGAAATTATCTCGTGGTGGTGTGGCTCTATCTACAGAGGGCACTTTGGCATTATCTACGGGGGGTGGCATTACCTACAGATGGCAGTGTGGCATTATCTACAGAGAGCACTGAGAAATTATCTTGGGGGGGGTGTGGCTCTATCTACAGAGGGTCCTGTGGCATTATCTACGGGGGTAGCAGTATCTACAGAGGGCACTGTGGCACTATCTAAAAAGGGGCTGCCTAATATTGACATTCTTGTGCCAACTGAGCAGCCAGATACTTAAACTGGAAAAATGGATTGTTAAAATAAGCACGTGGAGTAATAAGCACGTGGAGTAAACGCGGAAGTTTAAACCTAGCAGTATTATTATAGTAATGTAGTATTGTTATAGTAGTTCAAATAACGAAGTGATTAACAATAATTTAGTATTTTATTACATTTGAAAGTAATGCGGCCCGTCAACTTCACATTTTTTTTATGGGCGGCCCGTTTACTCGGCATTGGGACCCCTAATCTAGAGGAATGGGAGGCTCCCAGAGCTAAATTTCAAATGTGATAGCAAAGGGTCTGAATACTTATTTTAATAAATTTGCAAAAATTTCTAAAATTCTGTTTTTCATTCAGTTTTCACTCTGTCATTATGGGGTATTAAGTGCAGATTAATGGGGGATAACTAAACCTAAACATAAAAAAATGTGATAAAACTGAAAGGGTCTTACGACTTTCTGAATGCACTATATATATATATATATATATATATATATATATATATATATATATAGAAGGAACCATAGGACAAGTAACCGCACCAGAATAGACTGCTGCTGCAGATTCAACTGTACTCTCCATGTGTCTTCTCTCTTCCAATGCTAAGGTTGAAGGACCTGTGGGTGACGTCATCATTCCCAGCCAGCTTCTTTCACTGCAGACACACAGCGTGACGTCACCCACAGGTCCTTCAACCTTGGCGTCGGAAGAGAGAAGACACATCGGCTCCAGGCGTCAGAGGGTACAGTTGAATCTGCAGCAGCATCACGTGTGCAGGTAAGCATAGTAAACTCCCTAGAGACGAGCATATTACCTTCTGGGATGGCTGGAGCCCATGTATCTTCTCTGTCTGACGCCAAGGTTGAAGGACCTCTGGGTGACGTCACGCTGTGTGTCTGCAGTGAAAGAAGGTGGGTGGGAACGATGAGCAGTGCATGACGCTGATTTGTCAGCGTCATACACTTCTATTCACAACGCCCAGTTGGTAAAAACACAATACACGCCCAGTTGGTAAGAACACAATACACGCCCAGTTGGTAAAACGAGAAAACACGCCCAGTTGTCCATTGAAAACTCATTTGCATAAATATAAAATTGCTCATAACTTGGGCAAAAATTATCGTTTTTAAAAAAAATAAAAACTTTGCTGTTATCTACATTGCAGCGCCGATCGCATTCAATAGGAGATAGGGATTTGATAATCTGGTGACAGAGCCTCTTTAACCCCTTGCGTACCTTTGCCGTAATAGTACGTCGCTGGCCGCTTATTCCAGCATACCTTCGCCGTACTATTACGGAGCAGGAATAAACTGTCACTATGTGAAATCACATAGTGACATAACAGCGGCGGCGGCGGCGGTCCCCAATGCCGGCGATTGCTGTCATTGGTCAGTCTCTGAAGACTGACCAATCACAGCCGTCTGTGACGTCGTCTGCAGGAGAAAGCTCCTGTCACTTTCTCTGATCTCCTCATTTCTGTGAGATACGTGAGGAGATCAGAGAAAGCGGTGTACCGCGGTGTACCTTGTTGCCAGGTACGGGAGCCTATTAGGTCCTGCCCAAGGCAGGACGTAATAGGCTCAACTGTCAGTTGTAAAGTGACAGTTACAATACACTGCACTACACAAGTACATACAGAAGTAGTGCAGTGTATTGTACAGGGGATCAGAAGATCAGATCTTCCAGTCCCCTAGTATGTGTAAAATAAAAAGTGAAAAAAAGTAAAAAAAAAGTTTTAGATAAATAAATAAATAAAAGTTTTATGTAATAAAAACAATAATCGCCTTGTTTCCCTGATCAAGCCCTTTATAATTAGAATTTTTTTTTTTAAAAAAGACAAAAACTAGACATAATAGGTATCGCCGCGTTCGTATTGGCCTGACCTAAAAAAAATATCATATTATTTATCCCGCACGGTGAACACCGTAAAAAAAATACCATAAAAAACAATGGCAGAATTTCCTTTTTTGGTCACGTTGGTTCCAAAAAAATGGAATAAAAAGTGATCAAAAAGTCGCGCGTAGCCAAACGGTACCAATAAAAACTAAAAACTACAGTGTGTCACGCAAAAAACAAGCCCTTACAAAGCCCCGTCGACAAAAAAATAAAAAAGTTATGGCTCTCAGGAGATGGTGACACTAAAACATTTTATTTAGAAAAAAGTGTTTTTTTTTTTGTAAAAGTAGTAAAACATATAAAAACTATATAAATTTGGTATTGCCATAATCGTATCAAACCGCAGAATAAAGTAAACATGTTGTTTATACTACACAGAGAATGCCGGTAAAAAATTATTAAAAAAATTGTGAAAGAATTTCTGTTTTTTGGTCTCCTCACCTCAGAAAAAATGGAATAAAAACTGATCAAATTATCGCATGTACCCCAAAATAATACTAATGAAAACGACCGCTCATACCATGAAAATCAAGCACTCACACAGCTCGTCAACGGAAAAATAAAAAGTTCTGACTCTTGGAACGCAATAATGCAAAACGACGGCCGAGACTAATTTATATGTGCAGCAGTTCTTCACCTAAAACCCCACGTCATCATTTGCAGCCCCCACTGGTAGACCCTGTAAATGCAGCGGAAACTATGACATTTTGGGGTCTGTGCTACATATGGGGCTAGTGAAGAAGTCAAAGATTAGGCAGTACTGGAGTGCGGATGTTTTGTACAACACCACAGTCACCCTTTAGAAGTGCGACTCCTGCACCCAATAATCCGGCCTGTGCATGAAGGATTGGTAGAAAGCGTACGTCACTATCCAGGGATAATTAATTTTATTATTCATTCTCCCCATTATTACATCATCCTATTATGACCTATTGCACTCCGCCCAGCTTACATATACCCTGATGCACTCCACATAGCTTACATATACCCTGATGTACTCCGCACAGCTTACATATACCCTGATACACTCCGCCCAGCTAACATATACCCTGATGAACTCCGCCCAGCTTACATATACCCTGATGTACTCCGTCCAGCTTACATATACCCTGATGTACTCCGCCCAGCTTACATATGCCCTGATGTACTCCGCCCAGCTTACATATACCCTGATGTACTCCGCCCAGCTTACATATACCCTGATGTACTCCGCACAGCTTACATATACCCTGATACACTCCCCCAGCTTACATATGCCCCCACATTATAAACTGAAACACCAGTAAAACACTAAACAAAACTACTACCAAGCAAAATCTGCGCTCCAAAAGCCAAATGGTGCTCCTTCTGGGCCTGGCAGTGTGCCCAAACAGCAGTTTATGACCACATATGGGGTATTACCGTACTCTGGAGAACCGCTTAACAATTTATGGGGCGTATGTCTCCAGTGGTACAAGCTGGGCCCAACGCATTGGGCACTGAAATGGCATATATGTGGAAAATGTCAATTTTCAATCTGCAACATCCACTGTGCACTAATTTCTGCAAAACCTTTGGGGGTCAAAATGCTGACTACACTTCTAGATGAATTCCTTGAGGGGTGTAGTTTCCTAAATAGGGTCACTTCTCGGGAGTTTTCACTGTACTGGTACCTCAGCGCAATGCAACATGGTGTCAAAAACAAATTTTGTAAAATCTCCACTCCAAAAACGAAATTGCACTTTTTCCGTTTAGACCCTTGCCGTATGTCCAAATAGCCGTTTACAACCACATATGGGGTATTTCCGTAATCAGGAGAAATTGTGTAACACATTTTGGGGTGTCTTTTCTCCTGTATTCCTTGTGGAAATGAAAAATTCTGAGCTAAAGCTACAGGTTATTGGAAAAAAAAATGTTTTCATTTTCACGGACCAATTCTAATAAAGTCTATAAAACACCTGAGGGCTCAAAATGCTCACTACACCTCTAATTTAATTCTTTCAGGGGTATAGTCTCCAAATTGAGATCACATCTGGGGAATTTCTACTGTACTGGTACTTCAGGGACTCTGCAAATGCGACATGGCCCCCAGAAACCAATTCAGCAAAATCTGAGCTGCAAAATCCAAATGGTGCTCCGTCCATTCTGAGCCCTGCCGTGGGTCCAAACAGCAGTTTATTACCACATATGCGGTATTGCCGTAACCAGGAGAAATTGCTGAGGTGCTTTTTCTCCTTTATTCCTTATAAAAATTAGAAAATTCTGTGTTTTTTTCCAAAAAAAAGTCTCTTTTCATCTTCACAGACTAATTCCAATAAATTCAGCAAAAAACCTGTGGGGTCAAAATGCTAACTATACCACTAGAAAAATTCCTTGAGGGGTATAGTTTCCAAAATGGGGTCACTTTTGGGGGGATTCCACTGTTTAGGTCCCTCCAGGGCGTTGCAAACGTGACACGGCACTGAAAACCATTCCAGTAAAATCAGAGCTCCAAAATCCAAATGGGGGTCCTTCCCTTCTGAGCCCTGCTGTGGGTCCAAACAGCAGTTTATTACCACATATGGGGTATTTCCGTAATCGCGAGAAATTGCTTTACAAATGTTGGGGTGCTTTCTCTCCTTTATTTCTTGCGAAAATTAGAAATTTTTACGTTTTTCCAGAAAAAAAGTAGATTTTCATTTTCACAGACTAACTCCAGAAAATATAGCAAAATACCTGTGGGGTCAAAATGCTAACTATACCCCTAGATAAATTCCCTGAGGGGTGTAGTTTAAAAAATGGGGGTCACTTTTGGGGGTTTCCACTCTTTTGGCACCACAAGACCTCTTCAAACCTGACATGGTGCCTAAAATATATTCTGAAAAAAGGAGGCCCCAAAATCCAAGAGGTGCTCCTTTGCTTCTGAGGCCTGTGTTTCAGTCCATTAGCGCAATAGGGCCACATGTGGGATATTTCTAAAAACTTCAGAATCTGGGCAATAAATATTGAGTTGCGTTTCTCAGGTAAAACCTTCTGTGGTACAGAAGAAAATGTATTACATACGAATTTTGTAAAAAAAAATGAAATTTGAAAATTTCAGCTCTACTTTCCTTCAATTCCTGTAAAACGCCTAAAGGGTTGAAACACTTTCTGAATGCTGTTTTGGATACTTTGAGGGGTGCAGTTTTAAAAATGGGGTGTTTTATGGGGGTTTCTAATATATGGGGCACTCAAAACCACTTCAGAACTGAACTCGTCCCTGAAAAAATAGCTTTTTGAAATTTTCTTAAAAATATGAGAAATTGCTGCTAAAGTTCTAAGCCTTGTGAGGTCATAGAAAAATAAAAGGATGTTCAAAAAACGATGCAAACATAAAGTAGACATATGGGAGATGTTAATTAGTAACTATTTTGTGTGGTATTACTATCTGTTTTACAAGCAGATACATTTAAAATTGGAAAAATCATAATTTCTTCATATTTTATCTAAATGTTGGTGTTTTTCACAAATAAGCAATGAATTTATCGACCACATTTTTGCACTAAACTAAAGTACAATATGTCCCGAGAAAACATTCTCAGAATCGCTTGGATAGGTAAAAGCATTCCAGAGTTATTACCACATAAAGTGATACATGTCAGATTTGAAAAAATGGGTCTGGTCCTCAAGGCCAAAATGAGCTGGGTACTCAAGGGGTTAAGTAAAAAGAAAACTTAATAATAACTTGGATAATGTTCACTTACTGCAATGTATTGCACCTGTTTTCTTAAAAGAGAATGACTTATTTTTAATGTTAGATTGCAAATGTGTAATGTGCAACAATCATATATGATGTTAACGGGTGAGGTCTCGCATAGAGAGATATATGGGGTAATTTCAACTAAGTGTCAAAATTTATATTGCTTCTATTAAAATCAAATTCATCCCCATAATAATTAAACAAACTTGTAGAGCTAAGTTCTTCTGTAACTAGCCTTCTTCCTCTATGTCAGCACTCAACATTTCAAGACATTCGCTCCTGGTTCTTAAAGCGGTTCTCCAGGACCCCCCCTCTATGTGCCTGAAAGATAAGCATAGGGGCTCTGGCACATGATTGTGTGTGCCGCCCGAGTCCCGTCCGTGATCCGTGGAAAGACAGGACATGTTCTATCTTTCCATGGATCGGAGAGTCGGTCCGTTTTTACTAAAGTGAATGGGTCTGTTAAAACTTATCAGGTGCCACTCGAATGCTGTGAAAAACGGTCCGAGCGGCACTCGGTCATCTGCAAGAGCCCTAAGAGCGGCTTCCACTTTGACTAACTCGGCGTGTACATGTATTGATTTGAATGGTGCCCACTGCAGGGGAAATGTATGCCTAGACATGGCTTCTGATGATGATAACAGATGATCGCCAGGAATTAAAGAAGGCATACCCATGACGATCATCTAATTGTCACAGCAGCTTCTTTTTAAATATGTGTTGGCAAATTTGAATGTGACCTTTTTATATATTTATTATACATTCTAATTATGTGTGTTCTTCCATACAACTCTTAAGTTAAATCAGATCTGTATTGCCACACATTCAAATCTGGTGTATACTATTGCACAGTTAGATTAGATCATGTACATATATTCTTTCAATTCAATCAGATAAATACTTATATAAGGTCAAATCTGGTGTGTGTACATATATGCAGGCATAGTAGATGTGTACTCTTCTACAGTAAAATTTGTAAAAAAAAAGGTGTCTACTCTCATACAGTTAAATTCGCTATGTACTCTCATGCACTCAATTTCAGTTTTTCATTTTTCCAGGGTAAGTTTCACCATCAAGAATCAAGGCCAGTTGTAAATTTATAATGTGACCATAGAGGAGATTGCGGATACAGCATACCTAAAAGGTAATCTCACCAAAAACTACTGTTAAAGCTGTTCGACCAGCATCATGAGTAGGTGTGGATTGTGCAAGATAAAAGACACCCACAATGCAGTAACAGTCCATTACCATTAGAAACTACTTTGGGGGTCCTTAACCCCTTAAGGACACAGCCTGTTTTGGCCTTCAGGACACAGCCGATTTTTTCAAATCTGACATGTTTCACTTTATGTGGTAATAACTCCGGAATGCTTTTACCTATCCAAGCGATTCTGAGATTGTTTTCTCGTGACACATTGGACTTTATGTTACTGGCAAAATTTGCTCGATACATTAAGTATTTAATTGTGAAAAACACCAAAATGTAGCGAAAAATTGCAAAAATTTGCATTTTTCTAAATTTACATGTATCAGCTTGTAAGACAGATGGTAATACCACACAAAATTGTTGCTAATTAACATCACCCATATGTCTACTTTAGATTGGCATCGTTTTTTGAACATCCTTTTATTTTTCTATGACATCACAAGGCTTAGAACTTTAGCAGCAATTTCTCACATTTTCAAGAAAATTTCAAAAGGCTATTTTTACAGGGGCCAGTTCAGATGTGAAGTGGATTTTAGGGCCTTATATATTAGAAACCCTCGATAAGTCACCCCATTTTAAAAACTTCACCCCTCAAAGTATTCAAAACAGCATTTAGAAAGTTTCTTAACCCTTTAGATGTTTCACAGGAATTAAGGCAAACTAGATGTGAAATGTTCAAATGTCTTTTTTTTTTTTGCAGAAATTCATTTTTCATCTATTTTTTTTGTAACACAGAAAGTTTTACCAGAGAAACGCAACTCAATATCTATTGCCCAGATTCTGCAGTTTTTAGAAATACCCCACATGTGGCCCTAGTGTGGTAATGGACTGAAGCACCGGCCTCAGAAGCAAAGGAACACCTAGAGGATTTTGGGGCCTCCTTTTTATTAGAAAATATTTTAGGCTCCATGTCGGATCTGAAAGGCTCTTGCGGCACCAAAACAGTGGAAATCCCCCAAAAGTGACACCATTTTGGAAACTATACCCCTTGAGGAAATTATCTAGGGGTATAGTGAGCATTTTGACCCCGCAGGTTTTTTGCAGAAATTATTGGAAGTAGGCCGTGAAAATGAAAATCTACATTCTTTCAAAGAAAATGTAGGTTTAGCTAATTTTTTCTAATTTCCACAAGGACTAAAAGGAGAAAATGCACCACTACTTTTGTAAAGCAATTTCTCCCGAGTAAAACAATACCCCGCATGTGGTCATAAACGGCTTTTTGGACACACGGCGGAGCTTAGAAGGGAAAGAGCGCCATTTGGCTTTTGGAGCTCAAATTTAGCAGGAATGGTTTGCGGAGACCACGTCGCATTTGCAAAGCCCCTAAGGGACCAAAACAGTGAAAACACCATAAAAGTGACTCCATTTAGGAAACTACACCCCTTGAAGAATTCATCTAGGGGTGTAGTGAGCATTTTGAACCCACAGGGGTTTCATAGATTTTATTAGAATTGGGTAGTGAAGATAAAAAAAATCCTTTTTTTCCAATAAGACGTAGCTTTAGCTCAACATTTTTCATTTTCTAAACAAATAAAGGAATAAAAGAACCCCAACATTTGTAAAGCAACTTCTCTGGAGTACGGCAATACCCCATTTGTGGTTATAAACTGCTGTTTGGGCACACGGCAAGGATCAGAAGAGAAGGAGTGCCATTTGGCTTTTGGAGCACAGATTTTGCTGGATTGGTTTCTTGACACCATGTCACTTTTGCAAAGCTCCTAAGGTGTCAGTACAGTGGAAACTCCCCAAAAGTGATTCCATTCACAAAACTACACCCCTTGAGGAGTTCATCTAGGGGTGTAGTGAGCATTTTAGGAACAAAGAAAATAGATGGGACCCCTAGTAGTTGGCGGGCACATCAACAATTGCAAAAAGAAAGGCTGCCTGCAAGCAGCCAAGCCCTATTTCCCAACTACAATTTTAGTGGAATAAAAATAAAAAATACCTTTATTGGGCTACGTATAGCCAGACAGACCACATAAATTTGAGTTAAAATTGTCACTACCTAGGAGCCGGACTGAATGTAGAGTACCTGTGTAATTACAGGCATAAGTGGTATTAGACTTAGGAATAGTGTGCAGTTCCCTAGCGAGTTAAATTGTTAGACTAGCTAATATTAGACAATGAGTCCGGTCAGCGGCAGGTATTAAAGTTCTAACAGCCCCCCCGACATGTTTCGCTAGCAAGTAGCGTCCTCAGGGGTACACGGGGCTAATGGCGGCGCGGCAGGAAGGAGATCCTGATATAGACATGTCAGATGACGCATCTGGAGGTGTGTGAGGGCACATAGCCAATAGCAGTGGTAGAGACGTATCGGCATGCCAGCTGTAAGGAGCCAGCGAATAATCGTGAGGATGAGATGCACCAATAGAAAACAGGAAGCGGCGCATGCGTCTGAAAAGAAAAGAGGACTTAGTACAGGAATCGTCTCCCAGGCCGTGACGGACCAAGTGAGCTCATCGGCGCTTGCGCCTCCGACGATTCCCACTCGGTACCCACAGGTATATTCTGCAGGCCAAGATATAGACTGATGGATTCGAAATATATAATCCCTCAGTACCGAACTTAGAGGTGCCAGGTATAATTATGTATATGCGTACAGAAATGTGTGAGATGTACAAACTAAAGAAAACCTGAAATCAAAATAACAAATAATAAAAAATGTGACTGTGCCTTGGTATGAAGATAATAAGGGTATGAGAATATACATCAATAGGGATAGTGGCAGAAAATACACATAGTGATAAAGGAATTCATTAGGATGGACCCTATAGATCCATTTTTTCCACTATAATGGGTGCATGAGTGAGGTTACCGGCACAGGGTATTGCATATAAGCTTGAAAGCAAACCGTCTCTGACTAAAGTCCGGGTTGGCAGAACACAGATAACGAAACTGATTTCAGACAATGGTCTAGGAGAGGCACAAACATATTAGATATTAAATAGAGGGAAGCCGCTTCCTGAGTTAGATATGGTAAGTATTGGATTACAACATGATCACATATATAGATGAACTGATATAGAGCCATAACGTTAATCACAACATCCCCAGATAAAGATTTGTGATATATCTGACAGACAGATAATGTCTGTTATGTCCGTGACAGCGAACCGCCACATTATGTGGTCACGGTCGTGTGCTGCATTATGCACAATGTCTGGACCATAATAGATTTATATATAGTCATTAATTATTGAGAAAAGTTATAGCATACATATAAATTAGTCGGTACTTGACTGATATAGATAGATTAGTCGTTAGATAACAGATATAAGGGACACATAGCATTTTATTACATATGTGAATGTTACCTACAGTGAGGAAAATTATCAATTTTGTGAGTTTAGAGAAAGGCACTAAAGGTAAATCCCTCGTTCAGACCTGAGGGGGACATAGTATTGAGTCGGTGAATCCACCGCGCCTCTTCTTGCAAGAGTTTGCGGTCTAGATTTCCCGCTCTGGGACCCATTTTGATTTGGGTGATACCCCAAAATTGGAGCAGCTTAGAACTACCCCCATGATATTCAAGAATGTGTCTTGAAAGAGTGGTATCTTCCTTACAATTAATGGTACTCAGATGTCTAGACACACGTCTCCTCAACTCCTGGATAGTTTTACCCACATACAGCTTGGGGCAGGGACATTTAGCGATGTAGATAACCCCACTACTCTGACAATTCAAGAACTGTTCAATTAGGTACCGTTTGCCATCGGTAGGATTGACAAAGCTCTTAACAGTCGGCATCAGAGGACAGAAAGAACATCTTCCACATGGGTGGAATCCCTTGGCTGATGATCTAAGCCAAGTGGATGGTGTACTGGATTGTCTCGAATAATGACTGTGTACCAAAAAGTCCCGTAAGTTCCTTCCCCTACGATAAGTAATACTAGGATTAGTCGTAACGGCATCCTTCAGATCGGGGTCAGCAGTGAGGATAGCCCAATGCTTTTGTAAGATTTGGGTAACCTGGGGAGAGCAGGCATCAAAGGTGCCAATGCATCGAATGGCGCCAGGTGATCCCGGTTTTATGGATTTATTTCCCCTGTTTGACAGTAGGTCACTTCTCTCAGAGGCCCTTGCCCTAGCATAGGCACGATGTAACCATTTTTTCGGGTAGCCACGTGCTCTGAACTTATTAAAAAGGCCATCGCACTCGGCTTGAAAGGACACTTCGTTGGAGCAGTTGCGTTTAGCTCTCAAGTACTGGCCTATGGGTATCCCTTTCTTAAGGGCAGGGGGATGGTGACTATCCCAATGTAGAAGGCTGTTGGTAGCAGTTGCCTTACGATAGATGTCCGTTTGGACACCCCCACCAGGATCCAGAGAGATCTTGAGATCAAGAAAATTGATAGTGTGGTCATGAATTTCATACGTGAATTTCATGCCAATAGAGTTGGCGTTGAGCATAGACATGAAGTCACGAAAGGTGTTGACATCCCCATCCCAGAGGATGAGAATGTCATCAATGTATCTTCCCCAGAAAGAAATATGTGAGGTGAATTGAAGAAAATTGTCTGAAAAAACGATGGTATCTTCCCACCATCCTAAGAAAAGATTCGCGTAAGTGGGTGCACAGACTGTGCCCATGGCCGTGCCCTTAATTTGGTGATAGTATTTTCTGTCAAAAGTAAAATAATTGTGAGTAAGTAGGAAATTTAAAAGTGACAAAACGAAGTCATTATGTCGCAGAAATTGAGTGCCTTTGGTGCTTAGAAAGTGTTTAACGGCAGTGAGTCCCAAATCATGTTTAATGTTGGTATATAGTGACTCCACGTCTATGCTCGCCAGCATGGTAGTAGGAGTAACATTGATCTCGTGGATCCTGGTGACGGTGTCCTTGGTGTCTTTTAGGTAGGAGGACAAGGAGGAAACAAATGGTGTCAGTATCTCATTGACATAGAGACTAATACCCTGTGTCAGGCTATCATTACCTGACACGATAGGTCTTCCCGGGAGAGGAGAGGTTGCTTTGTGAACCTTCGGCAGCGCTTAAAAGGTTGCCAGGGTGGGAGTGGGGTTATATAAGCATCTGAATTCATCAGCAGTAACTAGATTCTCATCTTTAGCACCCCTCAAGAGAGTATGTAGCTCAGATAAGTAACTCACAGTAGGATTACTTCCCAGAATGGCATAGGTGGCCTTGTCATCCAATAGCCTACGAACCATGCTGACATAGTCAGCCTGGTCCAAGATCACTATGTTACCACCCTTGTCAGAGGGTTTAAGGACTAGTCTGTCGTTCTTGCATAGATCCTCCATTGCCAATCTCTCATCCTTAGTGAGATTACCAGAAATACTGGATCTATTAGTTTTTAGTTTTTTAAGGTCATTACACACCATCCTGACGAAAGTGTCGATGTGACTATATTGTGAGAAGGGAGGTGTAAGTTTGGACTTAGGGCGTAAAGACGAAAATGGTCCAGCCGCATCCATAACACCAAAATCGCTCTCATAGAGCAAACTTTCCAAGTCTCTAAGGGTATTGGACTCTACACGATCTTGTGATGTTCTCTCAGATAAACTACCCTTAAAATATTTATGTAGGGCCAGTTTACGTGCAAAAAGGTTGATGTCTTTAACCCATACAAATTCATCGAAGGATGGAGTTGGAGTGTATGATAGACCTTTTTTGAGCAAGGATACTTGATGAGAATTTAGTTGACAAGAGGATAAATTTATTATCTGCATCTCATCGTCCCTAGTTGCCTGTATATTAGATGTTAAGATTTTAGTCCCCAGTTCAGACTGGGCTGACCTAAAAAAGGGAATATAGTAGGGGGACCCGTAAGATGGTGGGTCACCTTGTCCCCCCCGTTCATGCTGGGATTGGAACGATAGGATTGGGAGCTGACAGGTGTGTTCATAGGGTTTGGCATAGACGTGGAGATAGGTATGGAAGAGGTAGATGAAGAGTTTGATGTAATGGAAGGACATGAAGTAATGCGGTTAGAAAAATTGGTAGTTTGTTTGGATATGGTTGGAGTTCTTTTTGAGGTGCTCGGTCTGTTATTCCTGATCTTTCGTTTGGTACCCAATCTCAGACTATCAGTATTGTTCCTGGGTTCCTCTGTACCCGAGGCGTCTGACTCAGAGAAATCTGTAAACACCGCAGTACGTTTAGGATTAGAGTGTGAGTTTGTTTTATAAGTATAGATCTGTCCTAGATCAAAATCTCTCCTATCACGAATGTATTTACGGTGTTTACGTTCCTTGATTTCTCCTTGTAATTTCTCTATGTTCCTCTGTAGTTTTATTTCAGAGGTGCCAAACTCGGGACAGGAGCTGAACACTTGTATATCTACAATCTCCTTCTCCAGTTGGGCACTGATACTACTGTAATTCTGTTTCTCAAACTCCAATAGATATTGAAGCATGCGCATAGAGCTATCGGTGAGAATCTCCTCCCAACCTTTAACAAAAGCGATGTTATCTCGGTAAGAATTAGGTGTAATATTGATCCTCAAACCTCTATATATGATTTTTTGTTGTATGTAGGTTTCCAAACTAGCTACCTCCCAACAAGATCGTACATATTTTTGGTATGTTTTTTGAAGATCCCTGAACGCTGTCTGAACGTCAAATTGATGTAGGGGGATATTACCTATAGAAAAGACGTATGCCGCATCCGCGGACAGCGTCTCTATATTAGGCTTTTTTGATAAGAAGCCTGCCATACCAGTTCAAGTAGAAATAAATGGATAGGTACAGTGTTCCAGGTAGGAACGGGGTCAAGGCAAAGGGGTAATTAACCCAGCAACTTAGGAACAAAGAAAATAGATGGGATCCCTAGTAGTTGGCGGGCACATCAACAATTGCAAAAAGAAAGGCTGCCTGCAAGCAGCCAAGCCCTATTTCCCAACTACAATTTTAGTGGAATAAAAATAAAAAATACCTTTATTGGGCTACGTATAGCCAGACAGACCACATAAATTTGAGTTAAAATTGTCACTACCTAGGAGCCGGACTGAATGTAGAGTACCTGTGTAATTACAGGCATAAGTGGTATTAGACTTAGGAATAGTGTGCAGTTCCCTAGCGAGTTAAATTGTTAGACTAGCTAATATTAGACAATGAGTCCGGTCAGCGGCAGGTATTAAAATTCTAACAGCCCCCCCGACATGTTTCGCTAGCAAGTAGCGTCCTCAGGGGTACACGGGGCTAATGGCGGCGCGGCAGGAAGGAGATCCTGATATAGACATGTCAGATGACGCATCTGGAGGTGTGTGAGGGCACATAGCCAATAGCAGTGGTAGAGACGTATCGGCATGCCAGCTGTAAGGAGCCAGCGAATAATCGTGAGGATGAGATGCACCAATAGAAAACAGGAAGCGGCGCATGCGTCTGAAAAGAAAAGAGGACTTAGTACAGGAATCGTCTCCCAGGCCGTGACGGACCAAGTGAGCTCATCGGCGCTTGCGCCTCCGACGATTCCCACTCGGTACCCACAGGTATATTCTGCAGGCCAAGATATAGACTGATGGATTCGAAATATATAATCCCTCAGTACCGAACTTAGAGGTGCCAGGTATAATTATGTATATGCGTACAGAAATGTGTGAGATGTACAAACTAAAGAAAACCTGAAATCAAAATAACAAATAATAAAAAATGTGACTGTGCCTTGGTATGAAGATAATAAGGGTATGAGAATATACATCAATAGGGATAGTGGCAGAAAATACACATAGTGATAAAGGAATTCATTAGGATGGACCCTATAGATCCATTATGGTCCAGACATTGTGCATAATGCAGCACACGACCGTGACCACATAATGTGGCGGTTCGCTGTCACGGACATAACAGACATTATCTGTCTGTCAGATATATCACAAATCTTTATCTGGGGATGTTGTGATTAACGTTATGGCTCTATATCAGTTCATCTATATATGTGATCATGTTGTAATCCAATACTTACCATATCTAACTCAGGAAGCGGCTTCCCTCTATTTAATATCTAATATGTTTGTGCCTCTCCTAGACCATTGTCTGAAATCAGTTTCGTTATCTGTGTTCTGCCAACCCGGACTTTAGTCAGAGACGGTTTGCTTTCAAGCTTATATGCAATACCCTGTGCCGGTAACCTCACTCATGCACCCATTATAGTGGAAAAAATGGATCTATAGGGTCCATCCTAATGAATTCCTTTATCACTATGTGTATTTTCTGCCACTATCCCTATTGATGTATATTCTCATACCCTTATTATCTTCATACCAAGGCACAGTCACATTTTTTATTATTTGTTATTTTGATTTCAGGTTTTCTTTAGTTTGTACATCTCACACATTTCTGTACGCATATACATAATTATACCTGGCACCTCTAAGTTCGGTACTGAGGGATTATATATTTCGAATCCATCAGTCTATATCTTGGCCTGCAGAATATACCTGTGGGTACCGAGTGGGAATCGTCGGAGGCGCAAGCGCCGATGAGCTCACTTGGTCCGTCACGGCCTGGGAGACGATTCCTGTACTAAGTCCTCTTTTCTTTTCAGACGCATGCGCCGCTTCCTGTTTTCTATTGGTGCATCTCATCCTCACGATTATTCGCTGGCTCCTTACAGCTGGCATGCCGATACGTCTCTACCACTGCTATTGGCTATGTGCCCTCACACACCTCCAGATGCGTCATCTGACATGTCTATATCAGGATCTCCTTCCTGCCGCGCCGCCATTAGCCCCGTGTACCCCTGAGGACGCTACTTGCTAGCGAAACATGTCGGGGGGGCTGTTAGAATTTTAATACCTGCCGCTGACCGGACTCATTGTCTAATATTAGCTAGTCTAACAATTTAACTCGCTAGGGAACTGCACACTATTCCTAAGTCTAATACCACTTATGCCTGTAATTACACAGGTACTCTACATTCAGTCCGGCTTCTAGGTAGTGACAATTTTAACTCAAATTTATGTGGTCTGTCTGGCTATACGTAGCCCAATAAAGGTATTTTTTATTTTTATTCCACTAAAATTGTAGTTGGGAAATAGGGCTTGGCTGCTTGCAGGCAACCTTTCTTTTTGCAATTAGTGAGCATTTTGACCCCACAGGTGTTTCATAGATTTTATTAGAATTGGGCAGTGAAAATAAAAAAAATCCTTTTTCTTCAATAAGACGTAGTTTTAGCTGAAAATGTTTCATATTCTCAACAAATAAATGTAAAAGAGCACCACAACACTTGTAAAGCAACTTCTCCTGTGTATGACAATACCACATATGTGGTCATAAACTGCTGTTTAGGCACATAGTAGGGCACAGAAGGGAAGGAGCGCCATTTGGCTTTTGGAGTACAGATTTTGCTGGATTGGTTTCTGGGCGCTATGTCGCATTTGCAAAGTCCCTGTGGGACTAAAACAGTGGATCCCCCCCAGATGTGACCCCATTTTGGAAACTACACCCCTCAAGGTATTCACCTAGTGGTGTAGTGAGCATATTAATCCCACAGGTGATTGGCAGAAATTGGTGTGCACGTGATGTTGCAGAGTGAAAATGGTTTTTCAATAGATATGCCAATATCCAGCTTGTGCCACTGGAGACACACACACCAAAAATTATTAAAAGGGTTCTCCCGGGTATGGCGATGCCATATATGTGGAAGTAAACTGCTGTTTGGGCACACTGTAGGGTTCAGAAGGGAGGTAGAGCCATTTGGCTTTTGGAGCGTGGATTTTGCTTGTAGTAGTTTTGTTTGGAGTCTTACTGGTGTTTCCGTTTATAATGTGGGGGTACATGTAAGGCGGGCGGAGTATATAAGGGCCATAGTCAGGTGGTATAGTGGGGTAAAAAAACAACAATAAAATAATCCATAGATGTGTGTTATGCTGTGACACAATCCTTTCTGCACAGGCCGGTGTCGCACTAATAAATGGTCTTTACTCATCCTCCTTTTGGTCCGCACTCGGCACCTTTGAAGTTTGGGGAATTTTGCTGGGAAGTGTTGTCCTGGTATAATACGGGCGCCCTCACTTCCAGCAGATATGTTTGGGCCCTCCCCTTCCTGGATCCCTAATTTTAGGGGCCTTGATAATTCGCCACTTGAAACAGAAGAAATGTTCCCCTCGGGCTGCACAACTGCATATTTTTATTTCCTGGCTTATTGGTGCCTTGACTAATTTTATTTTTTCATAGACGTAGTGGTATGAGGGCTGTTTTTTTTTGCGGGACGAGCTGTAGTTTTTATTGGTACCATTTTGGGGTACACGCGACTTTTTGATCACTTGTTATCCTTTTTTTTTTGGGAGGCAAGGTGACCAAAAAACAGCAATTCTGGCATATTTTTTTAGTTCTTTTTATACAGCGTTCACCATGCGTTATAAATTACATGTTACCTTTATTCTGCGGGTCAGTCCAATTCCGGTGATACCTAATTTATAGCACTTTTTATGTTTTACAACTTTTTGCACAATAAAATAACTTTTGTAATGAGAATGGATTTTTTCTGTCGCCATGTTGTGAGAGCCATAACGGTTTTTAATTTTTCGTCGGCGGAGCTGTATGAGGGCTTGTTTTTAGCGAGACGATTTATAGTTTTTATAGGTACCATTTTTAGGTACATGCGACTTTTTGATCACTTTTTATTTCAATTTTTGGAAGACAAAGTGACCAAAAAATAGCAATTATGTCAGTATTTTTTAGTTATTTTTTTTACGGCGTTCACTGTGCGGAATAAATAACATAATATTTTTATAGTTCAGGTCGTTACGGTCGCAGCGATACCAAATATGTATGGCTTTATTATTTTTTTCAATAATAAATGACTTGATAAGGGAAAAAGGGCGATTGTGTTTTGTGTTATTATTTGAAACTTTTATTGTATTTTTTACAACTTTTATTTTTACTTTTTTGACACTTTTTTTGACACTTTTCTTTAGTCCCACTAGGGGACTTGAAGGTCCAACAGTTTGTTTGATGTTCTAATACATTGCACTACCTATGTAGTGCAATGTATTAGAACTGTCAGTTGTTCACTGACAGCAAGCCGATCAGGCTCCGCCTCTGGGCGGGGCCTAATCAGCTTACGTAATGGCAGACAGGAGTCCATTGTTAGGGCTCCTGTTGCCATGGTAGCAGTCGCCAGCCTTGCCATCGCGTGGCAAGGCTGCCGATTTGCTACAAACCTCTAGGATGCAGCGATCACAATGGATCGCTGCATCGAAGGGGTTAATGCCAGGAATCGGAGCTAGCTCCGGTTCCTGGCGATAGATCGGGGTATCCGCTGTAACATACAGCGGACACCCACTGCTGATGACGCCGGCTCAGCTTCTGAGCCGGAAGCTGAGCCGGCGCCATCTTGCCGATGGTACCGGAAGCCTCCTGGGCCCCGCCGACGACGGGGCATAGGAGGATTCCGTTGCTGGCGGACCGGGAGGTAAGCATTAGCCCTCCGATCGCCTTTGCAGCCACCGGCAACCCAGCGATCATGTTGCTGGGGCGCCGGTGGCTATAAACTCCTCACATGCTGCGATCGCTATTCAACGCAGCATGTGAGGGGTTAATCGGTCGGATCGGAGGCTAGCTCCGGTCCTGGCCGATACCTCAGGGTGCCAGCTGTAACATACAGCTGTCACCCAGCGGTGATGTCGCTGGCTCAGCTCCTGAGCCAGCTTCATCTCCATGACGTACAGTTACGTCAAGATGCGGGAACAGTCCATCTCCCATGACGTAACTGTACGTGATTTTGCGGGAAGGGGTTAAATAATAAAGTAGAATTATTTTGATAAATACAATGTACAATGAAATATACAAAGCAAACATATCATGGAACTAACAGTATATCTGTACAAATAGATCACATGATATTGTTTCCATTACTTGTTTTATTAATCCGCTAGACAATGAATATCACAATTGAGTTTGTATTTTTTTTTTATATGCAGTACAGCATATAGTTTCTATATGTAGGCTCAATAGAAATGACTGTCCATAGAGGAACATACCGGACCAAAAAGGTCACATATTGACTTTACATTCAGAATTAGAATGTAATGTTCTGCAATTTACAGTCCACATCTATGTGGCACTATCATTTCAATTCACATATTAGATAAATTACTTTGTCTTCCATACCCGCATCAAAAAGCAGGCACTTAAAATATTTTTGCATTATTATATTCCCAATACAGATACATACCTTAAATTGACTAGGAACATTAGATTTTGGTCTGCAAATTCAGCTGATTTCAGCTACATTAACCGATGGGGATAGATGACTGTCCCCAATAGTCAATGCCCCTACTATGTTACTATGCTACCTGAGAACCGCCAGAATTTAATAAAATGTAAACACAAAATATAATATTACTTATAATATCTTGATTGTTTTCCTGCTCGGTCTTCTGGTCTTTTGAAATTCCATATTGTATTGCAACTCTGTATTGGAAACAAGGCTTCGCATTAAAAAATATTCTGGATTATAAAATTCTGGAATAAAGGAATTTAAGTGAAAGAAATAAAAATGTATTCAAACAGTACTTAAAACTAAAAGATTAATATAACGCACAAAAAATGGGAACTATGTCTGTTATCTAAAGTTTGAGAACATTTTCTAACTGTGAACACTGTTGACAAACTGGCATTTTGCACATTTTTGATTTTCACACATAATTTGCTCATTTTTTATAACATATATTTTGCCATTGCAAAAGTTTTATTATAAATCACTTATGCAATCCAATCATATTCTATCCATGGCCTTTACACAAAATTGGCAGCTGTTTCTTAAGAGGTGGTATTTTATGCAAAATACTTCAAAAGTTTAGTAAAATATTTTTGAACAGGTGGCACATTCCATTTGCTAAACAGAAAACAGAGTAGGAGATAATGTTCTAAAAATGTACGATTAGCTGAGATTTGGCTCTAAATGTGAAAACAAGTGGGTTGAAAAGAATATAATTTATGCATTAACAGAACTTTTAAATTAACCTGCTATGTTTCTGGCCTATTACATAAGGATATGAATGAGTTAAGAATCTGTAATATGTGTGCCACACTGTAGGTGTTTGTACATTCCAGTATAATATCTCCGTTATAACCGTATTCCTCTGCATTAGGCGAATGCACATTTAGCTCTTCCACTGTCATAAAAAGGACATTAATAAATATAGCGAATATTATAAAATATTAATATATCTGCCTGCATATATCTATGCGACAGCAGGACACCAGAAAGATGCAGAATTGTCCAAAGACCACATCCTGTTAGGAGGTCGAAATTGGTCTTTCTATGTAATTCAGGCCAAATAGTAATTCTATTGACAATGCATTTCAGTATTGTAAACTATTTATTGCTTCGTAGTGTATTTTATACAAGATAAAGGAACAAAAAGATTAAAACAAAATTATGTTATGTTACATTACACAGTAAAATTAAGAGCCAAAGCATGTTAACCCATCAATATTTAAGAGCTTGCAATATTACCATATATTACACATCAATGGAATTTTCCCATTGACGTGCCTTTAAATTACATCTGGCATCAGAATGCGCTGAATAGGTGCTGCTGATCCCTCTCCCAGCTGAAAATACATGTTACATATCTCCACTGCCGAGAGTTCCTGTGAGTTACATATGAATGTGGGCTACTCACATGTAACAACCAATATGAGAGAAGGACTGTAGAGGAAGTATTTATTTTGGCTATGATGGGTACTTTAAGAATATTTTGACTGATATCCAGACTGGCAATTGGAGCTTGTGGCTGACATTTGGAAAGAATAGTGCTGGGCAAAGGTTAGCAATTTGCCTGACAATGGGGACTGTGGCTGACATCTTAGGTCACATTCTGGCTGCCAATGCAGGCAAATTGCAGTCACACATGCACACACACACACACACACACACACACACACACACACACACACGTGTGTGTGTATATATATATATATATATACATACACAAAATGATCGCAGCACTCCAAAAGTTGATTTCAAATAAAGATGTGGTTT
The DNA here is from genome assembly GCF_050947455.1 of Rhinoderma darwinii. Taxonomy (NCBI): domain Eukaryota; kingdom Metazoa; phylum Chordata; class Amphibia; order Anura; family Rhinodermatidae; genus Rhinoderma; species Rhinoderma darwinii. The sequence continues at coordinate 171,895,138 of NC_134688.1, forward strand.
ATTATTCCATGTTCAATATCAAGCTATGTTTCAGTCCTCTCACAGGACCTTTCTCAAGCTAAAGTGATCTGTGCAAAGCAGGGTTTGTATACCCATGTGCACACATTGCATAATCAGCTGTGATCAGTATCAAAACTTACAAATACAGTGTAATGCCGGGGTAGGGAGACAGACAGGTGAGCCCTAATCTACCCGCCACTCAGTCCCTGCCTACTTGCAACGGCCCATCCTAGGCGACGGCGTACAACTGGGCGACAGTCCCTATGCTCACTATGTGCACGACAGACAAACAGACAAGGGTACAAAGAAGCTAGGGGAACGGGGCAGTTGCCACGGCAACACCGATGGCAACAAGAGTAGTGAACGAGCCGAGTCAAACCAGGAGTGTACGAGGTACCAAACGCAGAGCAGGAGAGTAGTGAACGAGTCGAGTCAAACCAGGAGTGTACGAGGTACCAAACGCAGAGCAGGAGAGTAGCCAGTAAGCCAGGGTCTATATGGAGCAGAGAACAAAAGTACAAGCAGCAACAGAGCCAGGAAACAGACAGAATCACAGGCAAAGGAGAAGCAGGAAGTGAAGGTATAAATAGACAGAGGGCGGGAGCTAGCTCCGTCTGGCCAGGCTGTGATAGGCTCTCCCACTCCTCAGCCTCCCAGCCTGATTGGTAGAAGAAGGGGTCACTCGATCAGACTTAGGAGCAGGTGCAGACTGACTAACCACGGGCGTCGACACAGAAGCTGTGTCTGGCAGATCCTTTACATACAGCCAACATTTGGCTAATACAATAAAAAAAAATATGTGCACAGCACTGTGTACCATTATTACAAACATATTCTATCCAATGTGTAATAAAAATTGTTAACGAAACAATATAATCTACTAATTGAAAAACATCTAAAATATGCATATTCATGAAGGGGAGGAGTTTAGAGCCATTCACCAATCGAAGAACCACAGACATATATTAGAAATAACAACGTAAATTACGATCTATGATCCTCCAGCGTCTGCAACAGTCAACAGCGCATGCGTGACAAAACGTTATGTAAGAAGAAGCCAACGTCCAATCAACAGACGCGCGCGTCTCATGTTGCCATGGCCACTGTCTATGATGGCCTATCAGGTGCCGGATAGTCCCGTAGTCAAAGTAACGAAGCCTCACCTTTTAAAAGAGCTCATACAATATATGTTACATACACAATATTTTAAAGGAATCATAGACTCAGGTTAGTACTATTAATTACGTCATGGAACACAAATTATATAAACTCCAAGGACCATAACTTACTAAAAGTATTCTTACCGCCTCCCCCTTCCTTGTTTTTTTTCATGTTTTGTTGCATTACAACCTGGAATTAAAACGGACTTCAAATATAATTTTAAATGGATCTGACAAAATAGTCAAAATTGTTATTGTAGAATGAAAAAATATACCTTGTTTAAAAAACTAAAGAAAAAATAAAAATTGCTAAGTAAGTTCTGATCAAACCATCTAACTTCAGAAGTCACATAATTAGTTGAATACGGTCCCACTGTCTGCAATCAAAGTGTCACATGATATCAGTATAAATACACCTGTTCTGAAAGGTCCCTTAGTCTGCAACACCATTAACCCCTTCCCGAAATTTGACGTATCCATACGTCGTAGCCGGGTAGGGGAAGTATGGAACGGGCTCACAGAGTGAACCCGCTCCATACAATGCGGAAATCGGCTGTGTGTTACAGCCAACACTTCACAGTAACAAATGATATCGCGCTCGAGCGTGATCCCGCTCGTTTAACCCGTTAAATGCTGCGGTCAATAGAGACCGCGGCATTTAGATCGTTATAAAGATAGGGGCGACCCCCTCTAGCAGCTCATCGCGCCCCCCACAATGCAATTGTGGGGTGGCGATGGTTGCTATGGCAGCCTGGGGGCCTAATGAAGGCCCCCAGGTCTGCCATCTTTGTGCTCCTCTTAAGCCCTGCCTCTGGCAGGGATTAATAGAAGCCTGTCAGAAAGACGATATACTGCAATACATTAGTATTGCAGTATATAGTGGTTGAAGTGTATCGCTGGTTGAAGTCTCCTTGGGGGACTAATAAAAAAAGTAAAAATTAGTAAAATAAAGTTTTTTTTAATCTAAAAAAATATTAAAAGTTAAAAAAAAACACCTTTTCCCATTTTCCACCTAGAGCATTGCAAAAAAATAAATAAATAAACATAATTGGTATCGCCACATCCGTAAAAGTCTGAACTATTACAATATATCATTATTTAACCCGCACAGTGTATGTCGTAAACATTTTTTAATAAAATAAAAAATAAAAAATGTAGACGCCAGAATCGCTATTTTTTTTTATTACCTCAGCTCCCACAAAAAATGAAAAAAAAAAAGTGATCAAAACATCGCGAGTACCCCAAAACAGTAGCATTAAACACTACAGATACAAATTTTTTACTTGTAAAAGTAGTAAAATATAGAAAAAACTATATATATTTGGTATCACCGTAATCATATTGACCCTCAGAATAAAGTTAACATGTTGTTTTAATTGCACAGTGAATTCCGTAAAAACAAAGCGCAAAAAACAATGGAGGAATTGCTGTTTTTTTCATTTTCTACCCAACAAATATTTTTTTTCCCATATCCTAGTACCTTCTATGGCACAATAAATGGCGCTATGAAAAACTACAACTCGTCCCGCAAAAATCAAGCTGTCATAGGACTATATAGACGGAAAAATAAAAAAGTTATGGCTTTTGGATGGTGGGGAGGAAAATTAAATTGAAAATCTGAAAAATGGCTCTGGCAGGAAGGGGTTAAGCACACAACATGAAGACCAAGGAGCTTTCTAAACAGGTCAGAGACAAACTTGTGGAGAAGTATAGATCAGAATTGGGTTATTAAAAAAAAATATCTTAAACTTTAAACATCCCACAGACCACCATTAAATCCAATTTAACAAAACGGAAAAAAAATGTGGCATAACTACAAAGCTGACACCAGAAGCCTACCAACTCACAAACCCGGCAAGTAGGGTGTTTATCAGAGAATTAACAAAGACACCAGCAATAACACTGAAGGAGATCCGAAGATCTACAGCGGAGATGAAAGTGTCAGTCCATGGGGCCACTATGAGCTGTACACTCCACAGATTGGGGCTTTATGGAAGGATGGCCAGAAAAAAGTCATTGCTTAAGGAAAAACATAAGACTCAGTATTGAGTTAATCGAAAAGCATGTGGCAAACTCCCCAAACATATGGAAGAAGGTTCTCGGGTCAGATGACAGTAAAATTGAACTGTTTGGCCATCATTGGAGACACTATGTGTGGCGTAAACCTAACACTTCCCACGCCCCAGAACACCATTCACACAATGAAGCATGGTGTTAGCAGCATAATACTGTGGGGATGCTTTTCATTGACAGGCACTGGAAAAAATGGTTGGGATCGAAGGAGAGATAGATAGCAGTAAATACAGGGCAATTCTTGTGAAAAACCTGTTTTAATCTGCCAGAGATTTAAGATGGGGATGGAGGTTCACCCTACAGCAGGACATTGACCCTACACAGACTGATAAAACTACACTGAAGTGGTTTAAGGGGAAACATTTAAATGTCTTGTAATGGCCAAGTCGAAACCCAGACCTTAATCCAATTGAGAATCGGTGTACAGCATTTTTCATGTCCTGCCATAAACACAACCCATCTAACTTGAAGGAGTTGGAGCCGTTTTACCTGGAAGAATGAGCAAAAATCTCAGTGTCTCGATGTGTTAAAGTAATAGAGACATTCCCCAAGAGATTTACATCTGTAATTGCAGCAAAAGATGGCTCCACAAAGTGATGACTTTTGGGGGGTGTTCTAATTTTTTTGTCTTAATTCTTGATGCTTGTTATGGATGTTTAGTTAAGGAGACTCCTTCTGCAGGGAAGTAAGAAGGCACTATATTCTCAGGTGCCAGCGGGGAAAGGAGGGGGATTCTGCTGAGAACCCCTCCCACTTCAGCACAGATTAGCAGAGGCACCAAGGTGGACACATGGAAGCAAAAAATAATGAAAAGTTATTTTTTTATGCAAAAAAAATAACCCTGCTAATTACTTTAAGAAAAAAAATAATAACAACATTCCTGGAGCTTTGGTATGAAAATGATTAATGGGATAACCCCTTTAAGATCTTGTTAGGATTTCCTGCTAATACAGATAGAGCGGCTTCAGTCATTATTTGAGAATTTAGGCACTTCTACAGAAGAGAACATAATTGGGGAGACTAAATAAGTGCAAAGTGTCAAAAGTTGCCCAAAGCAACCAGTCAGTTAACTATTAAAAAAGTGAGCGCTGATTGGTTGCCATGGGTGCTTTTATTTTGTGGTGTTTATTATAAATCTCCCCTAGTGAGAGAATAATTGGTAAAAGGAAAAGGAAAACCTCATAATTTTACATGATAATAGCTGCTATGTATATTGCTAGTATTATTTCCCGGGGGACTTAGAACTAGAGATAACGATTCTACACAAATGGAATTTAGTCAGAATTTTCCAAAAATTTTTGATTCAATCTCTACTTACAACCTCTTTAATATGAATATTGCAGCTCCCAGTTTTAAGGGCATGCTCAAAAGAGAAGACATTGATTTACAATTCATTTAATTACATATGAAGGATGCAAATGCTGACTGCAACATTCTCATATTAGTCCTCTATTTTAACAGTTCCTTATTCTGCTGCCATCTTTGAACTCAAATGTCATATTAAATCACAACTGTGTATAGCTTTAGGATAATACATTGTCTGTGGTAATTCCATTATTTTCATTGTTAATGGAGAGCTTTCCCTGCCGCACTTATTTTCTGACAAAAGGGCTGTCAAGGTCCTTCCTGATAGGTTTTTATATATTGTAGTGTACATTCTTATGACACTTTGAAAAATGTGATAGTTGCCGCAGTGACAAAGGACAAACTGGTACATTTTTGTGAAAGTATAAGAGGTCACTGCAGAAAGAACTATTCTCTAGAATCTTTGCAATGTCTTCTTTCTCCAGTAAATCATTGCATTTAACATTTGTAACTCTGTAAGGTTGTTTGTTACAATGATATTGTGCGGTTATACCAGAGCCACACTTTCATTTTTATGGATAGCAAATACATTTGGATTTGATATATTATTACTGGTCTGTTCTAGAAATAAAGAAAAGATGGTTTACCAAGGAGTGACTTAATTCAGGCCTCATGCACACAAACTTATTTTTTCCCTCCCGTAAATACTGGCGTAAATACGGGTCCTTGGTCACACGTATTCGACACGTATTGCACCAGTATTTACAGACCCGTGCCCGTAAATACGGGTCCGGTGTCACCCGTATTCCACCCGTATTTACGGGCACGTCTTTGCTGCAAAATTGCACTGCACTAATCGGCAGCCACTTTTCTCTATCAGTGCAGGTTAAAGAGAAGGGGCAGCCCTTTCCATAGTAAATGTAAAAGAAATTCATACTTACCCCGCCGTTGTCTTGGTGACGTGTCCCTCTTTCGACATCCAGCCCGACCTCCCTGGATGACGCGGCAGTCCATGTGATTGCTGCAGCCTGTGATTGGCTGCAGTTGTCACATGGGCTGAAAAGTCATCCCGGGAGGCCGGACTGGAGGAAGAAACAGGGAGTCCTGGGTAAGTATGAACTTCTATTTTTGTACACGTTGATCTATATTGTGATTGGAAGTCACTGTCCAGGGTGCTGAAAGAGCTACTGCCGATCGTTTAACTCTTTCAGCACCCTGGACAGTGACTATCCCCTGACGTCGCCTAGCAACGCTCCCGTATTTACAGGTGCACACACATAGTCACCCGTAATTACGGCCTGAAATAGGACATGTTCTATATTTTTCAACGGCACGGGCACCTTCCCGTAAGCATACGGGGAGGTACCTGTGGCCAGTAGAAGTCTATGGACCCGTAATTATGGGCCGTAATTACAGCCCGTTATTATGGGCGTTTTTACGTTCGTGTGCATGGGGCCTTACAGACATGAATATAGAAAAGATGGAAATATATGTCAATATTTTGAGTTCAACAATTCTAAAATGTAGCAATCCTTATATTAAAGAGAACCTTTCACCTGCCCATACATGTGTGAGTGAGTAAAATTATTTTTCTAACTTCCTCTGTTATTTACATATCGGTGCCGTTATATTTGGAGCCCGATATGTAAATAAGCCCCTGAAATGTCAATGGGGAGTTTCTATCTTACTAAATTGCAAGGGGGTGTTATACAGACAGTGTCAGGGCGGCTTGTGCTGTGTTCCCTCCCACAAGAACACACGCAGTGTAATGACAGGGATAGGGAAACAGACAAGTGAGCCTTAATCTACCCGCCACTCAGTCCCTGCCTACTTGCAACGACCCACCCTAGGCGACGGGGTACAACTGGGCGATGGTCCCTACACTCAGTAAGTGCACGACAGACAACCAGACAAGGAAACACAGAACAAAGGGAAACGGGGCAGTTGCCCACGGCAACACCGTGAGCAACAAGAGTAGTAAACGAGCCGAGTCAAACCAGGAGAGTACGAGGTGCCAAACGCAGAGCAGGAGAGTAGTGAACAAGCCGAGTCAAACCAGGAGTGTACGAGGTACCAAACGCAGAGCAGAAGAGTAGTCAGTAAGCCAGGGTCAATACGAAGCAGGGACAAGTAGTACAAGAAGCTGCAGCAGGGCCAGGAAACCAACAGAGAAGAATCACAAGCAAGGAGGAACAGGAAAGGCAGGTATAAATAGACAGAGGGCGGGAGCTAGCTCCGTCTGGCCAGGCTGTGATAGGCTCTCCCACTCCTAAGCCTGCCACCCTGAGTGGTGGAAGATGGAGTCAGTCTCACAGACATAGAAGCAGGTGCAGACTGATTACCTATGGGCGATGACACAGAAGCTGTGCCTGGCAGATCCTTTACACGCAGACTGGTGATTCTTCAGAGATCATGTGCGCGCGCCCTCACTCATGCGCGCACGGCCACTCCCGACGCTACTCCCGCTGCCACGCAACAAGGAGAAGAGATGAGGAGAACAAGAAGAGACGAGGAGGAGAAGAGGAGGAGAAGAATAGACGAGGAGAAGAAGATCTACTTACATACAGGTTTCTGCAGAACCACCAGTCTGTTTGTTCTCGCGGGAGGGAAAACAGCGCAAGCCGCCCTGACACTGTCCGTAGCAGATTGGACAGTGTCAGAGAAGAGTATAATGCCCCCTTGCCATTTAGTTAGATAGAAATGCCCCATTGACAGTACAGGGGCTTATTTACATATCGGGCGCCAAAATGTAACGGCACCAATATGTAAATAACGGAGGAAGTTAGAAAAATTATTATACGCGAGACAGTGTTTGTGAAGCCCTGCCTATTACATGCTGCACTCAGCAGCTCATGTATGGGCAGGTGAAATATTTTCTTTAATGTAAAACATTAACCACATTCATATGTTCAGCTATGATATAATACAATAAAAAGATTTCATACACTTATTCATTTACTATTGTATCCTGTTTTGATTTTTACTAACACCAAGGGGGAAGCGGGCACAAATAGTGTTTTTGTTTTCTAATTTCTTTCATACATGCCTTCCTCTTTCTCTCCAGTGTATGGCTTTTATAATCTGTTTTAGCACAATTTCTCAATTGCCTGCGATGTCTTTGCATTTCTCTGACTCCATGTGCTCTTTACCCTCTGTTGTCTGTTTTCTGCAAGTATCTCCCAATAATAACTAAAAAGATGCAAGTAAGCACTAATCCTAGATTCTCACGTCGCACTAAAAATAAAAAACGTTGTCACAAATCGCAGGCAATAGAGAAATGGCGGTAAAGCAGATTATAAGAACAATACACTGGAGAGAAAAAAGAGGGAGGTCTGTAGGAAATGGATTAAGAAACAAGAACGCTGGCTTGCTGAAATGGAAAATCGCTATAACAAAGCAGACAGAGAGTCGCAAGCAGCTACATCAACAATTACATGAGAGGAGTACTAAGAAGAGAACTTACATGTGTCCTAGGAGCACAGGGCGCAAGCAGAGACACCCCCTTCACTTTCTGCAGTCCGTCTCCGCTTCTCTTTAACTAGGGACAGAATTAGCATGACAACTGAGGGCTGGACAGCAGATTACAGGAAGGAAGACACCTAGTGTCAGTAACTTCATACAGACGTTGCAAGGATAAAACCGAAACATCTTCGAAAAAAGTAAATTGCAAAGTTGCTAGATATGAGGTATACTACTAGATTAGCACAAGTTGTATGAAAATCCACGTGGCAGTAGTATTATAACATTATAATTGTATTGCAACTGGGAAATAAAAGATGGCTCTGCTGAGACTTAAAGAAATGTACAAGCTGATACATAACGGATGCCAATGATAGTCATTCGTTATAGGCATCTGTCACCCATAGGCTAACATGGCATCTGTTTAACGGATACATCATGAAAAGCTATTAAAAAGTTTTCTGTTAAATGGATGCCTGTGACAAATGCCATACAGTGGCATCTGTCACTCTTAGGCTTACATGCTAAAAAAAAAATGTGCAATGTAAGTTTTTTTGCGGTATGCCTCTGGATAGAATAGATGTATTCTATCCTTTAAAAAAATGGTATCCCAAACATTTAGCACCCGATAGAGTCCATAAAGATACTCATTCTGCCTCAGTCGACATAATGGGAGCCCATGGGTGGTTTCTAGTATGCACCGGGAGGTTTCCAGACGCATACGTCAAATGTGCAGTGGAAACGCTGCGTGAAAGACGCCTTATCTGTATTAATATTTTTCTCATTTATCCAAATATTACATTTTCTTCTAAACCGGACACATTATGATGTATGATTTCATCTTCAAAATATATAAAATGTTAAATCGAAAGAGCTAAGCCAAAAGATCTTGGCAAAACATTTTATAGTGAATAACAAGAAATGTATTATAGTCAATTTAAGATTATAGTCTAGACCTATGCCCTATAATTATTATTGGCAGAAATCCTAAATTGACAAAGCATAATTTAAATAATGAACTTCATAAACAGTTCAAAACTGTAACACAAATGTGTTTCAAGGTTAATAACTTTCTACTGCAAAAACAGAGCTTATTCATAATCATTACAAATAGAAGACTTTAGCATTATTTAGTATACAATAAAAGTATTCTGCTAATATGATAGATAAAACAACAAAAAAGTATTGCTTAAAGGGGTTATTCCAGGAAACATTTCAATTAAAAAGTTCTAAAATGCTGTTAATAGCTTTTTAATGTAATTTACAGTTTTTCTCTAATAATTTAGTGGAACAGTTAGTTTTTCCTACATGAGGTTAGTGTACAGTGTCTAAATCTGCACCGCTGTGAATACAGCTCTGGGCTATAATACAGGCTGTAACTTGGTACAAGATTTTACTCACCTCTTCTGGCTTCAGCCTTGGCCGTGTCTGGTTGCTCGACAACTTGACACCTTCTCCTCTGCTACTCCTGCTGCTGTGGCTTTCTCTTCCTTGACACTGATGATGTCCAGCCTGACGATCTGTTGCTTTCTTTGATCACTTGCCTGCAGATCAGGATAGATCCTGTGGCTTGCTATTGTTCCTATTGGTATTTTGACTCTGGATTACGCTCCTATTGTGCCCTTTGAATTTGTAGCTTTATTCTCCTGGTATCAAATCTTGGCCTGACTCCTGATTACGAATCCATTTAATCAACCTGGCATCCTGCAACTTAACCAATTATTTGTTGACGACACCTGGCTACGTTCCTGACTTTGTTACAGGTTCTATGTTGCATCACATCCACTGTCAATCGGTGACTATTCTGGGGACCACTACCTGGGTATCCAACCGGGAAAGTTCATACCTCCTTAAGGGTAAAGAATTAGACTCTCCATCCCACTCTAGCCAAACCGATTATTGCTTAGTGGATCCACATCTCCGGTGAGAAACGGTACACTGGATAAATATTGCAATGAATTTTCTCAACTATTTTTGAAGATTAATTCCACAGAGGAAGAGGACTAGACAACAAGATAAGGAGATCCTTTCGTTACAGAACAGCAGTGTAAATAAAAATGCCCAAATAATGTCAAATCACATTTCTGATAAAAGTGAAAAACTGACAGGCAAGTTAAAGTGTATGTTCACAAATGCCAGAAGTCTAGCAAGCAAAATGGGGAAGCTGGAGGCCTTGATACTGGAAGAAAATATAGATATAGTTGGTGTTGCTGAAACATGGCTGGACTCTTCACATGACTGGGCTGTAAATCTACAGGGTTTTACACTTTTTCGGAAAGACAGGACAAATAGGAAAGGTGGTGGTGTATGTCTGTATGTGAGAAATGATATGAAGGTGAGTGTGAAAGAGACAATAGTGGGTGAATACTGTGAGGAGGTTGAAACCTTGTGGGTGGAACTAGAAAGGGAGGTAAACACTGAAAAAATTACTTTTGGTGTAATCTATAGACCCCCCAATATAACTGAGGAGATGGAAGTTTAGCTATATAAACAGATGGAGCGGGCTGCACAGGCGGGTACTGTAGTGATAATGGGAGATTTTAATTTCCGGGATATTAATTGGTGTCATGGTTCAGCTTCAACTGCAAAGGGGAGACATTTCCTCAACCTGTTGCAGGAAAATTTTATGGGCCAGTTTGTGGAAGACCCGACTAGAGGTGAAGCTCTGTTGGATCTGGTCATTTCTAATAATGCAGATCTTGTTGGGAATGTCAATGTTCGTGAAAACCTTGGTAACAGTGATCACAATATAGTTACATTTTACCTATACTGTAAAAAACAAACGCAGGCTGGGAGGGCAAAAACATTTAATTTTAAGAAAGCCAAATTCCCCAGGATGAGGACTGCAATTCAGGATATAGACTGGGAAGAACTAATGTCAAATAATGGTACAAATGATAAATGGGAGATTTTCAAATCTACTTTGAGTTATTATAGTGCAAAATTTATTCCTATTGGTAACAAGTATAAACGACTCAAATTAAACCCCACATGGCTTACACCTTCTGTGAAAGGGGCAATACATGACAAAAAAGGGCATTTAAAAAATACAAATCTGAGGGTACATCTGCAGCCTTTGTAAAATATAAAGAGCTTAATAAAATCTGTAAAAAGGTAATAAAATTAGCAAAAATACAAAATGAAAGGCAGGTAGCCAAGGATAGTAAAACAAATCCCCAAAAATTATTCAAGTATATAAATGCTAAAAAGCCAAGGTCTGAACATGTAGGACCCCTAGATAGTGGTAATGGGGAGTTGGTTACAGGGGATCAAGAGAAGGCAGAGTTACTAAATGGGTTATTTAGCTCTGTATATACAACTGAAGAAAGAGCAGCTGATGTAGCCGGTGCCAGTGCTGTTAATATATCAGTTGATATACTGAATTGGATGAATGTAGATATGGTCCAAGCTAAATTAAATAAAATAAATGTGCACAAGGCCCCGGGACGAGATGGGTTACACCCTAGAATTCTTAAAGAGCTTAGTTCAGTTATTTCTGTCCCCCTTTTCATTATATTCAGAGAATCTCTAGTGACTGGTATAGTGCCAAGGGACTGGCGCAGTGCAAATGTGGTGCCGATTTTCAAAAAGGGCTCTAGGTCTTCCCCGGGTAATTATAGACCAGTAAGCTTAACATCCATCGTGGGGAAAATGTTTGAGGGGCTATTGAGGGACTATATACAGGATTATGTGACAAAAAATAGTATTATAAGTGACAGCCAGCACGGTTTTACTAAGGACAGAAGTTGTCAAACTAACCTAATCTGTTTTTAAGAGGTAAGCAGAAGCCTAGACAGAGGGGCCGCTGTGGCTTTAGTGTTTTTGGACTTTGCAAAGGCATTTGACACTGTCCCCCATAGACGCCTAATGGATAAATTAAGGACTATAGGTTTAGAAAATATAGTTTGTAATTGGATTGAGAATTGGCTCAAGGACCGTATCCAGAGAGTTGTGGTCAATGATTCCTACTCTGAATGGTCCCCGGTAATAAGTGGTGTACCCCAGGGTTCAGTGCTGGGACCACTATTATTCAACTTATTTATTAATGATATAGAGGATGGGATTAATAGCACTATTTCTATTTTTGCAGATGACACCAAGCTATGTAATATAGTTTAGTCTATGGAAGATGTTCATGAATTGCAGGCAGATTTAAACAAACTAAGTGTTTGGGCATCCACTTGGCAGATGAAGTTTAATGTAGATAAATGTAAAGTTATGCATCTGGGTACCAACAACCTGCATGCATCATATGTCCTAGGGGGAGCTACACTGGCGGATTCACTTGTTGAGAAGGATCTGGGTGTACTTGTAAATCATAAACTCAATAACAGCATGCAGTGTCAATCAGCTGCGTCAAAGGCCAGCAGGATATTGTCGTGTATTAAAAGAGGCATGGACTCACGGGACAGGGATGTAATATTGCCACTTTCCAAAGCATTAGTGAGGCCTCATCTAGAATATGCAGTTCAGTTCTGGGCTCCAGTTCATAGAAAGGATGCCCTGGAGTTGGAAAAAATACAAAGAAGAGCAACGAAGCTAATTAGGGGCATGGAGAATTTAAGTTATGAGGAAAGATTAAAAGAATTAAACCTATTTAGCCTTGAAAAAAGACGACTAAGGGGGGACATGATTAACTTATATAAATATATTAATGGCACATACAAAAAATATGGTGAAATCCTGTTCCTTGTAAAACCCCCTCAAAAAACAAAGGGGCACTCCCTCCGTCTGGAGAAAAAAAGGTTCAACCTGCAAAGGCGACAAGCCTTCTTTACCGTGAGAACTGTGAATCTATGGGATAGCCTACTGCAGGAGCTGGTCACAGCAGGGACAGTAGATGGCTTTAAAAAAAGGTTAGATAATTTCCTAGAACAAAAAAGTATTAACTCCTATGTGTAGAAATTTTTCCTTCCCTTTTCCCGTCCCTTGGTTGAACTTGATGGACATGTGTCTTTTTTCAGCCGTACTAACTATGTAACTATGTAACTATGTAACATGTAAATGTAAAATAGTGTTTAAAGGTGAGAATACACTAAAACACTTAAATATATGTATTTATTGTATTTTCATGTGAATACAATGGGGAAGATTCACTAATGTTGTATACAATTTAACCAGAATAAACCTAGACCAGTCAGTCAAAAAATGTGCTAAATTTATCACAATGGCACACGCTTTATGATAAATTTGGCGCACCATGCTAGACATTTTTTCTTCCTTTTTACAACAGTTTTTTTTGTGCCAAATGTTGGCACATTTAAGCCACGCCCTCTTTCCACAAAGCTGTACCCCCTTTTCTAAACACTTTTCAAAACTTTTTTTCAGTGGATTCTTGTAATAAATATGTCTAAAATGAAACTTGACATCTTATGCCAAAAATGTGCCACATTTGGGTGCAAAAATACGACAAAAAACGGTCACAACCACAATGGTAATTCTGCCCCATTATGTGTTGAGGAGATTAAACAAATGGTGACTTTATAATTAGAAACTAAAGTTACATTTTATAACCAATCAAACCAACAGCTATTCAAAAGACAGGCATACAAAATAATGTTATTACCAGTTTATGCTGTATATCCAAGTTCTCTAATATGCAGGGTCATTTCCATAAAGTACATTGTGAAGGGATGACTACCTGTGATCAGAAATCACAGGATACATAAGATATATAATTCTAACCTGCTTGGTTGTCGACAATCAAGCTGTAGGACACCCACAGCTTGATTGTTCTTATTGTTCTATAGTATTGAAAGTTGTCCGCTTTCAGTGAATTAATGTTATTTTTGTATAATTAAAAGTTATACAATTTTCCAATCAACTTTTTGTATTAATTCCTCACAGTTTAAGATTTCTGTTTGTTGTTATTCAGTAGAAACCTTCATTGTTTTTTTTCCCAGTGGATAAAATTCTGTCCCTGGTCATGATGGAAACACAGGCAGGGCCGGCCTTAGGATATTTGGCGCCCCATACGAAATTTTATTTTGGCACCACACCCCATCATAAAAACATTCCCCATAAAAAAATATAATGCCCCCCACAGCATAATGCCCTTTTTAGTGCCCCCACACAGTATAATGCCCTTTATAGTACCCCCACACAGTATAATGCCCCCTTTAGTGCCCCCACACAGTTTAATGTCCCCTAATTACCCCACACAGTATAATGCCCCCATAGCTGCCCCATACAGTATAATAATAATATTTAATAATATAATATATTATAACTCTTTTAAGGACACAGTATTTTGTCCTCTAAGTGTGCCCACACAGTATAATGCCCCAAAAGTGCCAAACACAGTATATTACCCCTGTAGTGCTCCTACACAGTATAATGTCTCCTTAGTGGCCCCCACACAGTATAATGCCCCCTTAGTGGCCCCCACAGTTTAATGTCCTCCATTCCCCTGGCTGCCACACACAACCCCCCATTAGATAGTGCCCCCTGTATATTGTGCCATACAGCCCCCTTGTAGATTCTGCCATACAGCACCCCACCTCCCCCTTCTAGATAAAGCCATACAGCCCCCACCTCCTCCTTGTAGACAGTGCCCTCGCACTTCCCCCTTGTACACAGTGCCATACAGCCCCCACTTCCCCCTTGTAGACATTGCCATACAACACCCCACCTACCGCTAGTAGACAGTTCCATACAGCCACCCATTTGTATACAGTCCCATACAGCCCCCCCTTGTAGACAGTGCCCCCCCACCACCCACTTGTAGATAGTGCCCCCTTAACAAATAAAACAAAAATTTATATTCACCTAGTCCCAATTCCCGTGACGAACGGAGTAGCTTTACAACGCTGATGGGATCCTTGCGTAGGCCAGCGTGATCCAGTAGCCTGTAGCCTAGTAAATGGCAGAGCAGGGAGATAGCTCCCTTCTCTGACATAGTGTTCAATAGTATCTGTGAACAATTAAAATAAACTAAAAACAATACACATTTTGATGTGTAAGAGGACCTAAAGAGAGGCGCTGCTGTTAGTGAAGATAATGATGATGACAAGTAGTTAGCAAATAAATAACTAGTTTTAATGGAGATAAAAAAAACGAGTTATTTAATTGCTAACTACTTGTCATCATCATTATCTTCACTAACAGCAGCGCCTCTCTTTAGGTCCTCTTACACATCAAAATGTGTATTGTTTTTAGTTCATTTTAATTGTTCTCATTTATTGCGGTAACCTTCACGGTTTACCGGATTGGACCTGGCTGCAGCTGTTTCAAATTCTTTCCAAGTATTGAGCCTGTGTATAGCACAAACTTACAAGGTGAGACTTTGCCTTCGCTACCTTGTATATGCCTATCTGTTACCAGCATTTATTTTGCACTATGTGGCGCCGTGCTCTCTTCTTTCTCTCCTACAGCAATAGTATCTGTGTCTTAGGGTATGTTCACACGCAGTATTTTCAGATGTAATTCGGGCGTTTTACAGTTTGAATTACGCCTGAAAAAAATTGCTCCATTACGCCTACAAACATCTGCCCATTGCTTCCAATGGGTTTTACAGTGTTCTGTTCCCACGAGGTGTAATTTTACACGTCGCTGTCAAAATACGGCGCGTAAAAAGACGCCTGCGAAAAATAAGTGTATGTCACTTCTTGGGATGTTTTTGGAGCCGTTTTTCATTGACTCCATTGAAAAACAGCTCCAATAATGGCCGTAAAATACGCAGCGAAAAACGCGAGTTGCTACAAAAACGCCTGAAAAACAGCTCCGAATTTTCAGACGTTTTTGGTCACTGAGTGTGAACATACCCTTATTATCTCCGCCCCCTCATGCCGCGAACTCCGTAGCAGCTGCTATGGCTGCTACATCGGTAGTTACGTAGTTACGCCGAGAACATAGAAGGAGAATCCAGATGGAAAGGCAGCTGCAGAGCCGGTTCCGGGTGCTTCAGAAGCAGGGGAAGGGAGCCAGCGCAGCGCCCCCTTTCACCCGCTGGAGTGATGCGTCCTGTGCGATGGCACAAGTCGCACATCCCAAAGGCTGGCCCTGCACATAGGTGCTGGGATCGTTAGATACGCAGCTCTGATGCACATACTGTATCTGTAACGATCCAAGCACCTGTGTGTCCATCACAATGACCATGGACAGAATTTTATCCACTGGAAGTAAACTATGAATATTCTTACTGAGTAATAACAAGCATAGACCTTGAAAACCATACAGAAAGCATATTGGAAAACTGTATAACTTTTCATTATACAGAAAATAACATTAATTTGCTAAAACTTGACAAGCCACAGTGGCTAAGAAATAAAAAGGTTGGAATTTTTTTTTTCTCTGTAGTCACTATACGAAACTTATCTTTTTAATTCTCAAAAACTAATTTGTTTAAAACATAGATCTATATGAATATATTACAGTACTTACGTCTATAAGTCTCCCCAAAAACGTGGAGTGAAAATAGCCTTGAACCTCATGGACATGATTGTATTCGGGATCTGTGTTGTATGAGCCCCAATGCTTGAAGGAAAAAAATCACAGCATGAACTTGTGATATTCACAAGAACATATTTTCCACTAGAAGCAATTCATAGGTACATAGAGGTGCAGGGGGGCACCAGATGTAGCCACATGGAACGTAGTATAGGTTCCTCAATTTCTCAAAGTTAGGTTATGTCCGCATGAAGCGTAAACACTGCAGATTTTCTGCAGCATAATACAATAGTAGGAGAGTGGTTGAGATTTAAACAAATCTCATACACACGCTGAGTAAAAAATAAGCTGAAAAAACTTTCATAAATTGACTTGCAGTGTAGTTTTTTAATCCGCAGCATGTAAATTTATCCTTTGGAATCACTGCTGTTCTGTTGTGGGAATTCCCCATTGAATTCAATGGGGAGGTAAAACCTGCAACAAATAGCAGATGTTGTGATTTTTGCGGCGGAAAACCTGCGATTCTGCCGCAAAAATCGCAACTCAGATAAAAAGAAGGTTATACTTACCCAGATGTCTATGCTTCTCTGTCTAGGCCAGCCTCCTGGTATGAAGTTTCATACAATATAACTGTTGCAGCCAATCACAGGCTGCAGCTGTCACATGGGATGAAACGCTATCCCAGGAGGCCAGGCTGCAGGACTTAAGGGGGATGTGTCACCATGACTACGGGTAAGTATAATCTTGTTTTTACCTGCTGTTTTCCACTGCGGACATTCCGGCCGAAAAACTGCACCACCCTGCGGGGACCAGAGCGGATATGCTGTTTACTTTTATGCAGCGTATCCGCTCTTTGTAAACATAGTCTAAAGGTGGCCTTTATTATTTAGCAGTTAAAAATGGTAAATGCTTAAATTTGACTTCTCCAATGACCTTCCTGAAAGATATCAGCCTGATTTACAGTGAATCTCAAAGTAGAGATTTTACCTTTTTATGTAGCCTTAAAGGGGTTGTCCACTTTTTATTTATTTTTTAACTTATTTGTAGAATAAAAAAATCTTTTTTTTCTAATATACAAGTATTAGAAATTTTTCTCACATACATTTATTATAGTGCATAAGGCCCTTGTCATAGTGGAATGGTATAGCTCACAAATTAGTCCTGTGTAATGTATCCACAGGCCAACTGAATATGACTAAGGTCCCATGCACACGGCCGTAATTCACACACACACACACACACACACACACACACACACACACACACACACACACACACACACACGCGCACACACACACGCACACACACACGCACACACACACACGCACACACACACGCACACACACATACACGCACACAAACACACACACGCACACACACACACTTGAATAATGATAAACACTTCATACACTGTGCCTGTATTCACTGTCTCTAGATGATTTATAAAATAACTGCCTGTCTCTAGATGCTATGTCATACCTCCCAACTTTCAAGTATCACAAAGAGGGCCAATTTTTTTTATTTTAAGCCATGCCTCTAATCCCACCCAATCCCCACCCATACACATCCGATTCAGCTCACACAGTATCATGCTCCCATAGTGCCTCCCACATAGTATAATACCAAATAGCTGCCCCTACACAGTATAATGCCATCTAGCTGCCACAATACAGTATAATGCCCCCATAGCTGCCACCATGCAGTATAATGCCCCATAGATGCACCCATACAGTATAAAGCCAACACAGAGGGCCCCATACAGTATAATGCCCACACATATTCTCCCATGCAGTAGAATGCCCATACAGATGCCCCCATGCAGTATAATGCCCAAACAAATTTCCCCATATAGCATAATGCCCCAATAGCTTCCCCCATACAGCATAATGTCCCCATAGCTGCCCTCATACAGTATAATGCCCCCTTAGCCGCCCCTAGTTCCAGTGCCCTTGTAGGTAGTGCCACAGTATATTGCCCTCTTGCTGCCACCATACAGTATAATGCCCCATACAGTATAAGGCCAACACAAATGCCCCCATACAGTATAATGCCCACATAGATTCTCCCATGCTGTATAATGCCCCATAGCTGCCCCATGCAGCATAATGCCCCATAGCTGCCCCTATACAGTATAATGCTCCCATAGCTGCTCCATACAGTATTATGCCCCATAATTGCCCCATACAGTATAAAGCCCCATAGCTGCCCCCATACAGCTTAAAGCCCCCCTACAGCATAATGCCTCAATAGCCTCCACATACAGTATAATGCCCTCATAGCTGCTCCATAAAGTATAATGCCCCCCTAGTTGCCCTTATACAGTATAATACCCCCAAAGCTGCCCCTAGTGCCAGTGCCCATATATGAAGTGCAAGTGTCCTCTCGATAGTGTCACAGTGCCAATGTAGATAGTGCCCCTATATAGTGCCACAGTTTCCATGTTGATAGTGCCACCCCCTGTAGATAGCGCTACCCCCACCCTCTAGACAGCGCCATTGAGACTCCCTCTAGAAGTGGAATCCCCAGCCAGAGCATAGGCCAGGGATTCCGCTCCTAGAGGGAAGCCCTGATGTTACTGTCCATATATGGACAGTGACATCAGTGGATACTCCTTGAGCGAATCCCCATTGCCGACTCTGGCCAGGGATTCCGCTCCAGGAGGAGCCACTGATGTCAATGTCCATATATGGACAGTGAGCTCAAGAGTTTCCTCTAGGAGCAGAATCCCCGGCCAGATCATCGGCAACGGGGATTCCACTCAAGGAGTAGCCACTAATTCTGAAGCAGGAAACTATTAGGTCCCTGCTTAAGAATTAGTTCAGAGCGGAGGGAGCTGCCTTGCTCGCCGAAGACTCCCCGGCATCGTTGCCAACCTCCACTTCAGAAATTTCTGGACAACTGAGCTAAAAGTCACGGACAGACCAAAAGTTTTACGGACACATTACAAAATCAAGAGTAAGGCCCCATGCACACGACCGTAGATTTAGTCCGTAATTACGGACCCATTCATTACTATGGCCGTAGAAACCTTCCATAAAAAAAACGAAATGTCCCATTTTTTTATTTTATGGGCCATGGTCCTATACTTTATAATGGGAACACGGTCCGCAAATGCGGATGACTGTCCGCAGCCGCCCGTGGCCGGCCGTGCGTGTTATCACATTTTGTGATTACGGGCACGGTCGTGTGCATGGGTCCTCAGTGATAATAAAGAGCATAACTAACACCTTTTATAAGTGATCACACGAGTGGGATAGTAAAAAGAAGAGTACGGGCACAACTGAAGTTGAATTAAAAAACTATAAAATTAAGGCTTCTTTCACACTAGCGTTTCTATACGTTTACCTCTCTTCCATCAGAGGAAGAGAGTATCGATACATTAAACGGAAAGCAACGGTTCCGTTATAATTACCATTGATTTCAATGGTAATTCTTTTGTATCAGTTGCTTTCCGTTTGTCTCCAATCGCTAGGTTTGCGTTTTTTTTAAAGGAAACAAAAGTGTAGTCTGCAGAACTTTTATTTCCGTTCAAAAGAACGGAAACCTAGCGAACAGAGACAAACGGAAAGCAACTGATACAAATGAATTACCATTAAATTCAATGGTAATTCTAATGGAACCGTTGCTTTCTGTTTAATGTATCGATCCTCTCTTCCTCTGGCGGAAGAGAGGTAAACGTATATTAATGCCAGTGTGAACTTAACCTAATACAATTAAGGTATTAATAATATTTTAAAAAAAAGAAACCCTGCCAGGTTTTGAACCAGTGACTTTTTAGCTGTAAGGCAAACAACCTAACCACTACACTACAGAAGCTATCATGTCAAACAGTAGTAGTTGAGGGTCAATTCAATAACGGCGGGCACTGTCTCAATCTCTCCTGCCGGCACCAACTGTCTGCTGCATGGGGATGGTAACTGGTCAGAAACTCAGAGTCAGACTGGCCGCCGCTGCCGCTGCTGTTGCATGCACTGGATGTGACTGTGAGACTCACCAGTCACAGCCCCACCTGTAGCTTTCCCATTCTAATTAAGCACGGGAAAGCTACAAGCGGAACTGTGACTAGTGTGTCGACACTCAATTCACCCCCACCCACACCCCCCTGCCTGGTCTCTGGACATGAGGTCAGGACCAGGTGACTCACACGTTACTGGTCCCGGCACCGACCTAATGACGGTCTGTGTGTCTCTGACTGAGGTCACCCCAGTCAGAGACAGTTAGCAACCCTGCTCCCCGGACACAACGCTACTTTAAGTGCTGTGCTCGGGGAAGCCATTGACAGCACTGTCCATATATGGACCGTGACGTCAGTGGCTAATCCTTGAGCGGAATTCCTGTTGCCGACTCTGGCCGGGGATTTTGCTCATAAATGGACAGCACCGTCAAGGGCTTCCCCGAGCACAGCGCCTAAAGTAGCACTGTGACCGGGGAGCCCTCGGCGAGTGGAGGAGCTCCCTCTGCTCCTCCGCTATTAACTAATTCTGAAGCAGGGAGCTGAGGGTTCCCTGCTTCAGAATTTGTTTGACAGTGGGACATACCCCCGGCCACCCAGGACAGCGGGACACTGCCCGGAATCCGGGACTGTCCCGCCGAATCCGGGATAGTAGGGAGGTATGGCTTATGTTGCTAATAAAGTTAAATTAAAAAAATAAACACACACAAAGCACACAGAGAAGATAGTGAGAAGAATGTAAGAGCTGCTCCTTACAGACATGACAAACATGATGATGAGACGTTGCTGTAGGTAGAAATACTCTATAACTTCTGCTTCACAATAACCTATTATTTACCTGTTAGATACCTGGACAGTGTTACCTGAATGTCAGTGGTCACATGATATGGGTCACATGACTGTCCATTCAGTTATCCTATGGGTGCTTTTTCATAGACAATTCTGTGGGCTATACCATTTTTTTTTTTTTAGACAGAGACAATTAGTGGTCGATTATCATTAGGGCGGTACACCCTAATGGCGGACCGCACAGGCCCCCTCATGCCTGGTGGCGTCACTAGCACCGGTGCTTCCGACAGCCACATTCACTTGTATTTGCGTCTGTAGGACGCAAATACAAATGAATACTATAGGCTGCAGGCCACGTTAGGCCTGCAGTCTATAAGGGGCTGGGAAGACTCCCT
Source organism: Rhinoderma darwinii (assembly GCF_050947455.1). Classification (NCBI taxonomy): domain Eukaryota; kingdom Metazoa; phylum Chordata; class Amphibia; order Anura; family Rhinodermatidae; genus Rhinoderma; species Rhinoderma darwinii. Next base: position 171,916,659 of record NC_134688.1, read on the forward strand.
GCGCAGGCCGGCGTGATGACGTCACTGCATCACGCTGGTCTGCGCATACATTCCGCCCGGATACAAGAAGGCACTATATACAAGAAGAGGGGGGAGTGCTGTGTAGCACTATATACAAGAAGGGGGAAGCACTGTGTAGCACCATATACAAGGGGAGGGGACCGCTGTGTAGCACTATTTACAAGTAGGGGGAGCGCGATGTAGCACTATATACAAGGGGGGGAAAGCGCTGTGTGGTACTATATACAAGAAGGGGGAAGTGCTGTGTGGCACTATATACAAGTAGGAGCGGGTAAGCTCTCTGTAGCACTATATACAAGAAGGGGGTGAACGCTGTGCAGTACTATATACAAGAAGTGGGGGGGGGGGCACTGTGTAGCACTATATACAAGAAGGTGGAGCGCTTTGTAGTACTATATACAAAAAGGGTGGGGAGCGCTGCGTAGCACTATATACAAGGAGGGGGAGCGCTGTGTAGCACTATATAAAAGAAGGAGGGGGGAAGCGCTGTGTAGCACTATTTACAAGAAGGAAGGGGAAGCGCTCTATAGTACTATATACAAGAAGGGGGGTAGCGCTGTGTAGCACTATATATAAGAAGGGGGGAAGCACTGTGTAGCCCTATATATAAGGGTGAACCACTGTGTAGCACTATTTACAAGTATGGGGAGTGCTGTATAATACTATATAAAAGGGGGGAAAGCGCTGTGTGGAACTATATACAGAAAGAGGTGGAAGCGCTGTGAAGCACTACATACAAGAAGGGGGTCAGCGCTGTGTAGCACTATATACAAGAAGGAGGAGCACTTTGTAGCACTATATACAAAAAGGGGGTGAAGCGCTGTATAGCACTATTTACAAGAAGGAGGGGGAAGCAATCTGTGGTACTATATACAAGAAGGGGGAGCATTGTGTCGCACTATAGACAAGAAGGGGGGAAGCTCTGTGTAGCACTATATACTAGAAGGGGGAGTGCTGTGTCGCATTATATACAAGAAGGGGGGAAGCGCTGTGTGGCACTATATACAAGAAGGGGGAGTGCTGTGTAGCATTATATACAAGAAGGGGGAGCTCTGTGTACCACTATATACAAGAAGGAGGGGAAGCACTGTGTAGCACTATATACAAGAAGGGGGAGCACTGTGCAGCACTATATACAAGAAGGGGAGCGCTGTGTAGCACTATATACAATAAGGGAGAGCACTGTGCAGCACTATATACAAGAAGGGGGGCGTGCTGTGTGGTAGTATATACAAGAAGAGGGGGTGCGCTGTGTAGCACTATACAAGGGGGAGCGCTGTTTAGCACCATATACAAGGGGGGAAATCGCTATGTTGCACTATATGCAAGGGGGGAATCGCTTTGTGACACAATATACAAGGGAGGGTAGCGCTATGTGGCACTATATACAAGGGGGGTAGCGCTGTGTGACACTATATACAAGGGAGAAGCGCTGAGTGACACTATATACAAGGGGGAAGCACTGTGTGACACTATATACAAGGTGGAGTGCTGTGTGACACTAAACAAGGAGGGGAGCGCTGTGTGACACTATATACAAGGGGGGAATCGCTGTGTTGCACTATATGCAAGGGGGGAATCGCTGTGTGACACTATATACTAGGGGGAGCGCTGTGTAGCACTATATACAAGGGGGAGCGCTGTGTGGCACTATATACAAGGGGGAGAGCTGTCTAGCACTATATACAAGGGGGAATGCAGTGTAGCACTATAAACAAGAGGGGAACGCTTTGTAGCACTATATACAAGGGGGGAGTGCTGTGTAGCACTATATACAAGGGGGATGCGCTGTGTGACACTTATACAAGTGGGGGTAGCGCTGTGTGACACTATATACAAGGGGGTTTGCTGTGCAGCACTATATACAAGGGGGGAGGTGCTGTATGGCACTATATACAAGGGCGAGCACTGTGTGACACTATATACAAGGGGGGAAGAGTGGTGTGACACTATATACAAGGGGGGAAGCGCTGTGTGACACTAAATACAAGGGGGAGCACTGTGTGGCACTATGTATAGGGGGGCTGTGTGTGGCGCTGTCCACGGGGGCATTGTGTGGCACTATCTACAGGGGGCTGTGTGTGGCGCTTTCTACAGGGGGGCTGTGTGTGGCGCTATTTACAGGGTGTGTGTGTGTGGCGCTATCTACATGGGGGGTGTGGCACTATCTACAGAGGGCACTGTGCATGTAGTGCTTTAATTTACAGTGTGTGACACAATTATATTCAGCGGCACAGTGTTTGGTACTATTTTGGTCAGGTGCGCAGTGTAAGGGTGCTTTTATATTTAGGGGCACAGTGTGTAGCACCATGATAATTTTATCTTTGTTTATATGTGTGGAAATGTTGGAAAAGTAAAGAGCGGAAGACATCTGAGTGGCAAATTCTGCAGAAATGGGTCATCCCCGGGAGGAGTCGTCATGAAGTCTGGACCGGATGGAGAAGAAAAGGGAAAAAAAACTACTAGAATCTGAGACGTCGTCACCTGTGAGTCACCTCTCTTGACATGCTTATTATAGGAAATCCTTGTAATTCACAAAAAAGTCTTTGTGCAGTCCAGGACTGATAGACAAATTGGTGTTACCATTCCCTTTGTCAGGAGGATGTGTCCCTGCACAGTGTGATACTGGCAGTATGTAGGGACACAGCTATTTGACATGGGGAATCGTAACACCCATTTGTTAATGTTTGCACAAAAAGGTAGTGTTAACAATAGTTACGGTGCGACAAGGCGGCGGTGGAGAAGGGGGGCCCAAGTTTGGGTAACAGCCCAGGGCCTATGGTTTACTTAATCCGGCTCTGGAGACAACTGCACTGATATAAGAAAGGTATGTGAGCAGAATTTTAATTACATGTAGATTAGAAATCTGTATGATTTCCTATTTTATAAATTAGTTAATAGAAAGTACAACCCATTTAAGTAACCTTATCTCTTTTCTTCAGCCCGATTCACTTTGAAAAATTAAACTGGAGTATGGTTTCCATCATATCTATACAGCCGCAAATAAACCTCTCCCATTCTTATGGAGGAAACTTTTCCATATTTAGACAAATATCTAAAAGGATAAGAAAGAAGTCAAGTTAGGGTAAGTTCACACGCGTAAAGACTACGGATTTTTGGGAGGTAAAACCCACAACAAATAGTAGTTGTTGCGTTATTTTTAACGGGTTCGCAGCAATTCCGCCGCAAAACACACGACAACATTTTTATACTTACCCAGGAGTCTGTGTTTCTTCCTCTAGGCCGGACTCCTGGGATGACATTACATCCCATGTGACCACTGCAGCCAATCACAGGCTGTAGCGGTGGTCACATGGCATGAAACGTCATCCCAAGAGGCTGGCCTGAATGACTTCAGGGGACAGCAGCCAATCACAGGCTGCGGCGGTCACATGAGATGAAACGTCATCCCAGGGCTGCTGAACGTCAGGATGTCAGAGGGACGCATCAAGGATGTCAGAGGGATGCGTCGCCATTGTAAATATAGCGTTTTGTTGCAGACATTCCTAGCAGGCCGGCTAAGTGCTTCAGTTTTCCCCAGTTTAGTGCAGTTTTTCAGCCGGAATTCCCTGTGGCGCACAGGGTGGATACGCTGCATGCTTTTACGCAGCGTATCCATCCCATGTGAACTCAGCCTTATGGTGTAATATCTATGCAAGGTTGGCACAGAAAAGCTCCTAAATCTACATTACAGGAAAAGTACAGTATTTAAAATGATAGGACTGGAAATAACAATGATAACTTCACAAAAGTGCAGCTAAAACTGTTCTTCAGCGGCAAATACACCCAAATCATCTAGCTCTCCAAATACAACAGCTTTAAAAGTAGCAGTTACTTAAGTATGGGGGGACAGTAATGTGTTTGGTTATTTTAATCCACACAAGATCACGATAACACTGTACCTGACAGGAAGAACAGGACATGTAAGCAGCTTGAAGCTTTGGAGCAGAAGCAAAATATTACCCGATAACTCCTTTCTAGGCCGTTTAACCCCTCACATGCCGCTGTCGATAGCAACCGCGTCATCTAAAGGGTTAGATAGAGGAAGAGGACTCACTCTGTCCCCCGATTAGCCCCCCAAGTAACTGAATCGTGGGTTGCCGAGCCATTGCAATGGCAGCAGGATGCCTAGTGAAGGCCTCCAGATCTGACTTTTGTGTTTGATTAATAGGATAGCACAGAAAAAGTCAATACACTGCAATACAGAAGTATTAAAGTGTATTGCATAAGCGATTTAGTGATCGCATGGTAAAGTCCCCTAGGGGGAATGAAGAAAAAGTACAAAAAAAATGTTTAATAACATTTTTACAAATATAAAAAAAATAAAAGTAACAAAAAACAACCCCTTTTCCCATTTTTCACATAAAAATATAAACAATAAAAAAATAAACATAATTGGTATAATTGTGTCTGTGAAATGATGAACTATTAAAATATCACATTATTTAAACTGCTCGGTGCATTGCGTGAGAAAGACAAATCACAATGCCAGGACTACTGTATTTTGGTCACCACTGCTTCCTGACAAATATTTAATACATGTGATCAAAAAGTCGTATGTACCCCAAATGGTACCAATACAAACTACAGCTCGCTTTGCAAAAAAACAAGCCCTCACACAGCCCCATTGATGTAAAAATGTAAAAGTTATAGGTCTCAGAATATGGCGACACAAAACAAACTTTTTTTAACTAATAGTTTTTATTTTGTAAAAGTAGCAGAACATTTAAAAAAAAAACTATATTTATGTGGTATCGCTGTAATCGTAATGACCCGCAGAATAAGGTTAACATGTCATTTTTACTGCACAGTGAACACCGTAAAAACAAAGCCCAAAAAACTATGATGCCGTAAACGCCCGAAAAACGGCCGTAAAAATGGAAGCAGAACGCCTCCAAACATCTGCCCATTGATTTCAATGGAAAAAACGGCATTCTGTTTCCGAAAATACTCCAAAAAGAGGCTGAATGGATATTCAGATTGCAGACTGTTAGCCCGCAAGGCATTAATGAACAAATCTCCTATTCGTGTTTCCTCTAGCTGCACTATTTTACCTTATGTTCAGTCTGGGCATGTATACAATGTACCATAGACTTCATTTTAACATACCTAGACATGCTACTCTCTATCTATACCTCTGTCCTTATGCACACCATGCGGTTTTACCGCGGTTTTTTGTGTCACGTTTTTCATACAGGGCTTCACATGGGTCACTGACATTATTGGATACATACATCTTAAATACGACATGGGTATTTTTCTTGGTTGCCAATAGTGCGCTATTGAACATTTTTTCACTAGCCGCAAAAGAATCTACGTTGCGCCCTCCCTAGGTCTATTTAGTACGGGTTGGCCGCAATCTCTCTTCTACTCATGCTTATTGTGTGATGGGATACTACCCATTTTTGATCTTGGACGGATATGGGGTTAAATTATGGTACTTTGGGGAGTCAGTCTCGGAGTGAGACGATTCCCCCTACGGTTGAGCTCCTCACCATGTATTAACACGGCCCTTTTCTACAGGGCCGTATGTTACCATTATATCCACACGATGTATTCTTGTCATTTGACAACTCAGGAGCCGCGTCTAGCGTCCCCCAGTTACCATGGACGCTTTTGTCGTCCAGGAACCTCCATCGGTTGCTAGGCCCTCGGGACCCCGCCTCCGGCACGTCACTAGTTGCCGTGTAATACGCGGATTGGCGGTTTACCTAGGGGACTACCTTTGGAGGGCGGGCTCTTAGCCTTTTTAAGCCCTTAGTTTTCCCGGCGCGTGTACGGCCAATGCATCAGTGCCGTGCATGCGTCTGGAGACTATGAATCAGCACAAAAACAGTGCTATCCAGTGCTGTTATATTGTTATCACCTCGATATTTGAAATAATCCAAATCTATCAATCCCTGAGGAAGCATCACTTTAGATGTGATGATGAAACGCGTAGGATTTAGATAGACAATTATTAATGGCAAAGATATAGCGTTATTATACAATAAATAGATAGGTGGTTTCTTTGGGGTGAAGGAGACATTTATCACTCCACACCACCTATCGTGTCGCAATCTCTTGCTTTAGCCTGGTCTGGCATCAACGGCTAGTAGAGCCACAATTTTATGAATTTAACCAATAAACTTACTTTTTAATCGTTCTTCCAGGCGGTGAACTGTTTCCAATGGGCCGTTTTTTTACGCGGCTGTTTTGAAAAACGGCCGCGTAAAAAACACAGCCGCGAAAAAGAAGTGCAGGTCACTTCTTGGGACGTTTTTGGAGCCATTTTTCATAGACTCTATAGAAAACAACCCCAAAAACGTCCGTAAAAACAGCGAGTAGCTTAAAAAACGTCTGAAAGTCAGGAGCTGTTTTCCTTTCAAAACAGCTCCGTATTTTCAGACGTTTTTAGTCTAGTGTGTGAACATACCCTTAATGACATGGACAATTTTAATTTTTTTCATTTTTGTTTTCTCCTCCCCTCATTCCAAAAGCCATAACTTTTTAATGTTTTCGTCGACATACTCATATGAGGTTGTTTTTATTTTATGCGGGACAAGCTGTAGTTTTTCATGGCACCATTTAATGTATTATATAATGTACTGGGAAACTGGAAAAAAAATATCTGTGGGGTGAAATGGGCAAAAAACAACGATTGCGCCATTTTTTGGGGGGTTTCATTTTTACGGCATTCATTGTGTGGTAAAAACTACACATTCCGTTTATTTGGCGGGTTGATACGATTACGGCGATACCAAATTTATATATATTTTTATGTTTTGCCATAAATGTTACATTTTTCCGTTTATTGAGCAAGGGCTTATTTTTTTAAGGCAAAACTGTAGTTGTATTGGTACCATTTTGGGGTACATGCAACTTTTTAATTACATTATTTTATTTCATTTTTTTGGGAAAGAAAAGGTGACCAAAAAACAGCAATTTGGTCATTTAACTTTTTTTTTCTACGTCGTTCACCGAGCAGGTTAAATAACGTTATATTGTAATAGTTCAGACTTTTACGGACGTGGCGATACCAGCTATGTTAACTTTTATTTTTTAACATCACTTTGGGGAAAAACTTAGAAAAGGGTTTTGTTTTTAACTTTTAATATTTTTTTATATTTTTAGGAACATTAAAAAAAACAATTTTCAACTGTTTTTAAGAACTCCCTAGGGGACTTGAACCAGCAATCATTGGATTGCAAACGTGATATACTGCAATACTTATGTACGGAGGCAGGGCTTCATAGAATTACAAAGCTGGCAGACCCGAGGGCCTTGATTATGCCCCCATGCTGCCATGACGACCATCTGCATCCCGCCATGACCGCCCCCTCATTCTAACGCGTTAAATTCCGCGGTCGCGATTGACCATGGCATGTAAGGGGTTGATCTTTGATTCTGCCCATTTCAGTAAAGTGTCGGCTGTATTACACAGCCAACACCCACTAAGTTTGGAGCGGGCTCAGCCCTTAAGCCAGCTTTATACTTCCCTTAACGGTTGCCACGTACATGTGCGTGGCATGTTGTTAAGTGCTTAATATGATTGTAGATCCATCTTTAGATTCTTCCGCAACTCACAGAAATAATACACCAAAATTATCTCCACTTCCACTACAAGAGGACCTCTATGATATATGGAGAATCCAACATGACTCTAAAAAGGACTTTTCCTTTTTCTGTCACGTCCACAGATCCTAGTCCCTTATAGATACATTTTTAAAAGATAGAACATTACTTCACAAAGTCCAACTCTCCACTAAAGAAAAAAATCACATGGTCAGACCATGCAGCTATTATAGATCTGTCCTTCCTTAACTTTCCTCTAATCTCAACATAGCCTGAGATGTGTGGAACATGATGAGTTGATGACGAGTTTTAAAAAATAAAACATGTTTTCGTGATACTCCGTCACAAGTGGCTATGCGGAATGTGTCAGGGTCGGGCCACCTGGTGGTTGTGATGTGAGTTAAAGCCTGTCAAGGGTTTTTCTAAAATGTAGCGATAATATGTTGAATTTGTTTCATGAGAAATTGGAGTCCAAATTCAGTTAAGGTTAGACACGTCCAGCATGGGACTAGCCCACCAGAGGACCAGAGGATCCTCTGGTGGGCACAGGCAGCGAGCTGCTTTTATCCAGCAGTGGAGCAGAGAGACAGTGTCTCCCTGCCCTGCTGCTTACTCTTGTAAACAGGGCTGTCCAGCACATAACATTTATGGGCAAGGTGGCACGGGCCACCACATGCCCAGCAGCGTCACTAGCCCTGGTGGCCCAGGTGCCAGCGACTGCCACATTCAATTGTATCTGCATCTTCAGGATGCAGATACAATTAAATACTACAGGCTGCAGGCCACTTTAGGCCTGCAGCCTATAAGGCGCTGGAAAGAATCTCTGCGCAGGCTGGCGTGATGACATCACTGCATCACGCTGGGCTACGTTGTGGAGCAGCCCCGTCCGTCGCGGGAACGGGGCTAGGTGAGTAGAATTTTTTTGTGTTTGTGGGGCTCTGTGGCACTATGTAAAAGGGGGGCTGTGTGGCATATATACAGTTGGGGCTGTGTAGCACTATGTACAAGGGCGAGCTGTGTAGCACTATGTACAAGGGGGTACTGTGTTGCACTGTCTACAGGGAGGGATGTCTGGCACTGTCTACAGGGGGGCTGTGTGGCACTGTCTACAGGGGGGCAGTGCGGCACTGTCTACAGGCGGCTGTGTGGCATTGTCTAAAGGGGGCTGTGTGGCACTGTCTACAGTGTGGTACTATGTACAAGAGGGACTGAGTAGCACTGTCTAAATGGGGGGGGGGCTGTGTGGCACTATCTACAGTGGGGGCTGTGTGGCACTATCTATAGTGCAGGCTGTGTGACACTATCTACAAGAGGGGGCTGTGTGGAAATATCTGCAGTCGGAGGCTGTGTGGCAATATCTACAAGAGGCAGGTGTCTGTGGCACTATCTACCAGAGGGATCTGTGTGTAGAACTATCTACTAGAAGGGGCTGTGTGTGGCACTATCTACCAGAGGGGACTGTGTCTGACACTATCTACCAGAGGGGGCTGTGTGTGGCCCTATCTACCAGAGGTGGCTGTGTGTGGCACTTTCTACAAGAGGGGGCCATGTGTGGCACTATGTACAGGGGGCTGTGTGTGGCTCTATCTACAGGGTTCTGTGTGTGGCACTATCTAAAGGGGGCTGTGTGTGGCTCTATCTACAGGGAGCTGTGTGTGGCACTATCTATAGGGAGCTGTGTGTGGCACTATCTACAGAGAGCTGTGTCTGGCACTATTGCTGTAAAGGGGTGTACTATTATAATGTGTGGCACAAAGGGGGCATTATTTCCATCGGGGGCACTATAAATGGTGCGGTTTTGTAGAGGGTGGGGAGGTACTAGAAAAGCGAGAAGCCAAAGATGTTGTGTTGCTAATTCTGCAGTGGCGATTCGTAGTCGGGGGAAGGCGTCAGGACAATCTGGGCCGGATGAAGAAGAAAAGGAAAAGCATGTGACTCCAATCTGAGAAGACGACATCACTGGTTCTCACTGTATTGTATTAAAGGTGTTTTCCCATCTTAGACATTTATGGCATATCCGCAGGAAATGCCAAAAATGTCTGATAGATGCGGATCCTAGCTCTGGGACCCACACCTATATCTAGAACTGATGGCAGAATCCAGGCGGAGATAAATGTTGAGAGGGTCACGAGTGTACGCAGCTCTCTCTATTCTGTTGAAACATATCCCCCTGAGGAAGCACTCGTGGCGAAACGCGCGTTGGGGTTTATGCGGAGGAGCGGACATCGCTAATCATTTTTTCCTGCTATTTATGGGTAAGGCTGCTGCTATATACATCACTTCTATATGCACTACCACTTTATTTTACTCCTTCTCCTTTTGCTGACTAACATTGAATATATTTGTAAAGTACATACATTGGAGTTGGGAGCATTTCTCATTAGGAGGGTAGATTAATATTATATATATTACTTTTATATGCACTGCCACTTTATTGTACTCCTTCTTTCTTTGCTGACTAACATTGAATATATTTGTAAAGTATATACATTGGAGTTGGGAGCATTTCCCATTAGGAGGGTAGATTAATATTTATTTAAATAGACCTTTCTTTACAATCAGCAATACCCAGTTAGCAGAGCTAGCTACAAATACTATTAGCTCCGCTGTTCTTACTAGAGTCTTGTCTTTGTAATTTTTAAACATTGTGTGTAATATTTGCTTAATAAAAAATTAACGTTTTATATATTAATTGGCTTCTAATGCTCAGTTTGTGTTCTCTTGTGTATGGATTTATGGCATATCCGCAGGAAATGCCAAAAATGTCTGATAGATGCGGATCCTAACTCTGGGACCCACACCTATATCTAGAACTGACGGCAGAATCCAGGCGGAGATAAGTGTTTCGAGGGTCACGAGTGCACGCAGCTCTCTCTATTCTGTTGTATGGTTGTTATGGAAATAGTCGAGCAGCTCTTGCTTCGCTGTTTCTGTAACTCCCATTGAACAGAATAGAGAGAGCTGCACGCATGCATGACACTCTCTCACTGGTCTCCGCGTTGATTCTGCAACCAGTTCTAGATAAAGATGCGGGTCCCAGAACTGGGTCCTGCATATATCAAACATTTTTCGCATTTCCTGTGGATATGCCATAAATGTCTAAAATGGGAAAACTCCTTGACTCTTTTCAATACGGCTCTTATTAGACTCTTATGCTCATTAGCATACGGCACAGGAAGACTAAAAAAACGGAATACTAAAGGTACAGAGCCTACTAGGAAGATAAATATAGGTTACATGAAAATTATTTTTCACCCACTTCCACCAGGTATTGGTACTGGTTTAATAGGTGAAATGCTGGTGACAGGTTCCCTTTAAAGAGAACCTTCCACCTGCCCATAAATGTGCAGCTCTGTGCAGCACGTAATAGGCAGTGCTGCACAAACCCTGGGGCACTTTTTTCCTATCCTCCTCCGTTATTTAGATATCGGTGCCGTTATATTTGGCGCCTGATATTTAATTAACCCCCTAAACTGTCAATGGGGCGTGTAATTGGCAAGGGCGCATGTAACAGCGCAGTGACACTGTCCAATCAGCTACAGACAGTGTCGCAGCAAGAGCTGGAGAGAGGAGTGCATGTGCGTGTCACTCACTTACTGTTCAGCTCTCGGCAGACAAGCTCCCATGATCTCGCGAGAGATCAAACAGTCTTGTCGTCCTTGTCTGCCGAGAGCTGAAGAGTGGGTGAGAGCGTATGCGCATACACTATCCTCTCTCCTCTCTCCAGCTCTTGCTGTGACGCTGTCCGTAGCTGATTGGGCAGTGTCACAGCGAAGTTACACGCCCCCTTAGCAATTACACGCCCCATTTACATTTCAGGGGGTTATTTCGATATTGGGCGCCAAATATAATGGCACCCATACCTAAATAACGGAGGAGGATAGGAAAAAATTTAAAGTGCCCCAGGGTTTGTGCAGCCCTGCCTATTACATGCTGCACTCAGCTGCACATGTATGGGCAGGTGAATCGTTCTCTTTAAAGGTGTTTTCCAGCCAGTAAAAATTGATGGCCCAACCTCAGGATAGGCCATCAATAGCTAATGAGTGGGGGCCCGACTCCCAGGATAAGCCATCAATTTTTACTGACTGGAAAACCCATTTAAGGCATTAAACACTGGCTATAAAGGAAGATTGCTCATACAATTACACTTAACAAGTCTATATTGCATGGCCTATGCTATGTTAGGACCAGAACATGATCAAATTAAGCTCTACATCAGACACACAGTTTTGATGCCGTTTTTGGCTCCGCTTTTTCAAACCCTGGAGTGGACACAAATGAAGTCAGTTGCTTCAGTCTGCATGTATGATCCTGGCATAAGGAATATGCAGTATACACAGCTAAATAGAGGTAGAAAAGGACCAAATTACTATTGCTATTTTGGGAAGATCAAGCATCCTTTATAAAGGTTACAAAAAGATAGTCCCTTATTAATGATTAAACAATTATTTGTACATAAATAACATAATAGATATGGGAGGACCCATATTATATTCAGAAATATTAAGCACACAAATCAAGCAAAGGTTAATTTCATAAGTGAAGATCAAGTAAATATGATGTGAGCCATGTCATTTCTTGCTGACCTTTGGATGCAGTCCTTCATGATAACATAATTTATAGATAAATTGTTCCTGTCTGTTTAAGGGTTCTAAAACTTATAGAAGTTAATTGGATTTAACAAAATGTAGCAAATCCACTATATGCTTCTAATATACAGTATATTGAAATTTGGTCCCCAAGAACTGGTCTAAGTAACCAACGCTGTAGCAAAATACTATAGTTATGTACACAATGTTCATATTCCAACATACACAACATGTCCATGCAGTATATACTAGTGTAAGGATTTATGCAAGATAGAAGCTGACGGGTTGTGACAGGCCCAGTGAGAATCCAATTGACGGAGTATAGACTGCTGTGAAAAATTCCTGTATGTTGCTGACAGCAGCTGCAGGGAAGCGTGGGGGAAGAATCCTGATCATAACAATTTATTAAGTAATTATAATAATGCTCTACCCTAATAATCATAATGCTCTACCCTAGTACATTAGTTAAAGTGGCTCTAAAAACATCACTTTGAAATAGTAGACATCAGATATTTATTATTTAGCTATTACTTTATTTTATATATATTTTATAGAATGCCATAGAGTCATAATATTTTTAAATAAAACTCAACAATTGTCTGTTATCTATGCTGTTATTTAAACAAAGAGAACATGGGGAAATTACATTGTACTCAAGTACATTCGAAAGCCGCACCATTACAGAGCTGCAAAATACATGGTTGACTGTGAATGCGGTCATGGTTTTAGAAGAGAAAAAGTTCTAGAACAGTTTGTGTCTCTGACATGCAGGATCGAGCTGTCAACGATCACATCTAAATTCATAACTTAGATGTGATCAATTACAGGTGGATCCTGAAACGTAGGACCCACTGTCACTGAACCCGTCAGTCCCGCGGTCCTGATGGATTGTGGTCTTAACGAACGAACGATACAGCTGCACTGTATACAGAATACAAAGCAGCTGTATCTCAAAAAGTAAAACCATTTTTTAATAAAATGTATTTAGGAAGTTGCACTAATCACACTGATGCACAATTTTATTTTAAAAAGATAAAAAACAATGCCAAAGGTGTACATAGGCTTTAAGGAGCCAGTCAAATCCCATTTAGAAATGTTCACTCATGTGTATTCAAAGATTTAAACACATAATAAGAATAATTAGATTTGTTAGCCGAAATTACACTGTTCGCAGTTTCCAGGTAACAACAGAAGATTGCTTTTACTATACTAGAAAATAAGGGAAAATAGCAAACACGAAGATAATAAATGTTACAAAGATGCTAGTCATTACATTTACTGACTGTATAATGAATCCTAAAGATCAAAACCCCAAAATAGTCAAGACCTGTAAAAAGTAGTAAAATAAAATTCTGCTTTGAATACACTAAGTTGAATTGATTTTCTATCCATAATAGATACAACAGATCATCTTTAATATTGCTCATTGCTAAATAAACACGCCAGGCAAAACTAATATACTGGGGCAGATTTACTAATACTGGGACAGATGTACTACTGTATCTGCGGCTGTTGAAAAATCTGCCACATTTTTATGCAATGTGGCATATTTTGGCATATTTTATTTTAGACAACTGTAAGAACAGAAGTTTGCACCTCACCAGGCACTTTTAAAAACTGTCTAGAAAAGGGGACATGGCTTAGCAGGAAGGGGGATTACTTTAAATGTGCCAAAATGCACCAAAGTGCCCCAAACGAAAGCTAACCCAACCAAGAGTTGGTAAAAGGAAATGAAAAGTGTCTATTTACCAAGATTCCCCAAATCTATTATACAAAATGCGCTACTATGATAAATTTGGTGCCTCTTCAGACTGCCTGGTATAAGTTTATGCTGTCTAAATCTGAGACAGTTTAGTAAATCATCTTAGAATTAGACTGGATATGTCAAATTTATCACAGTGGCTCATGCTGGATGATAAATTATGGGCATCTTTAGACACTGCTGTCTAAATTTATACCACCTCTTGTGGACTTATTTTAGTCCTTATTTTGGTGCAATTTTGCGCATCTTAAGTTATGCCCCCTTTTCTGATAACCCACATCCCCTTGTCGGATGAGTTATTTGCACCAAAAAGGAGGTGCAACTTGGGCCAGAATTCTGATGCAACACCAATAGTTAATCTGGCCCACTGTTTATAGTAAGGCGGGATTCACACGACCGGGTCGTTCCCGAGCCCGAGTGTCGGCCGGTAAAATCGTCCATTTTGCCCGGCCGGTTTGCATTAAGTTTTGCATCCGTGCCGGGCCGGGCAGATCCGGATAGTGACATCAGCGGCAACTCCTGAAGGGGAATCCCCATGTGTTCGGGGATTCCGCTTCAGGAGTTTCCCCTGATGTCACTGCCCAGATATGGACAGAGACATCAAGCGCTCTGTCCAGGAGCGGAATCCCCGAACACACGGGGATTCCGCTCCTTCAAGGAGCTAAAGTGCGGCTAGCACATAGCAGAGCGGGGAGATACCTCCCCGCTCTGCTATATTGGCGTCGCTACAGTAGTAGCAGCCGCAGCTGCAGCTGCTAGCGGCGCCATCGAAGGTGTCGCCGGGCCAGGGTGCTTTTCAAGCAGGGGAAGGGAGCCAGCGCAGCGCTCCCTTCCACCTGCTGTACACCCCGGCCCTGCCACACAGTGTACAGCGATGCCATTCGTCAGAATGGCATCAACTCCTCCTCCTCACATGCACTCTGCGCTGTGAGGAGGAGGAGATAGAGCGCAAGCTCCGGAATACCCGGCCATCACTCAGGACACATCCCGGTGATGGCCGTGTATTACCCGTCCCCATAGACTTTTATGGGAGCCGGGCGGCCGGGTACCCGGGCGAAGATAGAGCATGTCCTATTTTTTGACGGACGGTTTTCCCGGCCGTCAAAAAATCGGTCGTGTGAATAGCCCCATTAGGGGTCTATTATTCCTAATGCAGCCGGGTGCCGGCCGATTTATGAACGGCCGGCACCCGGCCGGGAAACCCTGCCGTGTGAATGAGGCCTTAGTCTAGGGCCCGAGGGGGTGGTGCATGATACAAAGATTTAATTTTTGTAATATGTAACATTTTGGAAATTAAAAAGCCATAAGGACCTGTGAGTTATAATAAAGCACGACAATGCCATGCCAAGCATCTATGAAACCATTGAAATGTACCACAGTAAAAAATAATATTAAGCAGTGTATGTATGGTTATATTAACTTTACAGGGTATTAATAAAATGTCAGGTGCGACTGTACAGGTTCCTGACAACAGTAAATTGTAGACCAAAACAATAATATTCTTGCCTTGATTATTTTCCACAACAGAAAAAGCAAAGCATCAAAGTGATATTAATGAGTGTATTATTTCACAGCTTACTGTTCTCTGGAGGCTATATTTCATTTTCTAGCATTTCCAGCTGAGTCAAGAATCATAGTTGTGTTGGAAGCCCCGAAGCTCTGGATTATGTTGCACACACAGTGAAGTGCCTTTAGAAATCAATTCCCGTCCCTGAGGCTAAAGGAAAACTCGATGGGAGACAATTATCCAGACTGCTCCATAAAGGTGAAGTACTCTTTTAGGAGAAAACTTTAAACCACTCTTTACCTTGTTTAATATGTTTAAGGGGAATACCAGAAAATTGATCTTGAAGCTCTTTTAGTGGGTTTTAACAATGATATAACTTATTCAATTCGATATTGTATTGAATATGGAGGCTTTGGGCTCATACTATACAAGGGATATAGAATAGCTGGAGAGGGTTCAAAGGCAGTCACTGAGATTAATAAATTGGTCATGTTTAGCATTAAATTAAATATTTCAGGCACTGTTTACACTGGCGTCTTGGCTTCCATTTATAAGGGAGCCATGACTGATTTAATGGATCTGTCTTCCAACAGATCCAAATAGACACACATGGACCCTATAGACTTTATTGGTGTCTCTAGGGGTTATGGTATATTTGACAGCAAGAATAGCTCCACAGACTGTGCTATTATTACTGTCAAAAATACCAGAAATATTGATGAAAATACCCATATAAGTACACGAGATTAGCGCCTTTGCGCCGCAGCCAGTTTTGGCCTTCATAACGCGGTGATATTTAATGTTTATTTATCCCCACCTTCCAAAAGTCATAACTTTTTTCTTTTTCTGTCAACATAGCCATCTGAGAGCTTGTTTTTCTGCTGGATGGGTTGTATTATTAAATGGCCCCATTTTGGGGTACATATAATGTATTGTATAACTTTTATAAAAACATTTTTAAGGGTGACTGGACAAAAACAGCATTGTTTCTTTGAGTTTCATATATACGGCATTTACTGTGCTGTATAAATGACATGTTAACTTTATTCTACAAGACAGTCCAATTAGATAGCAAATTTATATATATATTTTTATGTTTTACTACTTTTGAACAATAAAACACCAAAAAATCATGTTGCCATATTCTGAGAACCATAACATTTTTATTTTACGGTCAATAGAACTGTGTGAGGGTTAATTTTTTTGCTGCACGTGTTGACGATTTCATTGGTACCATTTTGGGGTACATACATCTTTTTGATCAACCTTTATTAATTTTTTTGGGGGATTAAATGAACAGAAACAGAAATTCTGGCATTGTTTTCTACTCTTTTTTTTTTCCGGCGTTCACCATGCAGATTAAATTACATGATCACTTTATAGCCCAGGTCGTTACGGATGCAGCATGTATACTTTTTTCTTCTTTACATTTTTTCAAATAAAGCATTTGTAATGGGTAAAAGGTTTTTTTTTGTAATTTCTCTTTTTATATTTTTAAACATTTTATTTTACTTTATTTTTTTTCGTTCATTTTTTCAAGTCCCACTAGACAATGCAACTGATTGCTCATATAATACTCTGCAATACTTCTGTATTGTAATGTATGATGCTGACAGGCGTCCTACTAGGATCTGCCTATGGCAGGTGTAGTATGCTGGTAGTATGATCACCCCGTGATCCGAACCACCTCCCTCTGTCTAACCACTTGGATGTCGCAGTCAGCATCTAAGATGTTAAATGCCAGGGATTGGGCTTATCTCTGATCCCGTCAGTTAAAGCGAGGTGTGGCGTGTACAATACAGCCGGCACCTGCAAGTGATGGTGCAGGCTAAACTATGGCCCAGGCTATATACATATGGCAGGGTGCACTAGCCCCTTGACGCCAATGGGTTGATATAAAGGATTGCCATACAAACTGTGCAAAATACAATGGGATATTCCTTTGGTGTGGAGCGAAGGTGGTATTATCATCGGTATAGGAAAAAGTTCTACTCAGTAAAAGTAATCAAACTTTGGAAAGCTCTACCTCAAACGGTAGACATGGCAATCTCAATGCTAAGATTTAAAAGATTCTTAAGTGTTTTATCTCATGTACTATGGCACTGGTAGTTATAATTAACAACATGGAGAATAATGTAAATTGATACAGGAAAATGCTTTTGTGGTAAGGAAAGGATTTTTTCCCCCTAATGAAGCAAAAATGCTACAATCACCCATGAAGTTGGGTTTTGCCTTCCTCCAGGTTAAACAGGTAGGTCTAAGATATGTGATAGACACATGTATTTTTTCAGCCTAAGTAACTACAGTATGTCTTCATTTATCAGAGGCTGTAGTTACAGAATGCTTGTGAGAAGAGCTTTTGTGCACATGTCACAGACAAAACTCTTATTATTTCTGTATATCTAAATATTTCTAGCACAGCCACAAATTTAAAAGAAGAGAATTGATTGGGTTCTATAAATCCTAATGTTTTAAAATAAAGGGAGGTGTTGACACAATCACATAAGCTCACAGGAGGTCTCTAATCTCTAAAAACTTCTGATAACTCAAGATTGAAATAAGTCATTTAAATATTAATTTCAAATCTTTAAAATACACTTAGGGGCTTTAATATACATGTCCTAGTACTTCTCCCTCGCACTATAAAGTGTTACCTTACAGTCAAATAAAATGTATTATACAAGACAGTTATTAAAAATAATATTAGAATACATAAATGTATGATGAAAAAAATCTAAAACAAGAAATTAAAGAATAATTATATAGAAAAATGTAACAATAAAAAAAATACCAGAGGCAAAAGAGAAACTTCTGGAAAAATAGTCTCAATTATAGAATACAATGGAAGAATAGATTTCCCTATTTTTCTCATAAATTCCCCAAAAGTGAATCTCAAACCTGGTGAATTAATTCTCCAATGATTCATAATGGATGACAAATCAGTAAAACGCAAATTAGGCAACATTTTTCCTCAGCTACAGCCAGCAGTCTGAACTTTACTTCATACAGACTATTGTTATTTATCAGCCATGCAGATTTTCCTGTGTATTATGCAGCCCAGCTAGTGGAGGAGGATATAGCTGCTTGTAAAGGGTTAATCTGTTAGAAGAGGAGGCAGCTGCTTGTAAAAGGTTAATCTGTTAGAGGAGGAGGGATACAGGTGCTTGTAGAGGGTAAATCTGCTAAAGGGTAAATCTGCTTGTTAACAAGTTAATCTTAGTCTCTCACTACAAACACACAGATCCAGCAGAAGTCACTGAGAAGAAAGCTGTGACAGGATTTACCTCCATCTCACATTGCTGCTAAAATAACTAAATCCGGATAGCAGGAGAGATCTCCCCTGTACACATGCTGCCCCTGAAGTCCAGGTCAAGACAACAACAGATTTGCCGTGAATCTGCAGCTGTTTACGGTACAATAAAAGTGGATGAGGCTTTCAAAACCCCATCTACATGTAGTAGAAGAATTTAGTTAGGAAATCAGCACTCTGCAGATTTTCAAATTATGGTATGTGGCTTTAACTACTTAGCACATGAATGTTTGATGGCGCCAGCGACTTAAATGTTAGTAAATCAGAGAAGGCTATGTTCCCTTTTTTGGAACAAATTGTCAGTTGGTTCAGAAAAGTATCTCCTCCAGTGTTTGTCTCATTGTTTCATTTTACAGTTGACTTGCAGTTGCAAATTCTGTACTTGCTCTAGAAGCAGCCATGCTACTGCTATGGGGCCCAGGGGGTACAGAGACCTGACACTAGAATATGCTGATTACCAATTCTAAAACCTACTTGTGGGACAGTGATGTTAGGTTGGCTTCAGTTTTGGGATCCCTTTCTATTTCTCGACCAATATTTATAGTACTACAGGGGCTATATAACACCACATAACCCATGCAATATGTGAAAAGTTGGGGACAGTATGCACCCAAAGCCAATGAAATAAATTGGTCTTGTGCAGCTAGTCAATGGCAATCGCTATTGGGCCTTTGCCCTGCAGACCAACATGAGAGAACTTTAGAATACTTAACAAACTCTTTCCTTCACTTATTAATTAACAATGAACTACTAATGAAATTTTGTCTCAAGACCTGCAGACAATAGGTTCACTTGAAGCAACTCCGAAATTAGCAGAGCAAAACTATTCCACTGTAGGAGACTGAGCTAGTGCTGGTGGTGAGATTACTCTCCAGACAGAACATCCTAGACAGCTTGAATGCAAAGCGATTTTAACTTGATTATGTTTTTCCGGAGTATCTATATTGCATTCATTATTCCTTTTGAAAATAAGATTGTGTTCTTTTCTAATTATATTTTCCCAGATTCTGTTAAGAATGTTGTAGGACTAAATGGAGGCCGCAAACAAATATATTCAAACACAAATATGAGGAATATGTTATGCGTTTGAATGATTTCTATACAAGGTAGAGGTCAGTGTTACTGCATATGCTCACATTTGAGCACCATGTTACAGTTTAAATATAGAATTATTTTACATAAAAAGTTAAGTAGCTTAGGAGTAAAATGTTACTTATGAGTACTGTCCCTGTCACGCGGACAACCCCCTCCTTTATTATCACGCCACCCTTCCTTATTTCACCCTGTGCTTACTTGCACCCTATGCTATTAGGCCACTTAACCGTATTGCATGAGTCATACCGATATTCTGCCACAATTCTGCTCTGCAATATGTCAAAATATCTTTGTAAGCTAATGTGTTATTTTTACCAATGTCTATGGCTTAAGACTCCATAATGAAATTCATTGCCATCTACTTTTTTGTTTATTTTTCCTTGGCCTTTTGTCATTTGTTATTTTTCTGCTTTTTCCATGTACCAGACACAACACATCTTGCACTGTTTTTCATTTTCTTTGCTCTGTTCCATCATAGGAGTTCCGGAACCATGACATGAAAGAAACCAGCGGCACCTGAGTGAACCTATTGATTTTAATGGGTTCTGTCGAGTTTACATCATAGTTTTTTAGTTATTTTATCTGCATTTTTGATGCAGATGTAAACTAAGCATAAATTACTTCTGACAAAGTGTTTGTTTAAAGATATCCAATTTTCTTATACATACAGTATTTTCTTTTCCCTCAAGATACCTTCCACATAGAGAACTAGAATCCACACAAGGGCATATATTTAATAGTCAAAATGCAGGAGACATGCAGTAATTCCTTAGGATCTTGATAAGACATGTCACCACAGTTTGGACTTGCTACCTGTTGGCATTTGTTGCTTAAAAAATAATCACTAATTTACAGTTTATGGGCATGGATTAGAGCTTGGGAGGGATGGGCCCTCCAGTTTCTTACTAATGTGCCACCGTATATCTAGCTAAGCCCTTGAAGGTAGCCCTTAACAAAAAGGCTTAAAATAATCTGATTGAAAACGGCTGTCACAATGCAGATTTAATAAAATAAATGTATAATAAAACTCATGAAGTTTAAATACGCTTTAGAAGTCAAAGAAGATGACACTTAATTTTAACAAGTACTTTACTTTGTGAATCTTTGATTACAGATGTGCCAGCTTTACATGTCCCTTGATCATTTATCATCAAAGAAGCATTGTCACAATTGTAACAAAGATCAGGGTCATCTGAATCGGTTAAATGTGACCATTCAAGGGGTTTAAAGAGATATCTTTTATATTATGAATTATACCTTGTAAATTCGGAAATGTTTGAAATATAATTCAGTCATTTTTTTCTTATTTTTTTGTACAAAGGGCACAGCAAGCTTTACTGCAACTGCACTGATAAGGAAATCACCATTTTGGTCTATTACAATGAAAATAAATGTGTCTTATTGTTGTTTCTGGTTGGGTTCTCATAATCCAGAAACCCCCTTTTATGTTGCCACTTCCTTCTGAAAAACACTAAAGTCTTTATAGTCCAACATTGTTCATTGCTCATCTCTTATGATTTTAAATTAGATTAAAGCGGATCTGTCACCAGAATATGTTGTCCAATTAAAGGGTAGGATGTTAAAGGGACAGGTCCTCTGTACTTTTAGCCTAAACGGCGTAAATAAAGTATTTTGCCATTTAGTTAATAAAGCCTAACACAGATTGAAGTGAACACATGGTTATGAGTCTGCTGTATTCATGAGGGAAGCACGTCCCCGCATTTCTTTGGCTCCTCCCACCACCTTACCATTGAATGATGGCGTATCTGCATGTATAATCGGCGGCCGCCAGTCAATGGTGAGGAGGGCAATGGTTAAGGGCAGCATATTCTGGTGAAGATTGTGTACCTTATTTCTGTAATAATAAAAGCAGTCATGAGTTATAATGTCATTATTGGCATTTTTTTACAAATCTGTCATTTTTTTAAAATGCCTTCACACTGTATATGATTCATATACATAGCAAAATGTGATGAGCATAGATATAAGTACATGCAATGAACAGAATTTTGCCCCAGACTTTTGCAGCCTTTGGATTGGGCCTACACTAAATGGACAAAAGTATTGGGACAACGACACATTGCACCTACAGCAGCTTTCAGGACATCCCATTCTAAATCCATAAGCATTAATATGGAGTTGGTACCACCTCTGCAGTTAAAATTCCACTCTTCTGGGAAGGCTTCCTGCCAGATTTTGGTGTGTTTGTGGTAAGTTTTGCCAATTTATTCAGTAGAACATTTGTGAGGTCAGACACTGATGTTGAATGAGAGGTCCTGGCTCGCAATCTCTGTTCTAGTTCATCCCAAAGGTGTTAGATGGAGTTAAGGTAGGGGCTCAATGTGTGCCAGTCAAGTCCTTCCACACTAAACTCACACAACCATGCCTCCATGGATCTTGCTTTGTCCACTGGGGCACAGTCATGCTGGAACAGAAAAGGACCTTCCCCAAACTGTTCCCACAAAGTTGGAAGCATACAATTGTACAAAAGGTCATGGTATGCTGAAGAATTAAGATTTCCCTTCACAGTAACTAAGGGGCCTAGGACAAACCCTGAAAAACAACCGTAACATTGTCCCACCTCCACCAAACTTTACAGTTGGCACAATGCAGTTAGGCAACTAATGTTCTCCTGCCATTCTCCAAACCCAGACTAGTCCATCAGACTGCAAGATATATAAACATGATTCGTCACAACACAGAACACGTTTCCAGTGCTCCAGTAGACCAGTAGCAGCATGCTTTACACCACTCCATTCGACGCTTGGCATTGTGCTTGGTGATGTAAGGTTTGCATGCAGCTGCTCGGCCATGGAAACGCATGCCATGAAGCTCCCAGGGCACAGTTTTTGTGCTGATGTTAATGCCAGAGGGGGTTTGGAACTCTGCAGTTATTGATTCAGCAGAGCGTTGGCAACTAATATGCACTATGCGCCTCAGTGTTCCCGCTCTGTAACTTTACACGCTCTGCCACTTCGTGGCTCTGGTTCCTAAACGCTTCCACTTTGCAATAATATCACTCACACTTGATCGTGGAATATTCTGGAGGGAAGAACTAACTTGTTGAAACGGTGGCATCCTTTTACAGTACCACGCTCAAAGCCAGACTGCATGGCCAGGTTCTTAATGTTATAAAACCTGTGGCAATGTGACAGAATGAAACACCTGAAATCAATAATTAAGAGTTGCGTCCCAATACTTTTTTCCATATAGTGTATGAGCAGAAAATACCTTCAAAGAGCATCTCCCTTACAGGTGGGGGCCCGGCACATCTGTACATTACACAGACTTTGATTTCAATGGGAACTATATAATACTTCAATTCACCTGTGGTGGCGCTGCAGGGAAACTGAACACTTGTTGCCAGATTCCGCATACATTACAGCTGGTTGCTGGGAGACCCAGCAGTTGGACACCCTGTGATTAGCTTGTCATCAGGAGAACTTTCTAACAAATACACATGGTCTAAAGCAGACAACCACTTTAAGTTCAGTGGATGAGAGATTAGGGAACTGATGCAAACAATGCATCCACATTCACAGTGCAGAGTTGTAAGAAATGATGTTCTTGCATTATTATTTCATCGGGAATACAAGTATTTACTAAAATAGATATGACAGGAGAGATGACCGGTATTATTTAAGGTCGCAATTTGTTAATTGTGTGGGCAATCTAATAATTAGTGAATAGATACAAACTTGGGTTTATCTTAGTGTTACCATAAATATATAAAGATGCCCTAGTCAGCTTCAACTGCTAAGTATATTCCCGGCTTTACCTTGTTCAAGGACAGATGTGTATGACAATGATGCATTCAGACTATGAGCTTGAATACATATACATGCTCCATCACTTTCACAGGCAGTGGGTAGTCTGTACTAGTGGTAGAGCAGCTTGATTACATCGCTTTCTGACAGAAAAGAAATGCCGCTTTTCAAGATAACATGTGTTTAAGGATTCTTGCAGACCACTGTGAGACTCAGCCAGAGCATGTCAAGACAATTCTATTCAATACGGTCTTAAGCGGAAAGCTGACAGTGGTGTGGGGCTTATGGGATGCGCTGATACATGAATTTATTGTTCAAACAAATGAGAAACATATGCCATGCTGTTCTTCCCATTAAAAATAATGTTAATATCACAGCGCAGCACAGAAGTGATTGTCCATTATAAAGATTTGCATACCGCTGGGGTTCATAACCTATGGGTCAGGGAATTAATTAACATGTAATATTACTATATTGTACAACTCTAAGTTAATACTCATTATTCATGAAAGTAATTAAAAGGAAGTGCATTACTAAATACTAAATCATACGCATTAAGAAACTGATTTACAGATAGAATTTGGTGAAGTAAAGAAGCCTAAAGTAAATTTGTCATCAGACCATGCTGCCCTACAGTATGTAATGGCAGCATAGTATGGGGACTGGTCTGGTCCCCTATTAGCCAAAATGGCACACAAAAATATTGTTGGCTTATCGGAGCAATTAAAGAATACACCAGGTTTGAATGCTCGGGCACTCACCTATGGCCAGAGCGAACGGCAGACGGGGTAAGCAAACCCAGGCACAGAGATCCGTAGCCGACATGATTGTTTTGGCACCAAACTTGCCGGTGATGGGACCGCAAAAGCCGGAGGCACAGCCACAGCCTGTTTTACCTGCACTTTTGCAGGATTTTCCTGTACTCAATCGGGAGCAACGGAGCTTGCCATCGTCACCTATACTGGAGGGTTTGATGACTGAGGCCCCGATTCCGGACCTGGGTGCAGAGCAATCGCCGTCCTCACATGAGGTACAGTACCCTCTCCTCCCATCGGCCATTACTTCCGCCCTGTCTGAGGACGCGATATTCTCCTGCATATCTAGGGCCATGCAAGCTCAGATGGGGGAGATATGCTTAAAATAGCTGCAGTCCACCATGACCTCCATAAGGTGGGGGTAGCTCATATGGAAGCCATAGAAACAAAATTGATTTCCACGACGACAAGAGTTAATCAGAATACTAGATTTATTGAGGATCTGCAAAGTCAGTTGGATGTGGCGACTACTAGAATTGAGGACTTGGAAAATAGGTCATGACGCTACAATTTTAGGATCAGGGGGGTCCCTGAATCTCATACGGATGTACCGAAAGTGGTTCGTTTGTTGTTCACCACCTTGATACCTGATATATCGGAATCTCATATGGAAATTGACCGTGCTCACAGAGCATTGACGGCCATGAGGCGAGATGGACTTCTTAGAGATATTATAGTGAAACCCCACTATTATTCTAAAACACCGAAAAAGGCCATACTTACAAATGGACACAGCCAGGCCAGAAATGCTGATGAAAGGGCGAGCAGGTGCTTTAAATAATAATAGCCACTCCCACTAGTCTTGAGGGGAGTGGTGTGTGGTGCATGGGATGTGTAGTAAGAAATAATAAATGAATAGTGTGTGTGCAAGTGTAATACTATAAGTGAAATATAGGGGGCAGTAATGAGTGAAGTGCCTCAATAGAAATAAATGGATAATGGGGTGCAAGTGAGTGAAACATGGAGGGATAGTGTGTACGTCATGAGGCACAACGTGTATAGCCAGGTAGAAGCCTATTTGTGACGCCTTGATAATTCATAGAGCGGGCTACCCTGCTTGCTATGCCAAACAACAACACACCATGCTCTCCCAGCATCAAAGACCCGGCTGTGTCCAAGAGAAGCGAATATACATAATAATGAAAAATACCTGGGGTATTGGTAATCATTTTGGCCAAAAGGACGCAAGCTCGCAATCCACGACAAGGATCCCCAGACTTGCGAGTCCCTAACTCCTAAACTGGAACAGAACGTTCCTGATGCACAAACAGAACCGATAAAAACACAGGGACATATACAAAAACACCGAAAAAGGCCATACTTACAAATGGACACAGCCAGGCCAGAAATGCTGATGAAAGGGCGAGCAGGTGCTTTAAATAATAATAGCCACTCCCACTAGTCTTGAGGGGAGTGGTGTGTGGTGCATGGGATGTGTAGTAAGAAATAATAAATGAATAGTGTGTGTGCAAGTGTAATACTATAAGTGAAATATAGGGGGCAGTAATGAGTGAAGTGCCTCAATAGAAATAAATGGATAATGGGGTGCAAGTGAGTGAAACATGGAGGGATAGTGTGTACGTCATGAGGCACAACGTGTATAGCCAGGTAGAAGCCTATTTGTGACGCCTTGATAATTCATAGAGCGGGCTACCCTGCTTGCTATGCCAAACAACAACACACCATGCTCTCCCAGCATCAAAGACCCGGCTGTGTCCAAGAGAAGCGAATATACATAATAATGAAAAATACCTGGGGTATTGGTAATCATTTTGGCCAAAAGGACGCAAGCTCGCAATCCACGACAAGGATCCCCAGACTTGCGAGTCCCTAACTCCTAAACTGGAACAGAACGTTCCTGATGCACAAACAGAACCGATAAAAACACACACCATTTGTAAGTATGGCCTTTTTCGGTGTTTTTGTATATGTCCCTGTGTTTTTATCGGTTCTGTTTGTGCATCAGGAACGTTCTGTTCCAGTTTAGGAGTTAGGGACTCGCAAGTCTGGGGATCCTTGTCGTGGATTGCGAGCTTGCGTCCTTTTGGCCAAAATGATTACCAATACCCCAGGTATTTTTCATTATTATGTATATTCGCTTCTCTTGGACATAGCCGGGTCTTTGATGCTGGGAGAGCATGGTGTGTTGTTGTTTGGCATAGCAAGCAGGGTAGCCCGCTCTATGAATTATCAAGGCGTCACAAATAGGCTTCTACCTGGCTATACACGTTGTGCCTCATGACGTTCACACTATCCCTCCATGTTTCACTCACTTGCACCCCATTATCCATTTATTTCTATTGAGGCACTTCACTCATTACTGCCCCCTATATTTCACTTATAGTATTACACTTGCACACACACTATTCATTTATTATTTCTTACTACACATCCCATGCACCACACACCACTCCCCTCAAGACTAGTGGGAGTGGCTATTATTATTTAAAGCACCTGCTCGCCCTTTCATCAGCATTTCTGGCCTGGCTGTGTCCATTTGTAAGTATGGCCTTTTTCGGTGTTTTTGTATATGTCCCTGTGTTTTTATCGGTTCTGTTTGTGCATCAGGAACGTTCTGTTCCAGTTTAGGAGTTAGGGACTCGCAAGTCTGGGGATCCTTGTCGTGGATTGCGAGCTTGCGTCCTTTTGGCCAAAATGATTACCAATACCCCAGGTATTTTTCATTATTATGTATATTCGCTTCTCTTGGACACAGCCGGGTCTTTGATGCTGGGAGAGCATGGTGTGTTGTTGTTTGGCATAGCAAGCAGGGTAGCCCGCTCTATGAATTATCAAGGCGTCACAAATAGGCTTCTACCTGGCTATACACGTTGTGCCTCATGACGTACACACTATCCCTCCATGTTTCACTCACTTGCACCCCATTATCCATTTATTTCTATTGAGGCACTTCACTCATTACTGCCCCCTATATTTCACTTATAGTATTACACTTGCACACACACTATTCATTTATTATTTCTTACTACACATCCCATGCACCACACACCACTCCCCTCAAGACTAGTGGGAGTGGCTATTATTATTTAAAGCACCTGCTCGCCCTTTCATCAGCATTTCTGGCCTGGCTGTGTCCATTTGTAAGTATGGCCTTTTTCGGTGTTTTTGTATATGTCCCTGTGTTTTTATCGGTTCTGTTCCCACTATTATTCTGTTAAGGAGAAAGTGATGGCAAAGGCACGGAAGCTTCCTGTGATTACACTCTGCAACACTGCTATACTGATTTTCGCAGATTTGGCTCCACAAACCATACAAAAAGGTATTATGTTACGTCCTATTCTGCAGACCCTCAAATACCACGCTATTACGTGCAGGTGGGCCTTCCCATTTCGTGCAGGTGGCCCTCCTCTTTATGCATAATAACCGACGACACGGTTTTTCCACACTGCAGGAAGGGGAAGATTTTCTGAGAGACTTGAATATCCTTCCGATGCCAGAGACTTCCAATTCATCTCACTCGTCATTGCCAGCTCCTCAGTTGTCTCCGATATGGCGCTTTCAGGGAGGTCGTGACACTGTTCCTTGGGAACAGCGAGTTAATTCTTGTCGTCAACAGCCTACTCCTCCTTGACGTTTATGTAACTGTTATGGGATCTTCGTCCTGGATTATAATATCTTTCGGAATCGGTTTTGATTTCGGTTTCCTACAATTTCTTTTTCAGTTTTCCGGTTTCTAGGGGACATGCTGCCATGTGTATGCCACACTTTGAAGATTTCTACCTTGATTTCGTGCCTTGATTATTGGACTGGATGCTGTATCGATGGAACTCGTTCTCCAGATGTCACGGCACTATGGATATGGATATATATATTGAGTTGTTTATGGGGTTAACTACATAGCGGCAGATGGGATTTGCACTCTAGATACCGATGGGTTTGTTGGTGGTTAAGACCTCCTAAGCATATTTAGCGATTGTATGTTTATACGGTCCAAATGTCTTTATTTGTACTTAATAATAAGCTTTGCCTTCTTGAAGGTCTGCTGCCCCCTTTAGCAGTCCTTTTTGACTGTCTAGTCGGTAGACTATGACCAGTACTAGATGTCTTTTATGTCTTGTTCTGTTTTAGTTTTTTTCACTACCTTTCCCTCCCCTTTTTCCCTATTCTTGTCCTTCTTCTCTATGGGAAGATAATAATTAACACATGTTTCTACTTAATATTCTATGATGGCAACCATGGCTTCCACTAAAGCTTACTGCTTACTTACTCATAATGTGCAGGGACTTAATTCTCCGATCAAACGTCGTAAAGCCTTTTTGTATTATAAGTCTACTCATGTTGATATACTGTTTTTTGCAGGATACACATTTCTCTACCTCTTCTGTTCCGTCATACTTTCAAAGACATTACTCACAATATTTCTTGGCTAGTGCCTCAACTAAGCACAGGCGGGTTGGCATATGGATGGCTCGGTTTGTTCCATTCACTCCTCATAAGACGATATCTGATCCAGATGGCAGGTACATCTTGGTCACAGGTATGTTACATGATTCTCCTGTAACCTTTATTACATTCTAATCAGCCTTCTTTATTCCAACGCATGTGGCGTAAGCTTCAACCGTTCATAGAGGGTCCGATAATTATGGGGGGGTGACTCTAAGATTGCTTTGGACGCTTCTATGGATAAATCACATGCGTCTCGGGTAGGATACATTCCTCCTACTCCAACTAGTCTACCGGTAGCGTGTTTCTTTCACTCTATTGATGTTATAGTTATATTGCGGGATTTAAATCCTTCCGCAAGGGATTATTCATTTTTTTCCTCAGCTCATAATATCCATACTCACATTGATCATGTTTTGCTTTCCACTAGTTTGCTTCCTAAAATCACTGATCCTAGAATTTTGGCTACCCCCTGGTCTGATCATGATCCGATTGTGGTTAGTTTGTCTGATTTTTGTGGTAGACCCCTTATCTCATTTTGGAGATTGAATGAGTCCTTACTTTCGGACCAAGAGATAGTCAAAGAAATTCAACAGGAATTGGAAACGTATTTCTTACTTAATAAAGCCCACAACACTTCGGTAATATCCAATTGGGCGGCTCATAAAGCTGTAATTAGGGGTAAGATCATTCAGATAGTCTCGCGAACTAAGAAACGCTCTAGAGATTTATTAGCTTCCAAAGAAAAAAAGTTTGCAGATTTGTCCAGTCTATTTAAAAGAGACCCATCGGGAACCACAAAAGTCCAACTTGCGGAAGCACGGACTGAATTGAATTTGTGTCTGAATAGTTGGGTGGAAAAAAGCCTTAGGTGGTCACAACATAAGTTTTTTCACAGGGAGATAAACCCGGGAGTTTACTTGCTAGACGTCTCACCCCTAGATCGGTTGACTCGACACCTCCGAAATTGCGTTTAGCTGATGGAACTCTTTCGCAGAATCCCACAAAGGTTTTGAAAGCCTTTTACGATTTTTATACAGCCTTGTATTCGGCACATCTAGGTTTGATGTTCATAAAGCTGAGGCCTTTTGGAATCTGCCATCCCTGCTAGGCTTTCCCAATTGGATAGAGATGTACTTGATGCTGAATTTAGTCTGGATGAAGTGCTAGCTGTGGTTAAAAATCTGAAGGCTCACAAAGCCCCAGGACCTGACGGTTTCTCTTCAGGATATTATAAACAATTTCGAGAGGTTCCGGCACCACATTTAGTTGAGTTGTTCAATGCATATCGGGGGGGGGGGGGGATAGCTTGCCTCCTTTTTAAAATTTGGCTTACATACATCTTATTCCTAAACCTCATAACGATCATACCGACCATTCCAATTATCGTCCGATTTTCCTCCTAGATGTAGATCATAAGATTATGACTAAAATTTTGGCAGTCTGACTGAACTCCTTTCTCCCATCTTATATTCATAAGGATCAAACGGGTTTTATTCCATTTCGCCAGGCAGAGGATCAGATGAGACGAGCTGTGGATATTATTTCGGCAGTCCGCTCGGGATGGGATGGAACTTCTGGACGTCAATGTATGCTTTTAAGCCTTGATCTTCACAAAGCCTTTGACTCTTTGTCCTGGGAGTATATGTTCTTTGTCCTTAATAAGATGGCATTTGGTTCCAATTTTCTGTCTATTCTTAATATCTTATATCGCTTACCTATGGCAAAAATCTATTCTAGAAGATATTTGTTGGGAGCTTTTCCTATATGCAGAGGAACGCATCAGGGATGTCCTCTATCACCATCCTTGTTTGCGCTGGCTATTGAACCACTGACTAATTTAATCAGGGATTCTCCCGACATTAGGGGGGTGGAGGTGGGGGAGTTGAACATAAATGTGCTTTATCCTTTTATTTGTGTCGGCTCCCCTCACCTCTTTGCCGAATCTTTTCTATGTCCTTGATAGGTTTGGCGCGCTCTCTGGCCTAAGGGTTAATCATACCAAATCTGTGGCAATGAATCTTAATTTGCTGGGTAGGGTAGTTAAAGAGGCTCTGTCACCAGATTGTGCAACCCCTATCTGCTATTGCAGCAGATAGGCGCTGCACTGTAGATTACAGTAACGTTTTTATTTTTAAAAAACGAGCATTTTTGGCCAAGTTATGACCATTTTCGTATTTATGCAAATGAGGCTTGCAAAAGTACAACTGGGCGTGTTGAAAAGTAAAAGTACAACTGGGCGTGTATTATGTGCGTACATCGGGGCGTGTTTACTACTTTTCCTAGCTGGGCTTTCTGATGAGAAGTATCATCCACTTCTCTTCAGAACGCCCAGCTTCTGGCAGTGCAGATCTGTGACGTCACTCACAGGTCCTGCATCGTGTCGGCACCAGAGGCTACAGATGATTCTGCAGCAGCATCGGCGTTTGCAGGTAAGTCGATTTAGCTACTTACCTGCAAACGTTCGTAGGCTGACGTATTTAGGCATCAAATTAACACCCACTATAGCATCCCTGTATAATTAAAATTTTCCTCCACTTTTTAAACACATAGCTGCAGACCTTACTAGATGGTCTTCCCTTCATCTCTCCTGGTTTGGTCGTATAGCTTCAATTAAAATGACTCCTTTATTTCTTTCGCACGATCTCTATTGTGGTCCCACAAAAATAGCTTAAAATGATTTAAATGCTTATTATGTCTTTCATATAGGGCACTAAATGCCCGAGGATACAGAGGACAACATTGTTTACTCAAAAAATAGCGGGAGGATTTGGAGTTCCTAATATTCTGCAATACTACCATGCGGCTAGATTGGCTCAGTTCGCGGATATTTATGTACGACCCTATTGCCCACAATGGACGCAAATAGAAATGGCCGCATGTTCTCATTTCTCGTTGGAAACTCTGTTGTGGATGGAGTCCTCAGCTAGGTCTCCGGTTCTCTCCCCTGTGCTTTCTCAGATGCTACAGTTGTGGGATTCTCTTAAAAATAAGTTTCATCTTAAATCTTCTCATAATCCTATTATGACTATTACTTGTAATCCTGCTTTCCTCCGGGACTGCGCAGTTCGGAATTTCTATGGTGGCTTAACAAAGGGCTCTACAGGATTAAGGATTTCTTTATTGGGGGGGACATTAGAACTTTAAAGAATCACATCTGTTGCCTCCATCGGAACATTTGAGATATATGCGGATACTCCATTTCTTGTTAGCATGGAAATCCAAGATGTAGGATGTCAGTACCTTGACTACCTTTGAAAGATTTTGTTGGCTTCCTAAAACTAGGCGTAAGATATCTACTATTTATTCCGATCTGGTAACTCCTGTAGGTAAACTTCCTTACATGATCCTTACGGACCAAATACACTCGTGTGTGTGTGGGGTTCCTAAATCTGTATTCAGTGTGGCAGAGATGAAGACAGCTCACTTAGGGATCAGGTTACAGCTGCTGCCCATAGGAGTCTATGGAGAGAAAGAGACATACACACAGACAGCCGCTGCTGCTGCTGCTTCTAGTAAGTGTTTTACTAGAATCTAGCACTGGGGTGAGACAGTAAAACACTTACTAGAAGCAGCATTGAGGACATTACACAGCAATAAGGAGCAGTGTAGCTATGAATCCAGCACTGGGGTGAGATGGAACATTTATTAGACCAGCATATGTGTCTCACTCTCACTCTGCAGCTGCTCCCTCCTCCTGTAGCCCCTCCTCCTTCATAAACTTGTATGGGCAGCAGATGTAACCTGATCCCCCAATGAGCCGATAAACCGTCTTCATCAAGCTTCTCTAAAGATAGATTTTAGAAGTAAATTAACAGTAAATGATTAGTGCAGGAGGCAGGGGAAGGCGGAGAAAAGTCGGCTAAGATGAGAGAAAGGAATTTTTCTGTAATAAGATATTACAGAGCTACTTATATTTGCTTGTACTATTGATTTATGGGTAATTAAATTAAATTAAATGAAGACTACACTTTAAGGAGATCAGGGTTAGGATTATTTAATTGGGATGGCCCATTTTGGACAACCCCTGTCCAGTAGATGCTAGGATAAACTGAACCCTTTGGGTACCCGCTGATGGGACCTGCAGTAATCTGCTGTTAGAGCTGAGAAAAACAATGGGAAATTAATCATTACACATTGAAGTTAATAGGAAGCTGAACAATACATGTCTTTATTCACCCAGTGTTTTTAAAGCTGTGAAAACACTGGGTAAATGTGACATTAGTCCTGGGGCATTTCTTTTTTTTCTGAAATCTTTTAAGAACAACAGTCACACTACTATAAAATAAATTTAACAAATCAACAATTAAAATGAGCCTTATTACCTATGTCCACATGCACTTGACTATCTTCAAGATTCGTAACACATGTATCCCAAATATGACACCTACTGTACCCCTGTGTGCCTCAAATTTTAGCATTGAGCCACAGAGGTTTTTTCTCACAGATTCTGTGAGAGAAAAAAATGTGACATATTCCAACGCCTGCTGTAATACTCACAGTCTTCTCCCCTGAGTGTATTTAAGATTAGTATCTCATGTATCCCAAATACTACACCTACTGTGCCCCTGGGTGCCTCAAATTTGAACATTGAGCCACAGAGTTTTTTCTCACAGATTCTGTGAGAGAAAAAAATTTGACATGTTCTAACGCATGCTGTATTATTCATAGTCTTCTCCCGTAGAAGCATTGATTCTAGGGGAGACTACTGTCCCGCATGGAGGCGCTCAGAGGCGCTCAGGCATCAGTACCTGTACTTCACTGTTTCCGTAACTCTCTATAGTCTATAACAAAGAGTTACATCCACATAAGAGGTTAGGTGGCCAGTTTAAAGGCCCAGGAAGGGACCCTTGTTCTCCCTATAGGTAGGGTCCCAGCACAGGTTCCCTCGCCTATTGGACATTTATTTCCCATTCTAGGGATATGCCTATAACTGTCTGTTATTGGAATAACCCTTTAGTTGAAAAGATCATGTTAAATCTATTAGACAGTCTGTGGAACTCATTTATATAAGCGTGGACTTCCTCTTAGGCTACATGCACACGTTGCTTAATTTGATGCAGAAAATCAGCATTAAAAACGGCAGGTAATTCCGCCTGTAAAATCCACACATAACAGTGCGTTTTTAGGTGCAGTATTAACATTTTGATGCAGAAATAGTTGCGGTTTTATGCTGCAAATTTTGCCAAAAAAAAAAGTGATCAAAAAATTGCATATAACCCCAAATTGGTACCAATAAAAACTACAGCTCGCCCAGTAAAAAAATAAGTTCTCACATTGCTCAATCGACAGAAAAATTAAAAAGTTATGGCTCTCAGAATATGGCAAAAAAAATGTAGCAAATATTTTTTTTATCAAAGTGGTCAAACATAAAAAAAATAGCATTTTGGTATTGCCATAATTGTATCAACCCGTAGAATAAGGTGAACATGTAGTTTTCACCACATGATGGACGCTGTAAAAACAAAACCCCCAAAAACGTGTAATCGCTGATTTTTAACTATTTCATCCCACAAATATATTTTTTTCTGTTTCCCAGTACATTATACAGTATGATAAATGGTGCCATGAAAAAACTACAAGTTGTCCTGCTAAAAACAAGTCCTTATACGGCTATGTCAACAAAAAAATATAAAAGTTATGGCTTTTAGAAGGCGGGGAGGAAAAAAAAAATGAAGAGAACGAAGATTGGTCGTGTCCTTAAAGAGAACCTTTCACCTTTCAAACCTCTAGGGTTCTTAATCATAGCTTAGTTACCCAGTTGTGAGTTCACATTTTTATAGCCCCACATTTTCCCTGAAGTTCTTAAATTTGCTGTCCTTCAGCACCACAGATATAATGCCGTAAGCAATGTGAATTTGATCCAGTCTTCACAATCATTAATACATTTTTTTCATAAAAATGTTCTAATTTCTAATATGAAATATTGAAAGTGCATTAATCTCAATGAATCCCACTTAAGCAGTTAGTTTGAAAAATTGTTTTTGAACCTCTTTTTTGGATTAATGTATCATTATCCACGCTGACTTTCTCTTCCATGTAACTTTGCAATTCACGCACACATAATTCAGGTCGAAATTAAAAGGAAGATTCAGCCAATAATATGTCTTTACATTATGATTACCAAAAAACAGAACTATGTATACCATAGTACATTCATTATAAGTGGTAAACTCTTAATAACAAAGTTTTTTGTTTTTTTCACATCAATCACATCAATCACATGAATCAAATATAGTGTTGATGTTGTTTCAATTCTATATGGCACTAAACTGGTTAAGTCTGTAGTCCAACCCACAGGAAATCATGTGACTATCCTGTGGGGCTATAAAAATGTGAACTCACAACTGGGTAACTAAGATATGATTAAGAACCCTACAGGTTTGAAATGCGTAAGCGTGGTCCGGGGATTATCATTTTAATTATCCTGTTTTTTAATATGACCTAAATAAAACCAATTTTTTTACAAGAGTGCTGGGTATGCCGCTGTTCACTGTTCATTGCCTTATATACCTGCTGTCGACTCAGGACTTATCCCAGGATATCTTCGATCACCAACATTATTTACAACGTGGTCTGAACAAACGTATGGAATAACGCAGTGGAAACATGGTGAGCGAACCTTTGTATATTTTTCTAATTTCTACAACCTTTCACCTGCCCATACATGTGCAGCTGAGTGCAGCATGTTATGGGCAGGGTTGTACAAACCCTGAGAAACTTTACATTTTTTTCCTATCTTCCTCCGTTATTTAGGTATGGGTGCCGTTATATTTGGCACAATATATTTAAATAACCCCCTGAACTGTCAATGGGCGTGTACTTGGAAAGGGGGCATGTAACATCGCTGTGACACTGTCAAATCAGCTACGGGCTGTGTCACAGAAGAGCTGGAGAGAGGAGAGCGAGTGTGTGCGCGCGCACGCTCTAAATCTTTAGCTCTCGTCAGACAAGCTGAACAAGAATGTGTGATCTTTCACAAGAGATCACACAGTCTTGTCCTTGTCTGCCGAGAGTTGAAAAGTGAGAGAGAGGGTGCGCGTGCGCATGCATAGCTCTGATGCTGCTGCCGAAGATACTCCCGCTGCCATGGAACAGAAGAATTCACATTCTTCTTCTCCTCTTCTGTTCCATGGTGGCGGCGGAACTGCACACGCTCTTGCTCTCCTCTCTCCAGCTCTTGCTGTGACACAGTCCATAGCTGATTGGACAGTGTCACAGCAATGTTACACGCCCCCTTGCCAATTACACGCCCCATTCAGGGGGTTATTTAAATATTGGGTGCCCAACATAACTCCACCGATATCTAAATAACAGAGAAAGATAGGAAAAATTTTTATAAGCACAGCCCCTTAAAAGCAATCTAATAGACATTAGGAAGTTGCTTTTAAGGTAGCTGCGGGCTCCTGTGCAACTGCACAGGTGGCACATATGGTATGTCCAGGGGCATAACTAGGAAAGACTGGGCCCCATAGCAAACTTTTGACTGGGGCCCCCCCTCCCCTGGGTGTCACACAACCCCCACTTGTAGATAGTGCCTTTTTTACAGCCCCCCTGTAGATAACGCGATACAGCCCCCCCTGTAGAGAACTCCATACAGCCCCCTCTGTAGAGAACTCCATACAGCCCCCTCTGTAGATAACGTCATACAGCCCCCCTGTAGATAACGCCATACAGCCCCCCTGTAGATAACGCCATACAGCCCCCCTGTAGAGAACTCCATACAGCCCCCTCTGTAGAGAACTTCATACAGCCCCCTCTGTAGATAGCGCCATACAGCACCCTCTGTAGATAACGCCATACAGCCCCCTCTATAGATAACGCCATACTGCCCCCTTGTAGAGAACGCCATACAGGGGGGGGCTGTATAGCATTACCTACAGGGGGGGCTGTATAGCATTATCTACAGGGGGGACTCTGTATGGCGTTCTCTACAGTGGGGACTGTATGGTGCTAACGCCATACAGCCCCCTATAGGTAACGCTATACAGCCCCCCTGTAGGTAACGCTATACAGACACCCCCTGTAGGTAACGCTATACAGCCCCCCTGCAGGTAACATATACAGCCCCCCTGTAGGTAACGCCATGCAGCCCCAACCCCCCAAAAAAATCTGACCTACAGTGTGTCCTACAAAAGACATGTATCCCCTATCCACAGGATAGGGGATACATGTGTGATCGCTGGCAGCGGTAAGGAGAACGGGGGACCGAAAGTGCCCAGAAGTTCTCCATGACTAACCTCTGACTTCCGGCGTCTGCGCAGCTCAATAAAAATGAAAGGAGCGCTGGCCACGCATGCACACAAGTGCGACCGGCGCTCCATTCATTTCTACGGAGCTGCCGACACAGACACTGGGAGTCCAAGGTTTGTGATGGAGAACATCAGGGGACTTTCAGTCACCCGTTCTCCCTATCAATGCCAGCGATCACACATGTATCCCCTATCCTGTGGATAGGGGATACATGTCTTTTGTTTAATGGCAGAGCGGGGAGATACCTCCCTGCTCTGCCGTAGTGTTTAGTGGCGTCGCGCTGTAGCAGCCATAGCGGAGCCTCCGGCCATGGTGGGGGCCCGTGCCGGCGGGCGACACGGGCCCCCTCATGCCGCGTGCTACGGCTGCTACGGCGGTAGTTACGCCACTGGGTATGTCCACCCCCTTCTTATACAACAGCCTGTGCTGCCACCTTATAGATAAAATAGAGGGTAACAAAAGGCAGCATTTCCAGAACTGAACATGCCATGTCATGCTGTGAGCAACATAACGGCAATCAGATCTAAATCTAAATAAAATCAGGAGATTATATAAAGGTTGCACTATGAAGACTTCAAAGGATGATTTGATGTACAGAATAAATATGACTAGTGCATTGGGATACAGAAGAAATTCTATTATTTTTTTTCTTATACTGTACATTATGCTATCTCCGTGCTGGAATCTAAAAACCATAGACAATAAGATGAACTCATAATCAGGAATATCTGACAGAATTTCAAAGCTTCTATGATTATATATTCTTTTTGTATAAATGGCAGAGCATGTGTGGTAATTGGTTAAAGAGTTTGTCACAATGGATATGTATGATGACTAAATGGTGCCTCTTCTTTTACTTTGCCTTTGTTCTAAACCCCTAAAATAATATGATAAATATACATCTATGACACATATATTACACATATAAGTAATCTGAATTATGAATATTATAAACAATTATTCACCTATCTTGATATTAACATTAATCACTATTATTATTAGAACTATTACATTGTAGTGTCATACATAAAACGTGTATAACAAATATTCTTTTGATGTCATTTAGTAAACGGTTTATATACTGACAAATGGTTTAATTGCTACAAATGTGCCAAAATGAATCCCAAATGAATTTAGATATTTTTTATGTGATTTGTTAGAAGTTAGGTCTGAGTAATTATTGCCTATAGCAAAGTCAAATGTGCCTTCAAACTAATTTCATTCATATAGTCAGCAATATTTTAATTTCTAAATATCTCGGATGCCAATGCAGGAGAGCAAATGGGTTTTTACAAACATATCATTTTACAATGTCACTGAACATGATGGAGTGAGAATCTAGTATATGTAAAATGTAATGACAGAATTACAGGTTCAGGCCTCATTTACACGAGCATAATATACGCGTGTGCGACGCGCGTGCTTTTCACGCGTGTCGTACGCACCTATATTACTCTATGGGGCAGTTTAGACGATGCGTGAATTTTGCGCAGCGTGAGTGCGTTGCGTAAAACTCACGACATGTTCTATAATCGTGCGTTTTTCACTCAACACGCACCCATTGAAGTCAATGGGTGCGTGAAAACAATGCATGCCACACGGACGCTACTGCGTTGCATGCGCGAAAATCACGCAAGAGCTGTCAAAAGGATGAATGTAAACAGAAAAGCACCACGTGCTTTTCTGTTTACAAACATCCAAACGGAGTGTCAAATTAGAGATGAGCGCACCGAACTTCACCGGGTTCGGCCGAACTCGTTTTGACCGAACCCGGCAAAAAATGTTCGGGTACGCGACGTCAGGAGACAGTCACTGCCCACGGTGCTCAAAGACTTAAACTGTTTCAGCACCATGGACAGTGACTTTCGATCACAATATACATATACGTGTAAAAAAAAACAGAAGTTCGGACTTACCG
Source organism: Rhinoderma darwinii (assembly GCF_050947455.1). Classification (NCBI taxonomy): domain Eukaryota; kingdom Metazoa; phylum Chordata; class Amphibia; order Anura; family Rhinodermatidae; genus Rhinoderma; species Rhinoderma darwinii. The sequence goes on from NC_134688.1 coordinate 171,955,654, forward strand.
ATAAGTCCCGGCTCCTTCCTCCAGTCCGACCTCCCGGGATGACTATTCAGGCCAAGTGACAGCTGCAGCCAATCACAGGCCAAGCACAGGCTGCAGCCAATCACAGGCTGCAGCGGTCTCATGGCCTGCCGCGTCATCCTGGGAGGTGGGGCCGGATGACAAGAGAGGGACGCGTCACCAAGGCAACGGCCGGGAGACCGGACTGGAGGAAGCAGGCAGTTCATGGTAAGTTTGAACGTCTTTTTTTATTCACAGGTTGGTGTATATTGTGATCGGCATTCACTGTCGAGGGTGCTGAAAGAGTTACTGCCGATCAGTTAGCTCTTTCAGCACCTTGGACAGTGACGGGCGTCGACTACCTCATCTCTATGATGGCGGCTGCGTGAAAATCACGCAGCCGCGCATCATACACGGATGACACACGGAGCTGCCAAATGCCTTTTGCGTGCGCAAAATGCAGCGTTTTTTGCGCGCGCAAAACGCACACGCTCGTGTAAATCCGGCCTCAGGCTAAGTAGGTATTAGCTGGAATTGCCAATATTGCAGAAACGCTGGTTTCTTGGTAGGAGGATGAGAAAAAACTATACTGTAGAGTGAAAGAAGCGGTTGAGAAATGGTGTCAAGATAAGTCACTGTGACAGGTAAGGAGTTCAACAGTTGCACAATACCAAACAGGTTTTCTACATAATGTGTAATAGGCATGGTTACAAGTAATTACCAATCATTTCTAGGAGAGAAAACTAAGGCCATGTTCCCACATTGCGTATTTGTTGAGGAATTTTGGTAGCGGAACCCGCACCAAAATTCCTCAACAAAGATAAGTACATTGTAAGTAGTTGGGGTTTTAACAAACTTTATTCACTCACAGTAAAAAAAAATGTGTAGTAGATTCTAGCCATGCTGCAGATTTATAAATCCGCAGCAAGCCCTATCTGTCGCGGATATGGAGCAGATTTTCACAGTGGATTTCATTCACTGCTAGACAAAGAGTGAAATCTGTGACTAAATCTGCAAAAAAAATCTGCACGTAACACATGTAGATTTTATTGTGGATTTTATTGCAGATTTTCGAGCATATTCTACAATGTAATTTTAAAGCTGTGTGTGCAAAACCACCCATAGCTCTGCTTCTGTTCAAAATCATATGCTGCCACATGTTGCGGTTGTGTTGCGGCAACTTTAAAGAAGCAGCAAAACCTAACCATGTTAAAATCTGATGTGGGATAGACAAAGAATAACCTATTTAACTCAGGTCGGTAGAGACTAGAAGACAATTTCAGGCTAGAAATCTGTGATTATAGACCACTAGTAGAACTTTATATGCAGGATTAAGATGTTCACAATGTCACAAATAGCGCTATAAGAAGTAAGGTTTAGTCCCGGCTACACATCTAGATATATCAAGAACAATATTGTATTTGCAGTCGGTTATGTAATTGACAGATGACTACACCCTGAGTCCAATATGCCCATTGCCTGACATATATCATGACCATGGTTATAGAGGAAATCAGATGGTACTGGTTAGAGGAACCAAGTTTCAAATAACTAATAATAAAAGAGAATATAACAGCAATTCTTCAGATCTACCTGTCCTTGTCGCATGCTATATGAATACAACCCAGAGCAATGAGAATAAAATATGCATTACAACAGTGATATTTAGTTCTAAATTCTCAATGTATTCAATAACTTTTTGCAAACAGTGTATACGCTGACTGAGCTTGATTTATAGAAAAACTAGTGGGAACAACTGAATTTCCAACTCATGGGAACGCCGCTTTTCCCATTGAAATCAATAGGCAGATGTTTGGAGGCATTCAGCCCCCGCATTTTTAGCTGTTTTTCGGGGTGTTTATGACCCCCGAAAAATGGCTGAAAATAGGTCATTTGAACAGACTCTTAGAATGTCTTTGCATGGTAGATAGAAACTACCAGCTCAAAATTTCTTTGAGGTTGTGGTAATGACAACTGGTGAAGTTCAGCACATTATAGCCTTTCCTGTTCCTCTATAGGACTTGTATTAGAGCATACAGTAACAGAAGGCTTCCAGCTGATCACGTGAGATGGAAGTTAACACGTGGGAAGCCAATTTGAAAGGTGAGATAGTGGTGTGCATTTCACCTGCAAAATGATTCCACATTGCTACATTGGATTAAGGTCAAACTTTCTATAAAAAAATCATGGATACATATATACACCTTGTGATAACAATATATAGAAGGCAACGTAGTTGTAGAATATTTTCCATAAGAGCTCATAACAAACTGTGTTTAGGCTATTGCTGGATTACCTTCTTTAAAATAATTGTATCCATCATATCGGATACAAAGTAATTGAAACAGTCACAGGTCTAATTAAAGTGCAATATACAAGTTATTTAAAGCACCACATGCACAAGTCATCTAATGCAATTTATCTTTTGCATAGATTTATGTTTCCTTTGATATATACCTTTCACTGTATAAGGCAAGGTATTATATTATAGTGCTATTTTAAACTAGATCTAAGGTGCACCCTTAAGGTTCTTTTTTTGTCCATGTTAGTGTGAAGTAAAGTAAGTGCTTTGAAAATAAGTAGTGATTTAATGAAGACTCCGGTGATACAATAGCTGCCTGCCATGTATAGGTTGCATGTATACAAGTACGTACAAACAAATTTGTTAGGTTTAACTACAGTCCTATAAAAAATAATGGTAACACATCATATTACAGTGTAGTTTTACCAAAAGTAAAACCCAAACTTTAAAGTCAATCTCCAGGCAAAATGTCATAGTTTAATGTATACATTATGGTAATGTAACAAGTCAGGGTCATTCATTCTTTTAATCTGGTTCCTCAAATGCAAGTTTCCATGGCACTCTGTACACTAAAGGGCCTTAACACCACAGAAAACAACAAAATGGCTGCATATTACTGGTCTGTACAGGTCGAAAGTGCCAAAACGACACCCCCTTCTCTGTAATCACTTCCTGCTTTGCAGCTATTGGCTGAAACTGCAGCACACAGACTTCCTGCTCTTCCCGCCCCTTCATGCAATCCGCACATAATACTGATAATACTAAGAGGTCATTGCTCCCTTTCAGGTAATTCTATCTGCTTTGTGGTCCAAATCCAAAAAGGAAGCAGCTAAAATGGAGTAGAGAGCTGTAAGTATTTTCAGTTTTATGTATAGCATGCTTGTAGGAGCACTGTGTCCTGTCACCTGGCTAAGCCCTAGTTCACATCATGTTAAATGGCCTATGTAGGCTGTGACGGATGCATAACAGGGGCATCCATCACAATAGACTGTGTTGGTATACTTTAAATGGATATGTCATGAATTTGGGTCATGAGAGCTCATGACATATTCGTTACATGGAAACCATTATAGTCTATGAGTGACGGATGCCACTTTTAGGTATCCCTTCAACGTATCCGTGACCTATACACTATAATAGTATATGTTTGATGAATATATCATGAAAAGATATTAAAAAGCCCAATTATGCCATACAGTGGCATACGTAACCTGTAGGGTCCCATGTTAAAAAGAAGTATACTTTTTTACGGGATTCCATTGTATGGAATAGCGTAGTCTACAATGCTATTCCATATCTAAAAAAGGTATGCTGATGTATACCAGCATGACGGAGGCCAAAAAGGCTAGTAGAGCCCTATGTACACGTTTAGCATGTACGCCAATAGCTTTCCCAACCCCAAAAATATCAAGACAATATAGGTGAACCGATGAAATCAACGTAAACATTATGAAGAGAGTAGAAATACCAGCAGAACATGGTGGAGGAGCTCATCCTGAGGACCTTTATCTACTGGCACATAGTTTTATATAAGGATTGAAAGGCTGCTACTTGTACACTCTGCTGGACTATGATATGGTTATCAAATACTCCTACATTACAAGGGTAACATAAATATTATAGACATATAGCATACAGAGTAAGATCATGAACATTTACGTAAACAATGTATTCTCCACATTTACTAATCACAACTTTTTAAAGTTGGGTTTCATTTAGAATAGTACATTACATATTAAGAAATCATTGTTAAAATACCCTGGACTTTTAAAGTTCCACTACACTTTTCATGAGCTTATAAATAGTCAACTAATGGATTTCGTTTTTATTCCTACTTCTGAAGTTACAGATCAATAGCTCAAGGCTAGGTAATGTATGTTTTCTCAGAAAACATGATAGGGTGCTTGTTAGATACTTTGTAGAGGTCAAGTGTGTCACAAAAGTAGCAAATGTACACCCATAGGGCACATTCAGACGTGGCGGAATAGCTGTTGAATTCCGCTGTGAACTGTCCGCAGTGGAAATCTGCAGCAGCCATTTTTTAAATTGGTTTCTATACACTATTAGGTAACTTAGGTCAGACGTTGTGAAAAATAACAGTGCGGAAATTAGGCTGCGGTGCAGAATTTCCCCTCCGCAGCATGCACATTCTGTTGCGGAGAAGCATCAGAATTTCACTGCGAATTTCAGCCTTTGCAATGGAAAGGCTGAAATCTGCAGCAAATCTGCTGTGATATCTGCAATATCCTGTCAAATATGAAAATGTTGGTGCAGATTCGTTGCGAATTTGCAGCAACATTTGCAGCGGAAAAATTCTGCCACGTCTGAAAGTGCCCATACACTTACAACATACATCAAGCACTGCATGTAGAAGGAAAGGAAAGAAAAGTGTCACAGTTCACTACGACAAAAAAATTATTCTTGATAATCAGGTTTACAACAATTTTTTTGTTATTTGTCTTTGTTACTATAGTTGGGAAAATTGTTTAGGTAATTTTAGCAACTGGCTTCAAAGTGTTAACTATATAAATAAATAGTCCTCAGTAGCTATACACTCACTGTAAATAAAGTCCAACAATATATGCATTCAGCACCTTAATTCACCATGTGTGCTGTTTTAAATTTTAATTTTAAATTATTTCTTGAAGAAATATATTATATTATAATACTTATATAATTATATCGTGTTGTTTACTGGCTCCTATTAAGGAGCACAAAGAGGGCAGAACTGGAGGCCTTTTTTAGGCGCCCATGCTGCCATGACAACCATCGGCACCCCGTGATTCTGTTGCGGGGTGAGCATTGGGCTGTCAGAGGAGGCCGCATCTCTCTTTCTAACTGCTTAGATGCCTTGTTCACTATTGACCTTTGTTGAAAAGGCGAAATCTGAGATATATCCGATTCCGCCCTTTGCCATGAGGTGTCAGCTGTGACATATAGCCGACCCGCTCAGTATGTCGTGAGCCACGCTCCATTCTTTCCCTAGGCGGCTGTCACGTACATGACATGTTTCCAAGGAGTAAAACTGCATAAAAAACACTTCTAAAAAAGCACGCATTATAAAAAAGTAAGATGCGTTTTTTCAAGGAATTTTTGTTGGCTTTTATAATTTAGTGTAATTTTGTACGTGCCTTTTTTCTGGTGTGTTTGAAGTTCTATAGAGAAGCCTATGGGTAAAACGCCTGGAAAAAACCCCATACCCAGAGCATGCAGCGTTTGGAAAATAAATGCCACTGAGCACAAATTGCCACGAAAATGCTGCAACCCAAAAAGGTAGTTGTAAGAAGTGTTTTCATATTTTACTCTAGACTTTAATGTAACATCTGGCCAAACGAAAAAACACAGTTAAAAACGCCATTTCAACCCTTAGGAAAACCGCACAAAAACTCAGCAGCAACTGTTTTGCTGCAGTTTTTTTTTTTTGTCAAAGCCAGAAGTGGATCCAAAAGGAAAGAAAGGTATAAAGGAAAGACTGATGCATCTCCTTTCTTTTCTGTCCACTCATGTTTTATGGGTCAAAAAAAAACGAGTCAAAAACTGAGTGACGTCCTCATCTAATTCTACAGTATAATGATAACTTTTTTGCTGCAGAAATGAAGTAAATACATTTTAAATACACATTCAATGAAATAGGGTTAGATGTTTTAACATATATCATATATTAACCCCTTCCCGCTCCTTGACGTACTATTACGTCATGGCAGCTGTATCGTTCGCGCTCCATGCCGTAATAGTACGTCTCGGGAGTAACGGCCGTTTCGGCCGTCCTCCCGACACATACAGGAGCTGTGACGCTGCTGTCTTGTTCAGCAGCTGTCACAGCTCCTACAGCGGGGACCGATCGCTGTGTCCCCGCTGATTAACCCCTTAAAAGCCGCGTTCTATAGAGATCGCGGCTTTTTAGGGGTTAAGCTGCCATCGCCGGCCTGCTACGCGATAGCGGCCGGCGATGGTGACTATGGCAACCGGACACCAAACAATGGCGTCCGGCTATGCCATAGACGGAAGCCTAGTGGGTCCTGACAACGTCAGGACCCACTATGCTTGCTGTCAGTGAGTAGCTGACAGTTCTAATACACTGCACTACGCATGTAGTGCAGTGTATTAGAATAGCGATCAGAGCCTCCTGCCCTCAAGTCCCCTAGTGGGACAAAGTAATACAGTAAAAAAGAAGTTAAAAAAAGATGTGTAAAAATAAGAAAATAAAAGTTTTAAAAGTAATAAAAGTAAAAGTCCCACTTTTTCCCTTATCAGTCCTTTATTATTAATAAAAATATATAAACAAACAAATAAACTATACATAATTGGTATCGCCGCGTCCGTAACGGCCTGAACTACAAAATTATTTTGTTATTTATCCCGCACGGTGAACGCCGTAAAAAAAAATATTAATAAACCGTACCACAATCACAATTGTTTGGTCACTTCACCTCCCAAAAAATGGAATAAAAAGAGATCAAAAAGTCGCATGTAACTAAAAATGGTACTGATGGAAAATACAGTTCGTTACGCAAAAAATAAGTCCTCGCACGGCTTTATTGATTGAAAAATAAAAACGTTATGGCTCTTAGAATAAGGTAACACAAAAAGTGAATGATTGTTTACAAAACGTATTTTATTGTGCAAACGCCATAAGACATAAAAAAAAACTATAAACATCTGGTATCGCCGTAATCGTATCGCCCCGCAGAATAAAGTGAATATGTCATTTATAGCGCACGGTGAACGCTGTAAAAAAAAAAGTATACAAAAACAATAGTAGAATTGCTGTTTATTAGTCACCACGCCACCTAAAAATGGAATAAAAACTGATCAAAAAGCCGCATGCATGACATGAAAACTACAATGGATTCCTCAAGGGGTCTAGTTTCCAAATTGGGGTCACTTTTGGGGGGTTTCCAATGTTTTGGCACCACAAGACCTCTTCAAACCGGACATGGTGCCTAATAAAAAAGAGGGCTCAAAATCCGCTAGGTGCTCCTTTGCTTCGGAGGCCGGCGCTTCAGTCCATTACCGCCCGAGGGCCACATGTGGGATATTTCTCAAAACTGCAGAATCTGGGCAATACGTATTAATTTGTGTTTCTCTGATAAATCCTTTTGTGTTATAAAAAAAATGGTATAAAAAGAGTAAATTTCACCTCTACTTTGCTCTAAATTTCTGTGAAACACCTAAAGGGTTCATAAACTTTCTAAATGCTGTTGTGAATACTTTGAGGGGTCTAGTTTCTAAAATGGGGTGTTTGATAGGGGTTTCTAATATATGGGCCCCTCAAAGCAACTTCAGAAATGAACTGGAACCTAAAAAAATAAATAAATGAGGCAATACTTCGCTTCTTACATTATACTGATAATGAGCCGTGCCCACTCCGAGATGACCCCAGTTTTGACCGTTTGTATAAACGGAGACCCCTATTAGACCGTTCCAGTGCCCGGTTTTCCCAAGCATACACCCCCGAGAAGTGTTTTTCTATTGATGAGTCCCTGGTACATTTTAAAGGGAGGGTTCAATTCCGCCAGTACCTGCCAGGTAAGAGGGCAAGGTATGGCGTGAAGATGTATAAGCTGTGCGAGAGTGCATCAGGGTATACCTACAGGTTTAGGATATATGAAGGAAAGGCCACCCCCAAACCAGACTGCATCCTGGACTACAATAGGTACATGGGAGGGATGGACTTGTAAGATCAAGCCCTGAAGCCCTACAGCGCCATGCGGTGTGGTATAAGAAGCTGGCCGGGCACATCATACAGATGGCTTTGTACAATGCGTATGTGCTACGTCGATGTGCAGGCCAGAGGGGAACTTTCCTGGAATTTCTAATCTTTAGGGACCAGGAAGGGGGGGCACCCAGTACTTCTGGAAGCGAGGCCACACGCATCGTACCAGGGCAACACTTTCCAGGAGAAGGTCCCCAAACCGGTGGAAAGGGAAAGAGTCAAAAGAGGTGCAGAGTCTGCTATAAGAGGGGGATAAGGAAGAACACAATATACCAATGTGACACGTGTCCCGAAAAACCAGGGTTCTGTATAAAAGATTGTTTTAAAATGTATCATACATCCCTTGATTTTTAATTTACCCTGATGCACTCCGCACAGCTTACCCCCCTCATCTTTCCCTTCTGAGCCCTGCCGTATGCCCAGGCAGCTGATAACAGCCACATGTAGGGTATTGTCGTACCCAGGAGAACCCACATTACAATTTAAGGGGTGTATATCTCCGGTGGCGCATGCTGGGCACACTATATTGGACACTGAAATGGCATATACATATATAAAATTGCAAATCTCACACTGCACCATCTGCTGCGCATTATCTTTTACACAGTACCTGTGGGGTCAAAATGCTCACTACACCTCTAGATGAATGTCTTAAGGGGTGTAGTTTTTAAAATGGGGTCACTTCTCGGGGGTTTCAACTGTACTGGTACCTCAGGGGCTTCTGCACACATGACTTAGCACCAGAAAAGCTCCAGTAGGCCAAATGGTGGTCCTTTCCTTCTGAGCCCTCCCATGGGCCCAAAGGGCAGTTTATCACCACAAATGGGGTATTGCCGCACTAAGGACAAATTGGGCAACAAAATGGGGTATGTTGTTCCTTGTGAAAATAAGAAATTTTGATCAAAAATGACATCTTATTGGAAAAAATATCATTTTTTTCATTTCACAGCCCAATTCAAATAGGTGCTGTGAAAAAACTGTGCGGTCAAAATGATAACAAAAACCATAAATGAATTCCTTGAGGGGTGTAGTTTCCAAAATGGGGTCACTTCTGGTGGGTTTCCATTGCTTTGATACCTCTGGGGCTCTGCAAATGCAACATGGCACCCGAAAACCAATCCTGCAAAATCTGGACTCCAACAAACACATAGCGCTCCTTTCCGTCTGAGCCCTCCCATGGGCCCAAACGGCAGTTTATCACCACAAATGGGGTATTGCCGCACTAAGGACAAATTGGGCAACAAAATGGGGTATGTTGTTCCCTGTGAAAATAAGAAATTTTGATCAAAAATGACATCTTATTGGAAAAAATATCATTTTTTTCATTTCACAGCCCAATTCAAATAGGTGCTGTGAAAAACCTGTGCGGTCAAAATGATAACAAAAACCATAAATGAATTCCTTGAGGGGTGTAGTTTCCAAAATGGGGTCACTTCTGGTGGGTTTCCATTGTTTTGATACCTCAACGCCTCTTCAAACCTGGCATGCTGCCTAAAATATATTCTAATAAAAAAGAGGCCTCAAAATGCACTAGGTGCTTCTTTGCTTCTAGGGCTTGTGTTTTAGTCCACGAGCGCAGTAGGGCCACATGTGGGACATTTCTAAAAACTGCAGAATCTGGACAATACATATTTAGTAGTGTTTCTCTGGTAAAACCTTCTCTGTTACTAAAAAAAAATTGAATAAAATTGAAATTCAGCAGAAAAAATGAAATTTGCAAATTTCATTTCCAATTTGCTTTAATTCCTGTGAAATGCCTGAAGGGTTAAAAAACTTTCTATATGCTGTTTTGAATACTTTGAGGGGTCTAGTTTTTAAAATGGGGTGTTTTATGGGGGTTTCTAATACATAGGCCCCTCAAATCCACTTCAGAACTGAACTGGCACCTTCAAAAAAAGGCTTTTGAAATTTTCTTAAGAATATGAGAAATTGCTGTTTATGTTCTAAACCTTGTAACGTCCAAGAAAAATAAAATAATGTTCAAAAAACGATGCCAATCTAAAGTAGACATATGGGAAATGTGAACTAGTAACTATTTTGGGTGGTATAACCGTCTGTTTTTCAAGCAGATGCATTTAAATTCTGAAAAATGCTATTTTTTGTAAATTTTCTCTAAATTTTGCAATTTTTCACAAATAAAGACTGAATATATCGACCAAATTTTACCACGAACATGAAGCCCAAAGTGTCACGAGAAAACAATCTCAGAATCGCTTGGATAGGTTTAAGCATTCCGACGTTATTACCACATAAAGTGAAATATGTCAGATTTGAAAAATGGGCTCTGAGCCTTAAGGCCCAAACTAGGCTGCGTCCTTAAGGGGTTAAAAAAATATATATATATGTGTGAAAACTTAAAAAAAATATATTTTCCCATTTCCCTACAAAAGCAGTGTAAAAATATACATTAACATAACTGGTGTTGCCGCATTCATAAAAGTCCGAACTATCACAAAATAACATTATTTAACCCATTGCAGAACCTTTATTTTTTGGTTGCTTCATCTACAACAAAAGGAAATAAAAAGTAATCACAAAGTCCTATGTACCCCAAAATAATACCAATAGAAACTACAGCTTGCCCTACAAAAAATAATCCCTCATACCGCTCAATGGTCGAAAATATAAAAAAAAAGTTAAGGCTCTCAGAATATAGCGACACAGAACAAATTTATTTTTAATAATTAGTTTTTTCCTTGTAAAAGTAGTAGAACATAAAAAAATATAATATATATAAATTTGGTGTCGCCGTATTAGTATTAACCCGTAGAATAAAGTTAACATGGCGTTTTTACTACACAGTGAACGCAGCCCCCCCAAAAAAAAATAATGAAGGAGTCGCTGATTTTTTCCCATTCTGCACTCCAAATCTTTTTTTTACAGTTTCCTAGTACATTATATGGTAGAATAAATGGTGAAAAACTACAACTCGTCCCACAAAAATCAAACCCTCATACGGCTTTATTGTCGGGGAGGATGAAGCGAAATGGCAGATCCGAAAAATGGCTGCAGGGGGAAGGGGTTAAATAACTCAATTCTAACTTTCACTTTCACAATTATTTACATAATATATTTATTTAAATATAAATTCATAATAAAATTTTCACAGCTGAAGACCTTCAGCCTAGAAATACTTGGTGAATTTATCAAAAATAAGGAAGTTTGTGGCATATTTAGATTAACCTAGTTTTGACTAAAATAGATAGAAGATGTAGGTTCCCTACCGACTTCTAACAATGAAATGCCACAAAACGGAGCAGAAGGGATTTGTATCATAAAAAAAAGAAAAAACATTGAAAATCCATTGACTTCAAAGAATCAACTTGGTTTGATTTTTGTATATGAACTAGAAAAAGTACCTGGCACTGCCCGGCTATAACGTGCCGGTCTGTCTGTTTGTGTGTTCATTGGATTTGTTCCAATCCATGCCCTCATATTTTCTTGGTTTATGGGGAAATAGTTGAAAACAGTATCATGTATGAAAGCCCACTCATTAACACCATGATGTGCTCCATCAGCTTTCTGACTGGTCTGGGTTCAGACAGGAGTCTATGCAGCAAAATTTATAATATCAACTTATAAAATGGTGAATACTATATGCTAATTACTCATTAGAGGTTCATGGGGCAGTGCCGCTATCCTGAAACGTCACATAGTCCTGCCCCCAAACCCACCTTTCCATACTTGATTGACATCCCCCTGGCCATTTCAATTTTTTTGCCTCAGGCAGCAGAAAAGCTAGATTTGGCCCTGTGCCATATGTATACTTCTTTGGTTGATGTACGATAGTAGAATTTATCAGCGTTAGACCCTTCACTTTCTGATACTGCCTGAGAAAGAAGCCAGTTTGGCTCCGAAACGCGTCGCCTGTATCCAATAAAGACAATCCAAACCCACACAGTGTCTGCCTCTTTACTATGCAACAATAGGCGTTATCGGTGAATTACGTTCCAAGGGACCAGCGCCGCTTCAAGGGTTGATTTTTTTGAGTTCACCTACCATAGGTCTAACTCTCATAAATTCTACTATCGTACCAAGACCCGGTCCAAGGATTTGGTTTCTGGCCCAACCTGTGGCTTGCAGCTCCCTGACAATCAACTACAACTCAAAGTCAATATCTTCAGTGGTGTAGTGCTCCTAGCACGACATCACCAGGTGAGCATATTCATCACCGTATCATCTGTTTACACCTTATGTAGGTAATGCCCTATGGTTGCGCCAGATTGTATCCCCCCTTTTTTCTTTCAGTGAAACTCTTTGGTTGATGTGCCATTTATGGGTTGTCTCTTGGGGAGGTGGAGTTTCATGACAGTGCAACAAGTGATAGATCAGTGACATAGAACTTCTGTCCTATAACTCACACTGCAGAGTCTTAGTGTATTCATATGTAGCTTAAAAAGCGATGTACACCTTTGAATTCAATGTTCGTTTTAATAAAACAATTTTTTGGGTTTAAAGCAATTTAAAATTGACTTTGATTACAATATGTTTTTTACTTTTTAAGGTAAGGCTTCTATGTTTCTTGTAAATAGAAGTTGTATCTTGCCATCGAAGTCGATTCCTTCAGGTCAGCTGGATCGATGGCTTGTCTGAAAGCTGGTCCTGGGCGCCTGGCATGCAGGATCCAGCTAATGATCACATCTAAGGGTGTGTTCACATCAGCGATAGGTTCAGTTGATGGGTTCCGTCAGACCTTTCTGTCGGACGAACCCATCAACGTAAAGGCAAACGAAATACATAGCTTCCGTTTGCATTACCATTAATTTCAATGGTAATGCGTCTGTTGCAAATGGTTTTCGTTTGTCTCCGTTTCGTAAGATTTCCGTTGTTTTGGCGGAATCAATAACGCAGTCAACTACGCTATTGTTTCCGCAAAAAACAACGGCAAACGGGGCCTGACTCCTGGCATCAATTTTATAAGACCTGACAACCCCTTGTCTTCTCTGCCTCCTGCTTGTGATAGGTTTCTCCATGTCAGCCCTTACAAGCAAGAGAAAGTGTGAAGCTGCATCTGATAGAAATACACTGGACTCGCACAGTACTGAATAAATCTCATCCACACGCTGTGTAAATGATAAGCGGAAAAAATCTGCAGCTTTTCAATTGTATTTGCGTAATTGCTGTTTTGTTTTTTTTTGCAGGTTTTCCCCATTGAATTGAATGAGGAGGTAAAGCCTGCAACAAATCGCAGATGTTGCGATTTTTTGGGTGGAAAAGCTGCGATTCGACCGCAAAATCACAAGTAAGAAAAAAAAAATACTTATCTTATACTTATATACTTACCCAGAATTCTGTGCTTCTTCGTCCAGCACAGAATTCTGGATAAGTATATAAGTATAAGATAAGTATTTTTTTGAAACATCATCCCAGGGCTGCCGAACGTCAGGACGTAAGGATGTCAGAGGGACGCTTCGCCATAGTAAATATAGCGCTTTTTTTTTTCATTTCAGAATTTCCGCAGCAGACCTTTTTGGTGAAAAACTGCACCAATTTGATGCAGTTTTTCGGACAGAGTTCTCTGTGGGCAACAGGGCGGATACGCTGAGTACCCTTACGCAGCATATCTGCCCTGCGTGAACTTACCCTCAAAGTGGTACAGCTGCCCATAATGAAGGGGCTTAAAATACATGAATGCCACTGAGTTGGGAAGAAACAAATGACGGTTCTAGAATATTGCTGATGAGTTAGCATCTGTGCAAAAATGTAAATAAAAAAAAAAAAGTTACCGAAACGTTTATTTAATTATACAAAAAATAACATTAATTTGCTGAAACCGGACAACCCGTTTAAAGGGGTTTTCCCATGAAGGTCCTTTATGACATAAATGTCAGATAGATGCGGGTCAGATCTCTGGGACCCGCACCTATCTCTAGAACGGGGCCCCTAAACCCTGTTCTAGCTTTTTGTACTGACGCTGCCTCCCGACGTCTTACTGATTACATGGTCGGGAGTTACGGAAACAGCGCAACTCGCTGAGCTATGCTTTTTCCGTAACTCCCATAAAACGGAATAGTAATTATGGAAATAGCGTAGCTCGCATGCTACGCTTCTTCCATAACTGACATTCACTACTATAGGAGTTACGGAAACAGCGTAGCTCAGCGAGTTACGTTGTTTCCGTAATTCCCGACCATGTAATCCGTAAGTGGCCGGGAGGCAGCGTCAGTACAAAAAGCTAGAACAGGGTTTAGGGGCCGCGTTCAAGAGATCGGACCCGCATCTATCTGACATTTATGACATATCCTGTGGATATGTCATAAATGTCCTTCATGGGAAAACCCCTTTAAGTATCTCATCTGCATTGAAATTGATGGGTTGTCTATATATTGCTCTGGTTCTTCTGATTCTATCTAATAAAGGGGGGTCCTGAGTGGCACCCCCTTCTGTTATCCATATCCATAAATCAGACAACCCTTTTATATCTCTCGCTGTTTGAAAGGAAACAAAGAAAAGTGGGATTGCCTTATAACATGAGGTGTAAACCTGCTGACAGAACAATGTTGATGATTCATACGTTTTCGCCACATAGAACAATTGCGTAACGTGTAGATACATCTGTGGTTTTGGATGCAAGCAAGGTACGTATGACAAACTGCCTCATTTGAGCATGAGAACTAGAAGTAGGAATGTCGCTCAGCTGATTTACTAAACAGGAGTTCAGTCCGGAAAGCTTTCTTTTCCTTTCTCCATCACTTCCCCAGGACCACCCTCAGTGCTCGTTCAGTGCAATAGACGCAGTTCATTGATGAAACGCTGCATGCCCATACCACCGGGAATATCAAGCAGCTCTTGCAATCTTTTATCCTAATGTTTGATTGTCTCTGATATTATTTTTCTGGGAGAAAAAATCTTGCAGGAATAAATGTTATGTTGGTTCTTCAGAGTAATTTGGCACATGACAGAAGTCTACATGACCATATAACGAATTCATTGCAAAATGTTGCAGACAGGACATGTCAAGACAATGGCAAGTAGCCATGAGCCATCGACTGCTGGAAGTGCTACTCTATCAAGGCCCCTGTTTGTTTATAGAGTAGTGACATTCAGGCGTTGGGATTAATGATCCCAATGAATGTTGGATGTTCTCAATGGTATCAGTGCACTGCTTTGGCAAGTTGCCAAAATAACCATCTGAACAAACCATAAGGCTAAAGTTCACACAGGGACATTGAGTGACATTTTTAGAGGAGCTTAAAAAGGCACAGTACATACTACACTATTCTTCCATCAAAAAAAAAACAAACATTGAAACCTAACGGAACTGAGCCAAACTGATGCAAACTGAAAAAATAAAAATACCCTTGAAATCAATGGTAAATGCAAACGGAAAATATACTTTCCGTTTGTCTGTTCCTCTGACGGTACGGTACGGAAAGCCAAACAGAAGCCCAACGTAGATGTGAACAGGCTCTTTTATAATCAGTATATAATGTAGTTATAACTATTTATAGTATATAAGATCACAATATATTTTTAGATTGTGATTATTTAGGAAAACAAATTTATCCGGGCTGTCCAGGATTGGAAAAAAAAAAGGGTCTGCATTTTTATTTTCAGAAACAGTGCCACCCTTGTCCATGGGCTGTGTCTGGTATCGCAGCTCAGTCCCATCCACCTGAATAGGGATCAGCTCCAATAGCAGACATAGCCCATGAACAAGTGTGCTACTCTATTGAATAAAAGCAGACCCTGTTTTCTAATTCCAGACAGCCCCTTTATTACAGAGATGCTTAAGTGGATGTTTAATTTTAAAATCTGCTCACATCAATGGCAGACCACAAACTTCATTACAAGGAAGAACATAACTGTCAAATGGAACTTGCATCTTGCATTTTCCTCCAACTGTGACATTTGAGATAGCCAGACACAATAGCCACTTGAACCACCATTCCAGAAACATGGCATGCCACTATGGGCACGTTCAGACATGGCAGAATTGCTGTGGAATTCCACTGCGTACAGTCCGCAGTGGAAATCTCCAGCGGATGTTTTTTACATTGGTTTCAATACATTTTTAGGCAAGTTAGTTCAGACGTTGCGGAAAACTCTGCTGCGGACCATAGGCTGCGGTGCAGAATTTTCAGTCCGCAGCATGCACTGTCTGTTGCGTAGAAGAAGCAGAATTTCACTGCGTATTTCAGCCTTTGCAATGCAAAAACTGAAATCTGAGGCAAGTCCGCTGTGTTTTCCGCAACGTCTGAATTACCTGTCAAATATGCAAATGTTGGTGCAGATTCGTTGCGTAATTGCCCCAAATCTGCACCAACTTCTGCAGCGGAAAAACTCTGCCATGCCTGAACGTGCCCTAAGCCTGCATCTTTCAAAGTCTGGTGTCTAAACTTAAGAGTTTCTAAGACCATGATCACACACACTATTTTGGTGCAGTTTTTTTGAGCCAAAGCTAGTAGATCCAAAAGGGAGGAAAGATTTTAAAAAAAGACTTTCTTTTGTGTCCACTCCTGTGTTTGGCTGAAAAACTGCCATAAAAATGGCATCAAACTTGTGTGTGTGTGATCCTGGCCTAATAAATCTGATTTTCACATAAATGTTCTGCAGCAGAAAATCATTAAAAGTAAAAAAAAAATAAGATATAAACAAAATATACACAGGTATTGTCTTATTCTTAATTAGGGTATGTTCACACGGCCTATTTACGGACGTAATTCGGGCGTTTTTGCCCCGAATTACATCTGAAAAAAGCGCCTCAATAGCGCTGACAAACATCTGCCCATTGAAAGCAATGCGCAGACGTTTGTCTGTTCACACGAGGCGTAATTTACGCGCCGCTGTCAAATGGCGGCCCGTAAATAGACGCCCGCGTCAAAGAAGTGACCTGTCACTTCTTTGGCCGTAATTGGAGCCGTTATTCATTGACTCCAATGAATAGCAGCGCCAATTACGTCCGTAATTGACGCGGCGTTCAAGCGCCTGCACATGCCGTTACGGCTGAAATTACGGGGATGTTTTCAGGCTGAAACATCCCCGTAATTTCAGCCGTTACGGACGCCCTCGTGTGAACATACCCTAAGGGTATGTTCACACTGCCTATTTTCAGCCGTTTTTCGGGCCATAAATGCACTGAAAAACAGCTGAAAATATGGGGGCTGAACGCCTCCAAACATCTGCCCATTGATTTCAATGGGAAAAACTGCATTCCATTCCCACGGGGCGCATAAAAAAACGCCCCGTAAAAAAGAAGTGCATGTCACTTCTTGAGCCGTTTTTGGAGCTGTTTTTCATTGACTCAATAGAAAAATAGCTAAAAAAATGGCCGTAAAAAAACGCAAGTTGCTTAATAAACGGCTGAAAATCAGAGGCTGTTTTCCCTTGAAAACAGCTCTGTATTTTTCAGCCGTTTTTTGTTAAGCGTGTGAACATAGCCTAAGGGCATGGCCAGACGCATGCCGCAGCGGACCCGTTTCTCCATCGCCTTCCACAGCTTTTTAGTAGGGTTCGTTTGCACGTTGCGGACAATTTCGCTGCGGAGCATAGGCTGTGGTGCGGAATTTGGTGTCCGCAGCATACAATGGTTGTTGTGGAGTTGTGGCGGACTGGTTGCGGACTCATTGCGGAATTTCTCCATTGACTTCAATGGAGATTCAAAATTCCGCAATGAAGTCCGCAGATGTTAAGTAGATGTTATGTGTGCTGCGGAGCGTATTGGTTTTTTAACATGACATTTCTTCATTCTGGCTGGACCTATGTATTTCTAGGTCTAGAGCCAGACTGAGGAAGTCAATGGGGCTCCCGTAATTACGGGTGACTACGTGTGTGCACCCATAATTACGGGTGACTACGTGTGTGCACCCGTAATTACGGGTGCGTTGCTAGGCGACGTCAGTAAATAGTCACTGTCCAGGGTGCTGAAAGAGTTAAGCGATCGGCAGTAACTGTTTCTGCACCCTGGACAGTGACTTCCGATCACAATATACATCAACCTGTAAAAAAATAGAAGTTCATACTTACCGAGAACTCCCTGCTTCTTCCTCCAGTCCGGCTTCCCAGGATGACGTTTCAGTCTAAGTGACGGCTGCAGCCAATCACAGGCTGCAGCGGTCACATGGACTGCCGCGTCATCCAGGGAGGTCGAGAGGAACGCGTCACCAAGACAACGGCCGGTAAGTATGAAATTCTTTTACTTTCACTAGGGAAAGTGCTGTCCCTTCTTGCTATCCTGCACTGATAGAGAGAAGGGAAGTACTTTCACCTCAATACGCAACGGCTAGTCCGTATCAATTAAATGCCCATTTTGGGCAGATCCGCAACAGAATCTGCAACGCAGATTCTGTGCGGCATTGATGCGGACAGTTGCGGAAGAATTCCGCCACGTCTGGGCATGCCCTAAGAGTTGGCTTGCATAATGAAATCACTGAGGCTGGGTTCAAACTGAGTTTTTTGCAGGAGGAAAATCTGCCTCAAAATTCCGTTTGGAATTTTGAGGCAGATTTTGCTCTGCTTGCAATCCGATTTTCGCTGCGTTTTTCACCCGCGGCGATTGAGCGCCGCGGATAAAAAATGCTTGGAAATACGCTTGTTCTGCCTCCCATTGATGTCAAAGGGAGGTCAGAAGCATGAACGCCCGAAGATAGGGCATGTCCCTTCTTTTTCCCATGAGCCGGTAGCCGGTATTTCCACTCGCGGGAAAAAAACGCCTCCACCTCCCATTGAAATCAATGGAAGGCATTTTTGGCCGTTTTTTGGCGCGGTTTCAGACGCGGTTTCTGCGTCAAAAAACGTGTAAAAAAACTCTGTGTGAACTGGCCATAAGACATTGCACATGTAAAATGAGCTATGAAACAAATAAGCTATGGGGCAATTTTTGTTAGGGCAGTGTTTTTTTCCAATCTTGTTGCACAAAATCCATGTAGGTGCTAAGTAATTTAACAATGTAGCTAATACCTCAAATTATACAGATGTGACATTTGTAATCAAGATGGTCCTTGTCTCCTTTAGAACACAACAGATTGGTCCTCTAAATATACTAATGACCACAGGTACTGAATGCAGATATCATCACCTTAATGACAAATACAGTAGATATCGAATAACACCTTGGACACTTTGGCCATGTTCAGACGTAACGGTAAATTTCCGCTGCAGACTTCACGGCAATTACGCAACGAATCTGCAGCAAAATTTGCATATTTGACAGTTAATATAGATGTGGCGGATATCACAGCAGAGGTGCATTGCAAAGACTGAAATCCACAGTGACAATCTGCTGCTTCTCCGCAACAAACTGTGCATGCTGCGGAGTGTAAATTCCGCACGGCAAGACTAAATTCTGCACTGTTATTTTCTGTAATGTTTAAACTAAGTTACCTAAAAAGCTATAAAAACCAAAGGAAAAAAAGGATTGCTGCGGATTTTCACTGTGGCCTGTCCACAGTGGAATTCCGCCACGTCTGAACATACCCTAACTATCAATTACCACTAGGGACTAAATAATCTGACAACTGAATGCACCAACAACTACCCAAGATTGCACATCAAATGTACAACTAATAGAGAGAATGCTGAATATTCCACTGACCACCAGGGTCTGAACATTCCAGTTATATTCAGACCCAGGATGCTGAACGTTTTACAGACCACCAGGAATGAAATGTTGACAATCCCATCACCACCATTGCCACATGCAAGTACTCTACAGTGTTGGCAATACTATGTGTGATATTCTAATATATGATATTAATAAATGTCAACAACTCTTCGTCACAAAAGGATTAGGGGGATCACCTCTTTAATCTGGCATCGAGAGGTCAAAAAACGTTGATAGTCCAGCACTGATTACAGGACATTTTTTTAGGGAAATCTTTGTGACCGACCAATAATCTAGGATGTTTGCCAATATGATATATGCCATCTATCAATAAAGCCAAATGAAAAAGTATTTATCATCACAAAGATCCCTTCATTTTTCTTTCTTGGTCAATGCATCTTTCTTCGCAAACCTTATTAACTAAGAGGGCTTTTGCTCCTCGATCTTCTTCCTCATTGTTAGAGATGAACCCGCAAACTTTCATTACTTGGTATTAAGCATTTCTTTGCATAACTATAATGTGATTGTTTGCTAGTATTTGGCACAACTATGTGGTTACTGTGAAGGCCAGGTTCCTTTGGGTGGTATACGCTGCATAAAAATCACACATCGTATCGGACCTGCACCTTCCGTCCGAAAAAACGCACCACATTGTGGTGCGGTTTTTCAAATGGAATTACCACTGCGTAAAAAAGAGCTCATACTAACTCCCTCCCTCTATTGACGTCTGCTACAGTGATGTTGCAGGCCATGTGACGCTGCAGCCCGTGATTGGCTGCAGCGGTCACATGTGATGAAACATCATTCCAGGAAGCAGGACTGCAGGAAGAAGGAGGGCGTTCTGGGTAAGTATGATTTTTTTTTTCCAGAGTTGCGATTTTCGTGGCGTAATCGCTGCATTTACGTGCAAAAGTCGCAACACTTGGCTTTCTGTTGCGGAATATACATCCACATTGAATTCAATGTGGTAAACCCGTGACAGAGAATGAACAAAATTGCAGAATAAATTGACATGCTGTGGAATTAAATTCCGCACCACAAGTCAATTTATTAACATTTACGCTGCGTTTTTTTTCCGTAGCGTGGCCATGAGATTTTCTAAATCTCATCCACTTTACTGTAAATGCTGCTGAATTTCCGCTTACAATTCCGTTGCGGAAATCCACAGCGTTTATGCTACGTGGGAACCCAACCTTAATCAAGAATATCTGGTATAGGGCACTTCTCTCTGTCTCAGGCTGGGTTCACACGACCTATTTTCATGCGTAAACGAGGCGTATTATGCCTCGTTTTACGCCTGAAAATAGGGCTACAATACGTCGGCAAACATCTGCCCATTCATTTGAATGGGTTTGCCGACGTATTGTGCAGACGACCTGTAATTTACGCGTCGTCGTTTGACAGCTGTCAAACGACGACGCGTAAATGGACTGCCTCGGCAAAGAAGTTCAGGACACTTCTTTGCCACTTAATTTGAGCTGTTCTTCATTGAACTCAATGAAGCACAGCTCAAGATTTACGAGCGTCTCAGACGGCTCGCAAAATGCGAGGAGGAGCATTTACGTCTGAAACGAGGCAACTGTTAACAGTCTGTCTTTTCACACGTAAATGCCTCTCATCGTGTGAACATACCCTAATACTTGATTCTCAAGATAAATTTAACAAATAACCATGATGAAATTATGGAAATAATGCATAGTTCAACAGCTGGATTTACAAAATGAAGCCTTGACGGTGTTGTCCCACTAAAAATATTGTTTTTATTTTAAACAAGCAAAAACATCTGAGCATTTGATCAATTTACACTTATTTAAAAATAAGCCTATTTCATGAGTGACACAATTTTACAGGTGTGTCACCTGCTGTTTATAGTTCTTCTATTTTACTGCGCCCATCTTGGTTACAGTGCCAAAGTAGACATGCAAGAGCAGTTCTGATGCTGTCTCTGCATATACCGGGTCTTCTGTTCTGGATGCAGAGTGATCCCTGTTGTGGTGGGAAGGCCCTCTGATGCTGCGGTGTTTACTCTGATTTTCGAGGGAGCTGCTGAGCAGAGCAAAAACTTCACCAGAGTTGGCAATGATGGACGCGGCTCAGCTTCGGAAGGGAATGGGAGGGATACCTTATTATCAGGGAGGAATACTAGGAGCGTTGCAGAGAGAGAGGCAGGATCACATGATGCAGATGCAGAGTTTTCCAGGAAGAAGGAGAAGTCTAAATTTTTCCTTGATATTTCCCATTCCTTTTAAATCCATTTCTGGCTTTGGCTCAAAAATCTGCATCAAAATTTGCAACAAAATCGACAACAAATACGAGATGTTGAATCCTGCAAAACACAGTTCGTAGAATACCCCTTTGAAGCCTAACTTCAGTAAAAAAAACATGACTATTTCATTTTTGAGATTAAGTAGTATAATCAAGTGGAGCTTTAAAACAGTCGGGCTGGATTCACACGTTTTGCTGCAGTCTAGTAAAATATAGATAACGCTAATTACAGGGAGTCAGTTTTAAAAAACAACGGACTTCCTGGGTCTGGCAGAATCATGCCATATACACGTAGTTTTATTCGACCACTGCCGAAATTTTCAACCTAGCCGATCACATTTCCTGCGTGAATTCTTTAAGTGATGGTCGGCCAAAATTGGATATCCCAGCAGACTTCATGTGTATGGGCAGCTTAAGAGACAAAATTCATAAACTCCTATGCCTACTCAGTGTTCACTCCCAATTCCAAGATTGGGAAATCTACAAGAAAAAGTTCAAAAACAGATGTTAGATATTCATACTTTGTTTTTATTTTGTTTTCTGCTAAATCCTTTGGTCTTATGTGCCCACCAGAATTTGATTGATGTTGAGACTGTGCCTCCAATCTGTTACAGCATATGGAAATGATTGAGTGGAATCTATAGAGTCTACAAGGCACGCTTGGAAGAAATTATTATTAATTATGCTTATTAACAGGAACGTTTTCTCACCTGATGCCGGCTGACAAGAATGTTTCTGCTGGTAAAGGTCAGAAATGAACTGCAGGCTGCCTAAGAGGTTAATCTGTAAAAGTGGATATTATCTGCATAGTAAGTAGTGATGTGGCTCAAAATTTGCATAGTAATTACATCTCCGTTTTATCATATTATGTTGCAGGGACACTGCATTTTAGGAAACTGATACATTAAGAGGAAGACTAAATTAGTTAAAGGAATCGTCCGCCCTATGAGGGTATATGGATATAGAGGGTGTCCTCTGGTGGGTACCCTGCGAAAAGACAGAGTGAAAAGTTGCTACAAAGAGTGGCTATTGTTTGAATAAACGTAACGTAGTCCTTGATTATTTACCCTGTAGCGGAAATAGGCAGCCACTCGCTTCTTACCTCAGCAGTAACCGCTGATAACTGTGGGGGGGGGGGTTGCAGGACCCCAGCAATCAGCTGATCACCGCGAGGGCTGTCTTTCAAGAAGAGGTCAACCATTTAGGAGAATTTCTTTACATATATATTTTATTTGTGTTTTAAGGCATAATGTAAGTTTGGAATAAACATAAACCAGTGGCACTTGATATGCCTTCCGGTGTACTTGCAAATAATAATATTTATTTGGTTTGAGAAGATACTGCAGTTTGCGTGTCTTTATAACAGGTAGGCTTGGGATAGTATGGTAAATTATTCCTACTCCATAACATCAATGAAATAATTAGAACATACCATGTAATAATGAAGAGACCACAATTTTTTTTGTATATAACTGCCAATTTTCAAGACTTTGCATTTGCTCCAACAACGCCCCCCCCCAAACTATAGACCACAAGTCCAAAGCTATACCTGTTCATATTTATATATGCACATTGCCCTATTAAGTAGTGCTGTACAGTGTGCTGTTCAATTAATAGTGCTACACAGTAAGCATGTAAATAGTGCCATACTGTTCCCATAAGAATGGCACAGTACCCATTTGAACAGTTCCACAGTGTCCATAAGAGTAGTGCCACAGTGCCGTAATAATTAATAACATTGTCACACACTGCAAAAAATGTCACCATAAGAAGAAAGCTGCACAATGGCAAAAAAATAAAAATAAGGATACACATTGTCCATATGAATATTGCCAAATAGTGCTTATAAGGATAATGCTACATAGCACCCATATGAGTAATGCCACAGTGCCTAGAGCAATAGAAGCATATGATACCCAAATTAATAGTATCACACAGTGCCCATATAAATAGTGCCACACAGTGCCCACATTAATAGTGCTAAACATGCCCACACGAAGAGTGCTACGCATGCCCATACGAATAATGTGCATCCAAAGGAGCAGGCCACAGGTACATCTTATGGCCTGCTATTTGGACAATCTGGAGCATAACTTTGGTGAGTTATTGTAGCTGCCTATTCACTTGAATAGGAGCAAAGCTGCAGTACTGCAGCTCGGCTGCTATTTCTTGACCGGCGTCAACTGCTTCCGGCATGGACGTCTGGTGCCCGGAGAACACCAAAGCAGATGATAGGTGTAGGGTCCAGGTGTGTCGGACCCACAGATCATATACTGATGTCCTATCTGGTGGATAGGTCATCAGTTCTCTGGTACTTGACAAGCCCTTTAAGCGTACTTTAACACCATGCTGCAAAATGCTCAAAGCTAAGCCTCAGAATGTTCTTGGGATCATTCAATAGCGGGCAAGGATGAGATGGGGCTAGTAACAGTATTTAAAGTCTGAGTATATTATCTCCAAGCCTGTATAATGAAAGTAGGTATGCTGGCATTTCTCCTGTACTTTTATATAATGTCCTCAGATCATAATCGGGGAGACTTATCAATACTGTCTTATAGTTAAATAGGATAAAACTAGACCAGACAGGTAGAAACTGTGCCACATTTATCACCGTGGCACATGCTGTATGATCAATTTAAGCAATCTTGCCATATGTTGTACACTTTTATCTTCCTTATGCCAACTGTCTTACATTACACCAATATTTTGTATTAAAAGACTAGCGCACGCCATTAATAAATCTGCCCCATTTTACAACTCCTCTTCGCAATGCCTATTTTTATAGACGCTGATAACTCTCAAGTGATGTGTAAAAATTTCTAACACATAATAAATTAGCTACACTACATGTATGGCAGCTTTTTTGCGCATTTTGCTTTCTAAACCTCACCCAAGGTGTTTTTTAAATGACGAGCTCACTTTTAGGGTATGTTCACTGAGGTTGAAAACGCTTTAGTAAAGTATGCAGTGTATCTGACCTGCAGGAAATTCCGTCCGAAAGAATGCACCAAATTGTGGTGCAATTTTTTGGGGCACGGAATCGCTGCTGCGGAAAGCAAAGTAGAAAAAAAATCAAAAAAATCAATATCTACCTCACTAACATGTCATAGCGATGCATCCCTGCTCCCCACCTCTGGTTTTCTGCAGCCTGCCCCCGGTGATAACGCAGCAGCCCATGTGACGCTACAGCTTGTTATTGGCTGCAGCAGTCACATGGTACGAAACATCCCAGAAGGCCAGCAGCATGGAGAACAAACAGGGGAACAAGGAGCCGTCGCTTTGACTACGCAAGGGAAGAAAGTATGGCCTTTTTTACTAAATTTGAAAAGGAAAAAGTTTTTGGGTTTCTTTTTTCAGTTTTGTGATTTTTGCAGTGGATTCACAGGTTTTCTGACGCAAAATCACAACATTTTCTATTTTATGTAGCTTTCATCTCCCCCAATAAACTCAATAAGAAAAAAAAAACACAACAAATGTGCAACGATTTCGCAGCATACTAGTAAATTAACATGCTGTGAATTAAAAATCTGCACCGCAGGTCAATTTATGCACTATTTCTTACCTGATTTTTTCCGCAGCGTGTAGATGAGATTTGTTGAAATCTCACCCACCCCGCTGCTACTGTAATACGCTCTGGATTTTCCGCGATAAAATCTGTTGTGGAAAATCCACAGCTAATCCACCCCATGTACACATAGTCTAAATGACAGTTACCTGTTTCACTCCATGCCAGCTTGTAATGTATGTTCCAGAAACATATTAATAGTTTAGTGATTAAAAAAATAACTATAGAGAAAATAAGGCATGTCGGAGCATATGAGAAGGCACAAGTGACATTATCGTTCTTTGGAATTTGGACTGTGTGATATTTCGTACACATGTCTAGACTCTGTAATGCTATTTCTACAAAAACGATAAAGGCAAGAAAAAGCACCATCGAAGGCCCCATGCACACAACCGTAGATTTCGTCCATAATTATGGACCTTAATTACGGTCTGTAATTACGGACCCCTTCATTTACATATTTACGGGAAGTTGTCCGGGTCGTAGAAACCTTCCGTAAAAAATAGGACATGTCCTATTTTTTTATTGTACGGACCGTGCTCAAATACTTTATAATCGGAGCATGGTCCACAAATGCGGATGACTATCCACAGCCGTCCGCGGCCGGCTGTGCATGGGGCCTTAAGGAGGAGGTTAACTAGTGTTGAAAACTCCAGTTACATTTACCACTTACCTTGTGAAGTTTTGTAACTATGCCTTCCTGCCTTGATAGATATCCCATTAATATTTTTAATCATTTTGAAATGTATTTAATTTATTCTACCTAGAAACCTGCATAACATGTGTGACTCATTAGTTGACAGTGAATTTGGCTTCAATTTAATGCTTATTATAATCGATTAAACATTTTCCTGGGGGCCTACTTACCGAAAATGAAAAGTGCTCTTAATATAGTGCTTTAGGTAGAGGTGTATCGTAATATCAGTTAACTCATTTATCCTGGTGAATTAGCTGAGCGGCAGAGACATCCAGATGATGCGCAATTTGTTTTCCGACATAATAATATTATGAATTGTTACACTGGATATAATTATGTACTAATTGTATAAAATCTTTATATCTTAAACTTGACAAATCGGCAATGGAAGAAACCTTTTGAATGGGTCTCTACAAGCCATATTTTTAGTGAAACTATGATACTAAATTATTTTACAAAGCAAATATGAAACCATGTAGCAAGAACGCTTTGGATTAAATTAAATAATTAAAGGCAGCACTGGGTTTGATAGAATAATAAGAGCATGGATAACTTTTTCCTTCTATATCATATTGCAAATTTACTCATGGAGCCAGGTAAGCTTGTAAGCAGAAAGTATATAACGTATTTTTTTAGGACTACAAGACGCACCTGACTATAAGACGCTGCCAGGTTTTAGACAACAGAAAGAAGGGAAAAAAATATTTCAAATTTTACTAATTTTACTAATTTTTTGATCACTTTTTATCTCATTTTTCTGATGTTTTAATTTATTAAATAATGGTATATTGTAATAGTTCAGACTTTTACGGACACAGCGATACCAGTTTTAAATTTTTATTTTTTTCACATTGTGCTTGGGGAAAAATGGGAACACGTTTAATATTTTTGCCATGACAACCATCGGTGCCCCCCCCCCCCCCGATTGTGTTGCGGGGGGGTGTTGGGCTGTCCCCTCCTAACATTTTAAATGCCGTTGACCATGGCATTTAAGTAGTTAAACAGCCAGGAACAGCACGATTGAGTGTTTATAATGTGGGGGTACATGTAAGGCGGGCGGAATATATAAGGGGCATAGTCCGGTGGTATAGTGGGGTAAAAAAAATCAATACAATAATCCATAGATGTGTGTTACGCTGTGAAGAAATCCTTTCTGCACAGGCCGGTGTCGCACTGACAATTGGTCTTTACTTATTCCCCTTTTGGTCCACACTCGGCACCTTTGAAGTTTGGGGAATTTTGCTGGGAAAGTGTTGTCCTGGTATAATACGGGCACCGTATGTTTGGGCCCTCTCCTTCCTGGTTCCCTAATTTTAGGGGCCTTGATAATTCACCACTTGAAACAGAAGAAACGTTCCCCTCGGGCCGGCACAACTGCATATTTTTATTCCCTGGCTTATTGGTGCCTTGACTAATTTTATTTTTTCATAGACGTAGCGGTATGAGGGCTGGTTTGTTGTGGGACGAGCTGTAGTTTTTATTGGTACCATTTTGGGGTACATGCAACTTTTTGATCACTTGTTATCCTTTTTTTTTTGGGAGGCAAGGTGACCAAAAAACAGCAATTCTGGCATATTGTTTTAGTTTTTTTTATACAGCGTTCACCATGCGTTATAAATGACATGTTCGCTTTATTCTGCGGGTCCGTCCGATTCCGGTAATTCCTAATTTATAGCACTTTTTATGTTTTACAACTTTTTGCACAATAAAATAACTTTTGTAAAGAGAATGGATTTTTTCTGTCGCCAAGTTGTGAGAGCCATAACGGTTATAAATTTTTCGTCGACGGAGCTGTATGAGGGCTTGTTTTTAGCGGGACGAGTTATAGTTTTTATAGACACCATTTTTAGGTACATGCAACTTTTTGATCACTTTTTATTTCAATTTTTGGAAGACAAAGTGACCAAAAAATAGCAATTATGTCAGTATTTTTTTTTTTTTTTTTTACGGGGTTCACTGTGCGGAATAAATATCATAATATTTTTATAGTTCAGGTCGTTACGGTCGCAGCGATACCAAATATGTATGGCTTTATTATTTTTTTCAATAATAAATGACTTGATAAGGGAAAAAGGGTGATTATGTTTTATTTTATTATTTGAAACTTTTATTGTATTTTTTACAACTTTTATTTTTACTTTTTTTACACTTTTTTTTACACTTTTCTTTAGTCCCACTAGGGGACTTGAAGGTTCAACTGTTTGTTTGATGTTCTAATACATTGCACTACCTATGTAGTGCAATGTATTAGAACTGTCAGTTGTTCACTGACAGCAAGCCGATCAGGCTCCGCCTCCGGGCGGGGCCTAATCGGCTTATGTAATGGCAGACAGGAGTCCATTGTTAGGGCTCCTGTTGCCATAGTAGCAGTCGCCAGCCTTGCCATAGCATGGCAAGGCTGCCGATTGCATACAAACCACTTTGATGCAGCGATTGCATTGAATCGCTGCATCGAAGGGGTTAATGCCAGGAATCGGAGCTAGCTCCGGTTCCTGGCGATAGATCGGGGTGTCCGCTGTAACATACAGCGGACACCCACTGCTGATGACGCCGGCTCAGCTTCTGAGCCGGAAGCTGAGCCGGTGCCATCTTGCCGATGGTACCGGAAGCCTCCTGGGCCCCGCCAACGACGGGGCATAGGAGGATTCCGTTACTGGCGGACCGGGAGGTAAGTATTACCCCTCCGATCGCCTTTGCAGCCACCGGCAACCCAGCGATCACGTTGCTGGGGTGCCGATGGCTATAAACTCCTCACATGCTGCGATCTCTATTGAACGCAGCATGTGAGGGGTTAATCGGTCGGATCGGAGGCTAGCTCCGGTCCTGCCCGATACCTCAGGGTGCCAGCTGTAACATACAGCTGTCACCGGCGGTGATGTCGCTGGCTCAGCTCCTGAGCCAGCTTAATCTCCTTCACGTACAGTTACGTGGAGATGCGCGAAAAGGCCATCTCCCATGACGTAACTGTACGTGAAATGGCGCGAAGGGGTTAAGCAAGAATTATTCTTGCTAAAAAGTGCGTCTTATAGTCCAAAAAATACGGTAGATGTGTACATAAGAATTGGTTTAACTATAAGATTATGCGGTAAGCATCTGAAAGTTTTTAGTTTGGTGCTGTGATGTACAGTTAGTTCCAGAATTATTTGGACAGTGTCACAAATTTTGGCATTTTAGCTGTTTACCAAAACATATTGAATATACAGTTATATAATCAATATGGTTTAGGGTATGTTCACACGGCCAAATTTCAGACGTATACGAGGCGTATTATGCCTCGTTTTACGTCTGAAAATATGGCTACAATACGTCGGCAAACATCTGCCCATTCATTTGAATGGGTTTGCCGACGTACTGTGCAGACGACCTGTTATTTACGCGTCGTCGTTTGACAGCTGTCAAATGACGACTCGTAAAAATACAGCCTCGTCAAAAGAAGTGCAGGACACTTCTTTCAGACGTTTTTGGAGCTGTTTTCTCATAGACTCCAATGAAAACAGCTCCAAAAACGAGTTGGTAAAAAAATGAGTTGGTAAAAATGCGAATTGGTAAAAAACGTCTGAAAAGCAGGGTCTGTTTTTCCTTGAAAACAGCTCTGGATTTTCAGACGTTTTGGTTGACTACGTGTGAACATACCCTTAAAGTGCAGACTCTCAGCTTTAATTTGAGGGTATTCACATCCTGATTTGAGAAAGAGTTTAGGAATTACAGCCCTTTAATATGTAGCTGCCTGTTTTTCAAGAGACCAAAGGTAATTGGACAATTATCTCAAAACCTATTTAATGGGCTGCATGGGCTATTCCCTCATTAATCCATCATCAATCAAGCAGGTAAAAGATCTGGAGTTGATTCTAGGTGTGGCATTTGCATTTGGAAGCTGTTGCTGTGAACCCACAACATGAGGTCAAAGGAGCTCTCAATGCAAGTGAAACAGACCAACGTTAGGCTGAAAAAAATTAAAAAATCCTTGAGAGAGAGATAGCACAAATGTTAGAAATGGCCAAATCAACAGTTTGGTACATTCTTGAAAAAAAAAAAAGACCGAACTAGTGATCTCTTGAACTCCAAATGGCCTGGACGTTCACGGAAGACAACAGTGGTGGATGATCGCAGAATCCTTTCCATGGTGAATAAAAACACCTTCACAACTTATACTCATGTGAAGAACACTCTCCTGGAAGTAGGTGTATAAGTATCTAAATCTACCATAAAGAGAAGACTTCATGAGAGCAAATACAGAGGGTTCACCACAAGGTGCAAACCATTAATCAGCCTCAAAAATAGAAAGGCCAGATTAGACTTTTCCAAACAACATCTAAAGAAGGTAGCCCGGTTCTGGAACACCATTCTTTGGACAGATGAAACGAAGATAAACCTGTACTAGACTGATGAGAGGAAGAAAGGGAGAAGGCTTGGAACGCCTCATGGTCCAAAGCACACCACATCCTCTGTAAAACATGGAGGAGGCAGTGTGATGGCATCGGCATGCATGGCTGCCAAAGGCACTGGGTCACTAGTGTTTATTGATGATGTGACTGAAGTGTTCAGGGATATACTTTCTGCTCAGATTCAACCAAATACAGCAAGGTTGATTGGACGTCGCTTCACAGTACAGATGGACAATGACCCAAAACATACTGCGAAAGCAACTTAGGATTTTTTTTTAAGGCAAAGAAGTGGAATTTTCTGCAATGGCCAAGTCAATCACCAGATCTCAATCCAATCGAGCATGCATTTCACATTCTTAAGACAAAACTTAACCCCTTAGTGACCAGCCCATTTTAGGCCCTAATGACCAAGCTATTTTATTCGTTTTTCTATAGTCGCATTCAAAGAGCTATAACTTTTTTATTTTTTTGTCTACATAGCTGTATGAGGACTTGTTTTTTGCGGCATTAGTTGTACTTTTTACTAGCACCATTTTTGGGTACATATAATTTTTTTATTAACTTTTATTAACTTTTTTTGGGGGGAAATATAAAAAAAAACTGAAATTCCGCCATTGTTCTATGCGTTTTTAAATTGACGCCGTTCACTGTGCGACGTAAATAACATGTTACCTTTATTCTATGGGTCGGTACGATTACGGCGATACCACATATGTAGAGGTTTTTTATGTTTTACGACTTTTGCACAATAAAAACACTTTTGAACTAAAATTATTTGTTTTTGCATCGTTCCTTTCCAAGAGCCGGGGCTCTAAAAATGCCCTTAAAAAAATGCATTTTACATTTTAATAATGCTAGCGTTTTCAGTAGCATTTTTTGATGCAGTTAAGGCCTCATGCACACAACCGTAGCCATGTGCACGGCCGTGATTTTCGGGTTGGCCGGCTGCGGACTGTCAGCCGCGAGCCGCCCGCAAATCACGGGACATGCACATTATTTTCAATGAGCCCGGACCGCAGAAGATGGCCGTAATAAGACAGGTCCGTTCTTTCTGCGGTGCGGGCTCCTGGACCATGCATGGACCGTAAAAACTACGGTCGTGTGCATGGCCCCATAGAAATCAATGGGGCCGCAATTCTCCCGTGGATTTTCGGGGGAATTGCGGCCGCAAAAGCACGTTCGTGTGTGTGAAGGGTAGATTTGCACTCTTTGTTGCAGACATTTTTGGTGACTGAAAATCATTTACATTTATATTAATGTGGTTGTTTCTGCAGCAGCAAGAAATTTCTGCAACAAAATCTGCCGCATGTGAATCCACCCTCATAGATGCTGGAACATTTAATGAATAGCTTTGCCCTATTGCAAAGCTCTGTCCTATACTTCAACAAATGTTTTTGACAAGTGAAATATTTCTAATCAAACATTAATGGATTATCAGACATTCCAGATGAATCAACAGACAGAAAAGTATATTCAATATACTTGTAAGGCCGGGTACCCATGGGATGGATACGCTGCTTAAAAACCACGCCGCGTATCCGACCTGGAACCCGCAGTATATACCACCTGAAAAATCACACCACATACTGGTGCGGTTTTTCGGACGGAATTTCTGCTGCAGAAGAAAGCCGTTCATACTTACCCCCTCCCTCCTCTGACGTTCGCTCCGTCCTCCCTGGATGACGTTGCAGGCCAAGTGACGGAGCAGCCTGTGATTGGCTGCAGCGGTCAGATGGGATGCAATGTCATCCCAGGAGGCTGGACTGCAGGAAGATGGAGGGCATTCTGGGTATGAGGTTTTTTTCCCGTAGATGAGATTTTTTGCGGCGTAATCGCTGTGAATACGCCGCAAAAGTCGCAATACTTGGCTTCCTGTTGCGGGTTTTGCATCCCCATTGAATTCAATGCGGAAAACGTGCAACGGAAAATCAACTAAAACGCAGCATAAATTATTATTATGCACCACCAGTCAATTTATTAACATTTACGCTGCGTTTTTTTCCGCAGCGTGGGGATGAGATTTTCTAAATCTTATCCACTTTGCTGCTACTGTAAATGCTGTGGAATTTCCACACAGAACTCTGTTGCGAAAATTCCACAGCGTTTACGCTACATGGGAACACGGCCTAAGTCCGGATACTCACACACAGCGTTTTGCTGCATTTTTAAAGGTGTTTTTAATGGCATTTTTTGAGCTTTTTGCGGTGCTTTTTTTAAAAATGTGGCCAGATGTTACATTAATGTCTATAGTAACATAAAAAAAAGCACTTCATACAACTGTGTTTTGGTTTGTTGCGTTTTAGAGGCAATTTTGTGGTCAGTGGCGTTTTTTTCCAAACACAGCATGCTCTGGATATGGTGTTTTTTCACCCGGTTTCCCCATGGACTTCTCTATTAAACTTCAAAAATGAGAAAAAAAAAGCATATACAAAATGATACCACATAAAAAAAAGTCACCAAAGACGGCTCAAAAAACACTTGTACATTTTAAAATGCTAGCGTTTTTTTAAATACAATTTAAATGACAGGGAAATTCTGTGTGTGAAGGAGGCCATAGGGTAAAAGCCACAAAGTTTTCGTAAAAATGCTGCGTGTGAAGCTACTATAAGGCGCTGGGAAGCCTCGCTGCGCAGGCCGGCGTGATGAGGTACTGCATCACGCCGGTCTGCACATACGTCTAGTCCTGAGGCTTCACATGCGTCCAGCTGGAGCGGCCACCACGGGAACGAGGCAAGGTAAGTAAACTGTATTTTTTTTTTAGGTGGGGGTAGCGCCGTGTATATATTTAATGAGGGGAGGAGTGCTCCGTGACACTATATACAAGGGGGGAGTGCTGGGTGGCCCTATATACAAGGGGGAGGGGAGTTCTGTGTGGGCCTATATACAGGGGGGAAGGGAAGCGCTGTGTGAAAACAGGAGAAAACAGCTCCGGAATTTCAGCCGTTATGGCATGTGCAGGCGTTTTTCGCTGTGTACACTTCGGACGTAATTGGAGCTGTTTTTCTATGGAGTCAATGGAAAACGGCTCCAATTACGTCCCAAGAAGTGACAGGCACTTCTTTGACGCGGGCGTCTTTTTTACGCGCTGTCTTTTGACAGCGGCGGGTAAAAAAAATGACCGTCGGCACAGAACATCGTAAAGCCCATTCAAATGAATGGGCAGATGTTTGGAGCCGTATTTTCGGACGTAATTCGAGGTTAAAACGCCCGAATTACGTCCATAAATAGGGTGTGTGAACCCAGCCTAAGGCTGGATTCACACGAGCGTGTGCCTTTTGCGCACGCAAAAAACGTGGTGTTTTGCCTGCGCAAAAGGCACTTGACAGCTCTGTGTGACAGCATCATATGGTGCGCGGCTGCGTGAGTTTCGCGCAGCCTCCATCATTATGACACGTGGTGCTTTTCTGTTTTCATGAATCCTTTTGACAGCTGTTGCGCGAATCACGCTGTTCGCACGGAAGTGCTTCCGTGTGACATGCATGGTTTTCACGCACCCATTGACTTCAATGGGTGCATGATGCGCGAAAAACGCTCAAAGAACGGACATGTCGTGACTTTTACGCAGCGGACCAACGCTGTGTAAAAATCACGCACATGTCTGCACGGCCCCATAGACTAATATAGGTCCGTGCGACGCGCGTGAAAATCACGCGTGTTGCACGGACTTATATCACGTTCGTCTGAATAAGCCCTAAAGGTGATGCATCAGTCTTTTCTTTATACCTTTCCTTCCTTTTACATCTATCTTTGGCTTTGGCCCAGGAAACAGAGTCAAAAACTGCACTAATAAACTTAATCAAAACTGTGTGTGTGATCCTGGAGTAAGGGTCCTTTTCAACTTTGGCCGTCACAACGAGCGCCAATCAGCGCTTGTTTGCTCCATTTACAAGGAGCTATTGATGGGGACGAGCGGTCGTTACTACAATCGCTCATCCCCATACATTTCTATCATGTCAGCAGCACGTGTCCGTGTTTACACAGGGAGATGTGCTGCCAACAGCGATAATATTGTTGCTGCATAAATGATACAATCGGTGGATGAACTAGCGGGACAATTATCGGGAACGAACGTCCATATGAACGCTCGTTTGCCCGATCATAGACTGTGTAAAAGGGTCTTAAGACATCCCAAAGTGTTTAGAAAAATAAGTTAGTATCGGCTATTTTTTAATCGGAGACGTGTAATTGTTTTGTTTCTCTCAGTCTTCTTCTTATCTAAACTCCAGATTATCATATAGTGCTGCACTGAAAGCAAGCACTAGATTATTACAATATCTGCAGGACTGCATTTTACTTTACAAATTCATATATATCAGTACATCATTTGACAATAACGGTGCCATTTTTGCTGACATAAAACTTTAATTTAAATGGCGCTATGTCCCGCGCTGCATTTAGTATAGTCTTGTTTTATGATTATATTATTATGCAAATTTTTCTTTTAAAAATAACAAGAAATGTATAATACCTGTGAATTGCCTCCTTTGTAGGTGGGAGATCATGGCCCTAAATCCAATTTTCCAATAATTATAAAACCCTTGATAATCCAGAAAGATAATCCAGATAATACAGAATGCTTGGCGTTGGAATCTCCTGTCTGGTAAACCTGTGTATAAGCCGCGTTCTTTAAATGATCCATGGCTCATTAGTGACTAGTGGTATTCTACTAGAACAGCATACTGTGCTAATGCTAATGAGCAGATAGGCAATTTGCTTAATTAAATTAGTGCACGTTGATGAATTGAGTCCTGCACTAATTAGAACCCCCCACAAAGAAACATGACATATAAATATCTTTAGTGGACTTAAAAGTATTTACCTTCAGCTGCAATACAATGAATCAGGAAAGTGTCATCTTCATGTTAAAGGAAGGAAAAATGATATACAAATGGTGTAGTTAAGTCAATAAAAATTCAGTTTATAATCGTCTACTTGACCATTTTAGCCTTCATGGTTTACTTTGACGCCTAGTGTATATACATACAGCGAAGAACATAGAGATGGCCAAGTTATCTGAATTTAAGGAGAGCTATTTTCTAATCCTGAAAAACTCCGTAAAGGCTCTGAAGAGATATTATTGGAGATTTCCATAAGGGCTCTTGCACATGTTGTATGGATCCATAATATACAACCCATAATCTATGTGGCATGTTCCATGGCATGCTGAATTATTGGGGCCCCATACAGAGGCACACAGAGGGCCTACTATTCCATAATACTAAACTGTAGGTACTCCACGTGCCCACATTTTCTATGTGCATTATTCAGAACTCAGACGCATTATAATTAAAACCCATTCATTTCAAGAAGAAAAAAACATGCCATGGAAAAATAATAATAATGGGCCCTCAAATTCTATGCTGAAGTTCCCAAACCTCTATGATCTGTTCCATCCTAAAACAATATTTCCTTATACTTTGCAATTGAATAATTACCTTATAGTATTTGTTCCATCCATGTCCTGGTGATCACAAAAGTTCCCACTGACGGAACCTTCTGCGTTCAGCTGTTATCTGGGGAAAATGTGCCATTTTCTATACAGCACCTCCACAGGAGAAATAGAGAATTACACTGTGTTCATTCACATCAATGGGTTGTCTGTGTAATGCAAGACAAGAAAGTTCCTCCAGAGAGAGAGAGATGCTCTTTGCAATCATTTTCTCCTCTGGCTATGAGATAAGGATCCTGAACATGGGACCCCTTAACTCCGAATTCCCTAATAGTGTATATGAAAATGGGTTTTCTAAAATACGTGAAGTAGTTTATTAAGTCAACAATTATCACATGTTTTCTCTACTGAAAATTCTCAAGGCATGGCCTGTTGGAGTTCCATGAGGACAGGTTTGGGAAATACTGGGAAGTACTACTACTACTAGTATATTTGCATATAGGGCTGATGACAATTATTGCTATAAAGAATTCTGTATGAAAAGAAGGTTGGGGAAGCATATTATATGAGTCTATTTAAATGGTTCTATATTTCCTAAGGCTATGCCATCACTTCGTGTGATGGGAAACCCCTTAATGTTTGCTATTTATATTAAAACTGAATACTCAATTGGCCCTACATGAGCTATTCACATATTAAGGATTTTGATAAACTATACGCCAATCTGTGTGCAATGTTTTGGATTATTTTGGAGTGTTTTGCAGTACTTCAATAAAAACTGATTTAAGAACAAAAATATGTAAATGGAATAGATCAGAATTTCCCTTAAAGTGAACCTGTCACCAGCATTTCACCTATTTAACTCTACTGACCCCTCGCTGGCCGCTGCTGTCAAAAGTTAATTGCCGCTATCCCCTCCCCTAAACTCCTCCCCCGACTGTAAATAACGGTCTGCAAACATTTTGCGCCTTTTATGGTAATAATCCGTCAGTCTCGGTCGTTCCTCTTTTTATGCCCGCCCTGAATGTCAAAATCTCGTCTGAGATAGCGTGCGTGGGCCAGTCATGTATGCTCTGATACGCTTCCGATTCATCCGAGCTTTGAATCTAGTTACTGCACGAGCAAAGGGATTTTGTGTGCTGGGGAGGCGAGAAGCTGACAGTCAAAAGTAAGGAGGCGGCGTTAACTCAGAAAGGCTTGAGGAATGAAGATATGACTCTTTTCTAATGGAGATATTACTCTTTCATCCTCATTAGCATGCAGTGCAGGAACACTAAAAAACTGAATACTAAAGGTACATGTCACGATCACAGGGTATGTGGACCCACTAGGCCGCTCCGCGGTAGCGGAGAGGCAGCTGGCCTAGTCACAGTCTATACAAGAGTCTATAGCAGTTCGTAACACAAGGGTACCTGAACTAGTTCAGACAGTGGCCGAGGCTTTAGCACAGATGGAGGTAGGTGCAGCAGGTTGCGCCAGACGTGGCGGATAACACTAGACGTGGTAGAGGACACTGGTCGTGGCAGAC
Source organism: Rhinoderma darwinii (assembly GCF_050947455.1). Lineage (NCBI taxonomy): Eukaryota > Metazoa > Chordata > Amphibia > Anura > Rhinodermatidae > Rhinoderma > Rhinoderma darwinii. Next base: position 171,993,040 of record NC_134688.1, read on the forward strand.
GACACTGGACGTGGCAGATGACACTGGATGTGACAAATGGCAGCAAGTGCAGTAGGACACAACTCCAAAACTAATAGGCTCAGGAACAAGAACACAGCACGGGATACAGAATACAGGTAGCAGGGCACGGGTAACAACAGGAACAAGATAACACTAAGGGACCATTTGCAAGACTGACATGGGATACACTAACAACGCTCAGGCAAGGATGAGATGGGCAGGGACCTTCTTATAGTCCAGGAAATCATGGGCAGTTGATGACAATGATTTCCACATGTGCACGCGCTGGCCCTTTAAGGCCGGGCCTGAGCGTGCGTGCCCCCCCCCCCCCCCAGCAATGGGACACAGTGGACCAGAGCTGAAGTGAGTGCTGGTGTCTCCTGGGAGGGAGATGCGGGCCAGTGCTCACAGATCCATGGCTGTGCCCGTTGGGGGAAGAGTAAACCCAACTTTCCGTGGCCATGGACGCTACAGTACAGAGCTTACTTAGAAGATAATTATAGGTTACATAAAAATTATTGTTCACCCACTTCCACTAGGTATTGCTGGTTTAATAGGTGAAATGCTGGTGACAGGTTCCCTTTAACCACAAGCCAGTACCCTTGCTTGATTATACAGATAAGAGACATTTACAATATTAGGCCAAAGTAGCGTATTTCCTATACCAGTGTAAACAGTAGGAAGCTTGGTGTCCTACTTTGCTATAGAATTGTAGACTTCACTGTACTGTATGTAAGAGTGTACTGTAGCCCAGCAGGAGATTAAAATATTAAGATAAAATACTGGCAGAGTCTACCTTCATTCATGTCATTGTGTCATCTATATACTTCCTTGATATAGTACTCTTGCCGGAAGAAAAGAGAAGGTTTAAATATATAAATATAAATATAATTAAAAATATTCAAATAAGCAGCACTCGTGTAATAAAGCGGTGGGTGCAAAGCAACTAGAGTTTAATTCACACTTCAAAATACCATACAAGAAAAAAAGATTGCAGCACTCCAGCAAGGTCCAGTAAGAAAACCTGAGGTTTTATTTGCCCATGTTTAAAGCCAAGCGACGTTTCAGTTCCACCATGGAACTTTTTTCAAGCGAAAAAAGGCTTGAAAAAAGTTCCATGGTGGAACTGAATCGGCGCTTGGCTCTATACATGGTTAAATAAAACCAAATAAAACCACAGATTTTCTTACTGGACCTTGCTGGAGTGCTGCTATTTTTTTATTGCATATATAAATATACATATATATATATATATATATATTTATTTTTTTTATTTTTATTTTTTAAAGTTGAAATTGTCTTTGAAAGTCATATACAGTATTCTACTGCGTACAACATTGTTCAAATACTTTCAATACATTTTGACACTGCACCCTGTCAAATACAGTAATGTAGTGATGCATACTGCAATATTGTAGCTGTAGTTCTTATGTGTCATAGTATTAACGCTAATCATTAAAATGAACTAAATGTAGATATTTGCTGGGTTCCTATTTGGGAACCGTAAACTCCTATTTTAGACAATGAAGGTTAAAATCTGGATTCAAAATTTAGTTTCAATGTCTTATATAGCAAAAATACAGTTCTGTAATAGGAGAAGGAAAATTGGTGGCTTAAATCCACAAAGTTCTAATTTTATACTGATCATATAATTTTTAATATTGTATAAAAAGTCAATAAAGATGTAAGTACAATGACCCTACAAGTTGGCACACGGAGTGCCTATGGCAAGTGCTGGAACATGTTCCGACTTTTTTTCCCTGGTGATCTGTATGAATCTGTGATTAAAAAAAAACAACTCTTTCTGTCTCCTTATGAAATAAGAGGTACATGGAGTTATGGCCCAGTATGGCCCATAGCAGTCTACAAGTACCGTATTCTAGATCTGCCATACAACCATGTGCAGCAGGCCTTATCACACAGGCATTACGACTTCCACTTTTACAGGATTGATGACTGATATGATGGATCCGTTATGATCCATCTTAATAGATTTTGTTCCATTTGATAAATCTAATCTAAACATATTTTTTCCCATTGACTTATAATGGGTTCATGAGTTTTCAGTTTTTGTTTTTTTTTACTAGATAGAGTGCTATTCTTGCCATCAAAAAGCAAGCGAAACCTGATAGAAAAGAACTAACAACTAACATTTAAACCAAGTCTAAAACATATAGCCTATTCTTAATAACCAAAATTCAGTCAGTGTAAACTATCTTCACACTCATCACATTCACAGGACGATTCATATTTTAACCACATAGTCAGATATTAATAATAGGCAGAATATTAATGAAGGCAGAGTCATGGTCGGTTACAAGTACCTATATGAATGGCATCTTTCCAGAATGTCCTGTCATTTGTTTTGGTCTTTTCAGATTTCTCAATGACACATTCATGACTTATGTGATTGTATCCATTCATTTTGTTGGTGGTCGTTCTCCTCCTTAAACCCTTTTAACCAGTGGCGTAACTAACGCCGTAGCAGCCGTAGCGGCTGCTACAGGGCCCGGGCACGGGCCCCCACCATGGCCGGAGGCTCCGCTAGCAGCCGCTATGGCTGCTACAGCGCGACGCCACTGAACACTACGGCAGAGCAGGGAGGTATCTCCCCGCTCTGCCATTAAACAAAAGACATGTATCCACAGGATAGGGGATACATGTGTGATCGCTGGCAGCGATAAGGAGAACGGGGGACTGAAAGTCCCCTGAAGTTCTCCATCACAAACCTCAGACTTCCGGGGTCTGTGTCGACAGCTCCGTAGAAATGAATGGAGCGCCGGTCGCGTGACCAACGCTCCTTTCATTTTTATTGAGCTGCGCAGACGCCGGAAGTCAGAGGTTAGTCATGGAGAACTTCGGGGGACTTTCGGTCCCCCGTTCCCCCTATCGCTGCCAGCGATCACACATGTATCCCCTATCCTGTGGATAGGGGATGCATGGCGTTATCTACAGGGGGGGACTCTGCATGGCGTTACCTACAGGGGGGGGGACTCTGCATGGCGTTACATACAGGGGGGGGACTCTGCATGGCGTTACCTACGGGGGGGACAGGACTCTGCATGGCGTTACCTACAGTGGGGGGGACTCTGCATGGCGTTACCAACAGGGGGGGACTCTGCATGGCGTTACCTACAGGGTGGGGACTCTGCATGGCGTTACCTACAGGGGGGGGACTCTGCATGGCGTTACCTACAGTGGGGGGGACTCTGCATGGCATTACCTACAGGGGGGGAACTCTGTATGGCGTTACCTACCTGGGGGGACTCTGTATGGCGTTACCTACAGGGGGGACTCTGTATGGCGTTACCTACAGGGGGGTCTCTGTATGGCGTTACCTACAGGGGTGTCTCTGTATGGCGTTACCTACAGGGGGGGACTCTGTATGGCGTTACCTACAGGGGGGGACTCTGCATGGCGTTACCTACAGGGGGGACTCTGTATGGCGTTACCTACATGGGGGACTCTGCATGGCATTACCTACAGGGGGGACTCTGTATGGCGTTACCTACAGGGGGGGGACTCTGCATGGCGTTCTCTACCGAGGGGGCTGTATGGCTTTATCTACAGGGGAGGCTGTATGGCATTATCTACCGGGGGGGGGGTTGTGTGACACCCAGGGGAGGGGGGCCCCAGTCAAAAGTTTGCTATGGGGCCCAGTTTTTCCTAGTTACGCCCCTGCTTTTTACTTTTCTGAATATAAAAATTGTTTGTCCAATCTCTTTTTGTTAGAAGGGTTCCTCAAAAATAAGCTGATCACACAATGTCCCGCTTCTGGGATCTCCATAAATCCGCTGCATTCCATGGGGAAACCTGGAAGTGTGTTCATATTCCCTGCAGCATTACCAAAGAAGAAATTCAAAATTGTATGGTCACCATTGAATTTAATGTTCCATCTGTCCAGGGAGAGAGAGAAAAAGAAAGAAAGAAAGAAAGAAAGAAAGAAAGAAAGAAAGAAAGAAAGAAAGAAAGAAAGAAAGAAAGAAAGAAAGAAAGAAAGAAAGAAAGAAAGAAAGAAAGAAAGAGATTCTCTTTGATCTGGCCAGTTGATGTAGGTCCCGAACTATGGTTTTCCATGCCAGACAATCCCTTAAATTGTATACAGTCCTATATTATGTCAAAAATATAATACTATACTGTAGTTTCAGTCTGTCTATTTGGGTGAAATAATAAGTACTATGCAGAGAAGCTTGCTGAAATAGCTGCTAAGGTAGAGTCTGGCTACATGCCCTTCCTGAAGAATTCGTTTCATTCACTACATTTATCTCCAGGCTACATTATTCCTAAAATACAGTGCAAAAAGCAGAATATGAATGGATAATAAAAATAAATCTCTCTCTCAGGACAAATCAAATATTATAGACTGCAGATTCTACTGCTCTGTAGCCTTCAGGTCAGCAGAGAAATCTTGACGTGTCATCAGAAATGAAAAGCCCATTAAAAACTTCCAATCCCATTATCGTGATGAGTCAGTTTTACTATTGTTTTATCTTTATGATCATTTCTGTGCCTGTTGTACATATCAGCTAATCTGTAGTCATTTTCATAAAGATATTTATCTCCAGCTACTGGTATATATATGTTTCTTTAACATAATGTTTCATTTTAAGGTAATTAACATAAGAATACATTGGTGTAGCTATAGATGATGCAGTCGCACCATTATTAAAGATGACAAATGGTTGATGGAGGCAATGTTACAATTTTTTTATTTGGGCCCATGAGGGGTGAAGGCAAGTGTATATTTACCGTACAATAATTTTTTTGGGACCCACTCACAACTTAATGTCTATAAATGCCCATTTGCGATGGTAGAATACATGGATTGGATAATTTAGACTTTATCTTGAGCAGTATGGTCGATGTTTGGCAGGTACTTATTCCATCATCCCCTAGGCTACATAAAAAGGAACCTTATTGTTGATCTTTGTCTGTGAATTATAGAAAATCTATAGTATATTTTGTGAGGAGTTTAGGGTAGACTTGTTGCCTGGTGTATTGTTAGCAGTGTAATTGTAATGATAGGGGTAGGGAAACGGACAAGTGAGCCCTAATCTACCCGCCACTCTGTCCCTGCCTACTTGCAACGACCCGCCCTAGGCGACGGGGTACAACTGGGCGGCGGTCCCTACGCTCAGTAAGTGCACGAGACCAACAGACAAGGGTACACAAAGCTAAGGGAAATGGGGCAGTTGCCCACGGCAACACCGTGAGCAACAAGAGAGGTGAAAGAGCCGAGTCAAACCAGGAGTGTACGAGGTACCAAACGCAGAGCAGGAGAGTAGTCAGTAAGCCAGGGTCAGTATGGAGCAGTATCAAATAGTCAGAAGCTGTAGCAAGGCCAGGAAACCACACGAGAAGAATCACAAGCAAAGGAGGAACAGGAAAGGCAGGTATAAATAGACAGAGGGCGGGAGCTAGCTGAGTCTGGCCAGGCTGCGAAAGGCTCTCCCACTCCTAAGCCTGCCAGCCTGAGTGGTGGAAGCTGGAGTCAGTCTCAGAGACATAGACTCAGGTGCCGACTGATTACCTATGGGAGTTAACCCCGAAGCTGTGCCTGGCAGATCCTTTACAGTACCCCCCCTTTTATGAGGGGCCACCGGACCCTTTCTAAGTGGACCTGGTTTATTGGGGAAACGAAGGTGGAACTTCCTGACCAATACCCCAGCGTGAACATCCCGGGCGGGTACCCAAGTCCTCTCCTCAGGCCCGTATCCTCTCCAATGGACCAGGTACTGGAGGGAGCCTTGGACCATCTTGCTGTCCACAATCTTGCCCACCTCGAATTCCACCTCCTCAGGGGTGAGAAGGGGAACAGGAGGTCTCCTCGAGGGAGCCAAGGAGGGAGGCATGAAACATGTCGTGTATTCGAAAAGATGGGGGCAAATCCAGTCGGAAGGAGACAGGATTGAGGACTTCAATGACCTTATACGGCCCAATAAAACGGGGAGCAAATTTCTTGGACGGGACCTTAAGGCGCAAGTTCCTAGACGATAACCACACCAGATCCCCGACCATAAACAAGGGGTTAGCAGAACGTCTTCTATCAGCCTGAGTTTTTTGTACGCTCTGGGACGCCTCTAGGTTCTTCTGAACCTGGGCCCAGACTGTGCACAGTTCCCGATGAACGACCTCTACCTCGGGATTGTTGGAACTACCAGGTGAAACGGAGGAGAACCGTGGATTATACCCAAAATTACAGAAAAAGGGGGAGAACCCTGACGAGTTACTGACCCGGTTATTAAGGAAAAATTCGGCGAGGGGAATGAATGAGACCCAATCAAATTGACAGTCAGAGATAAAACACCTTAAATATTGTTCTAGAGATTCATTAGTCCTCTCGGTTTGGCCATTAGTTTCAGGATGGAAGGCAGAGGAGAAGGACAGATCAATCTCCAACTTTTTACAGAAGGCTCTCCAAAACAATGAAACAAATTGTACCCCTCTGTCCGAAACAATATTGACAGGGACCCCATGGAGACGCAGGATGTGTTTGACAAACAAGGTAGCTAACGTCTTGGCATTGGGTAGTTTCTTGAGGGGCACAAAGTGGCACATCTTACTGAAGCGGTCTACTACAACCCACACCACCGACTTGCCTTGAGATGGAGGAAAATCGGTGATAAAATCCATGGAGATATGGGTCCAAGGTCTCTGGGGAATGGGCAAAGAACGTAGTAAGCCCGCTGGTCGGGACCTGGGAATCTTGGACCTAGCACAAACCTCACAAGCGGCGACGTAGGCCTTAACGTCTTTAGGCAACCCAGGCCATCAATAGTTTCTGGCAATGAGGTGTTTGGTACCCAGGACGCCTGGATGACCAGATAGTGCGGAGTCATGATATTGCCTAAGTACCCTTAGCCGGAATTGCAGGGGAACAAACAGCTTGTCCTCAGGAAGGTTCCCGGGAGCTGAACCTTGATCAGCCACAATTTCTGAGACTAAATCAGAATCAATAGAAGAAATGATTATACCAGGAGGCAGAATACAAGCAGGATCTTCCTCCGAAGGGGGGCTGGCGATGAAGCTACGCGACAGTGCATCGGCCTTAATATTTTTAGACCCAGCCCTATAGGTAACCAAAAAGTTGAATCTGGTAAAAAATAGCGCCCATCGAGCTTGTCTCGGGTTTAGCCTCCGGGCAGATTCTGGGAAAACCAGATTCTTGTGGTCGGTAAGGACCGTTACCTGGTGCCTAGCCCCCTCCAGGAAGTGGCGCCACTCTTCAAATGCCCATTTAATGGCTAAGAGTTCGCGGTTGCCAATATCATAGTTACTCTCAGTGGGCGAAAACTTCCTGGAGAATTGTCAGGTTTCAAGAGGTCTAGAGAGACCAAAAACACTTTTTTTTTTAACTAAACCCTCAAGGACTTTATCTAGACATATAGTAAGCATTTTCATCCCAAAAGTTTTTTGCTAAATTTTTTGTAATTAGGCCTTAAAAATCAAAATATTAATTTTTTCCTCATAAAATCAATTCTAAGCTCCAATAAAACGTAGAATTTTTTCATTTCCACAAAGGGTTAAATTAAAAAAAGCAGCCAAACATTTGTAAAGCAAATACTCCCAAGTATGGAAATACCGGCTATTTGTGCAAACGGCAGGGTTTAGAAGGGAAGGACTGCGATTTAGCTTTTGGAGCTGATATTTTGCTGGAATGGTTTTTGGGTGTCATGTCGCATTTGCAAAGCCCCTTAGCGACAAAAATAAGTGGAAACCCATCAAAAGTGACTCCATTTGGAAAACTACACCCTTCAAGGAATCTATCCAGGGATATAGTGAGCATTTAGACTCCACAGGCCGTGAAAATGAAAATCGACATTGTTTTTTTCATTGAAATGTCGATTTTTTTCATTTTCACAAGGGATAAAGGAGAAAAAGAACCCTAATATTTCTAAATCAATTTCTCCCGAGTACGGCAATACTCCATATGTGGTAATTAACTTCTGCTTGGACAGATGGCAGGGCTCAGAATAGCAGGAGCAATATTTGGCATGTAGATTTTGCTGGATTCATTTTTGGGTGCCATGTCGCATTTTCAGAGCCTCTGAGGTATCCGTAAAGTAGAAACCGCAGAGAAGTGACTCTATTTTGAAGACTACACCCCTCATCTAAGGCTGTAGTGAGCATTTTGACCCCACAGGTGTTTCACAGATTTTATTAGAATTAGGCAGTAAAAATGAAAAAAAACATTTTTTTCAAAAAATATGTTGTTTTAGCTCCCAATTTTTCATTTTTACAAGGCGTAATGGGAGAAAAAATACCACACAATTTGTTACTCAATATCTCCTGAGTATGGCAATATCCGATATGTCATTCTAAACTGTTACTTGGGCACATGGCAGGGCTCAGAAAGGAAAGAGCGCTATTTGGCTTTTGGAGCACAGATTTTGCTGGATTGCTGTTTGAGTGCAGTGTCACATTTGCAAAGCCCCTGAGGTACCAGAACACAGTGGAAGCCCCTGAGAAGTGAACCCATTTTGGAAGCTACACACACAAAGCATTTATCATGTGCCTGGACTTATGACAGGGTTAAAAGCGAAAGAGCACCATGCGCATTTGCGGACCATTTTGGTGATTTTCACAGAACTGGCCCACAATTGCAGGTCTCCGAGGTCAAATGGTAAACAAAGTCCATTTTGGAAACGACTCCCTTGTCAAATTTTTTAAGGGCTATATTGAGCACCATTTGGCTTTTGGAGCGAGGATTTTGCTTGGTGGTAGTTCTGTTTGGTGTTTTACTGGTACTTCCGTTTATAATGTGGGGGCATATGTAAGCTGTGCAGAGTACATCAGGGCATAATATGCGGTATAATAATGTGGTAAAGAAATAATTATCCATAGATATGTGGCCAGTGTCGCACTGATAAATGGTGCCTTTTTTATGCCCCTTTTGGAACAGACTCTGTACCTTTTGTGTCGCCATATTCTGGGAGCCATAACTTTTTTTTTATTTTGTCTCCACTGGAGCTGTGTGAGGGCTTATTTCTTGCAGGACAATCTGTAGTTTTCATTGGTACCATTTTAGAGTACATTCGATTTTTTGATCACTTTTTATTCCATTTTTTGGGTAGCAAGGTGACCAAAACCCATCAATTCTGGTATTGTTTTTACTTCTTTTTTTCTTTTTTGCTTTCACCATGCGCTATAAATGACATATTAACTTTATTCTAACGGTCAATACGATTATAGCGATACTATATGTATAGTTTTTTTTATGTATTACAGTGTTTGCAAATTAAAATCACCTTTTTTTTATTTTCCTGTGTTGCTATAATCTAAAAGCCATAACTTTTTTATTTTTGTCTCGACAAGGCTTTATAAGGGCTTGCTTTTTGCGGGACAGGCTTCATTGGTACCATTTTGGGGTACACGCGATTTCGTATCACTTTTTATTACATTTTTTGGGAGGCAAGGTGACCAAAAAACGGCGATTTTGGCATTGTTTTTCTATCACTTGTTTTTGGCGTTCACCCTGCGGGAAACATAATGTCATAGTTCGGGACGTGGCAATACCAAATATGTATACTTTTTAAAATGTTTCCAGTTTTTTCCTCTAATAAAAGACTTACTATGGGAAAAGGGCATTTTTTTTTTATTTTTTACTTTACATTTTTTTTTTTCTTACTTTTTCTTTTTGTCCCACTAGGAGACTTGAAGACATGAAACCCTGATCTACGTAGTGCAATGCATTAGAGCTGTCAGTTATACACTGACAGGAAGCCTATCAGGCCCCACTTAATAAGTACTTGCAGACCGTGAGGCCATTGTTTTGTGACGATCGGCTACAAACCACCTAGATGCCGCAGTTGCTATTGACCGCAGCATCTAAGGGGTTAATCTATGGGGATCGAACCTCGCTCTGGTCCATGCCGTTACAGCAGAGTGTCAGAGTGTAGCTGGTGATGGCGCGGGCTCAGCTTTTAAGCATGCTCCATCACTGCCACATACAGTTACGTTACAATGCGCTAACAGCTTGGTAAGATGTCACCAAGGGATTAATATGGCATAGGTTATGATGCTTCACCTTGTAATGTAAGAAATTAGAAGTCAGGCGACAGTTTTTTTTTATCTCTAAATGAACCAGAGGTTACACTCTTGGACGAGCTCTGTATTGACTATTATAGGTTCCTGAATAGATAATATTTACATAGTATACATTATATAATTCAAGCATATCTGTTTGTTTCAAGTAAAAAAAACATCTTCAAAATAGTGGAATAAATATTTATATGGAGATCAGAATGGGAAATTCTTGATTTATTCACTAAAATATGAACATTAATAGAGCCAAGCATCAGTCAAAACACATTGTTGAACACTTTTCTCCAGAATTATGTATCATTATTTAGATTTACAGTACTAATTATGAAGTCATGGAGGCCAGATTCTAAACACAGCACTCAGAAGGAAGTGACAATTCTGTTGTGTTGCAATAAAATGTATTAACATAATTAAGGTGTTAAGTATGTTTCCTGTACACATCTCAAAATGTAATCACATAGTAGTGAAAATAATTCTTTACAGCACCATGTAAAATAATACAGTCAAGGAACAAGAGGTAGACTGTGCAAACAAAATACCTGGAGGGAAGTTTTAATATTTTGTTGTTTTTGGTATTCAAATGACACATATAATAGCAAAAATTATGGAATCACCACAATTAGAGAATGTTTACCCAGCTTTTTTACATTGCAGCAAATGCACAAATGACAGATATGACAAGACACAACGATTTAAAAAAAAGAACATTCTGGCTTCATGAAACCTACCATAAACAAATGGAATGAAATTGTTTTAAATAATGGCCTATTTTTTTCCAGATCATATAAACTAAAAAATTATGGAATCATTAAATGTTGCGAAAAAATTTTTTTATTCACTTTGTAATTTGCATTTCTAAAGCATATCGGCACAAATGTGGAATGTTAGATGTTTCAGTATTGGCCAATGTTTCTTAATTATAGGTCAAACCTAGGGATATAACTTATCTTAGGAAACTGGAGACGGAAGTACAATAAATAATCCCTGCCCTGTGCTTATTCTGTCCCTATCTACACAGCAAAGCTGACAAGTGAGCTGCAGAACAGTTAATATCAGCGTTTTATGTGTGCTTTAGTTACTAGAATGAATAGTCTTATAAAATAAAACAACACATCAAAACATGAAAGAAATATTTTTATAATAAAAACTTGATTTTAATAATATGTCATTTTATGATGATACATTTCCTTAATAACTTAGGTTACATGGCAGACGTAAAATTGATGTTATAGCTTACAAAGTGCAATGGCAAGATCTGGCTGCACTTGGTTGTCACTTCAAGGACACCAACTTTTTCTGAAGTATTTAGATAGGAAACGATGAAAGTCGTATATGAGGTCAGAATTTCTAATTTGCAACAACCTTAACAATCGATAACTAAGAAGCACTTGGTTATCGTTTCTAAGATAGACAGACAGGAGCTGGTCATTGCTTCAGGTCTCTTGAAAGTAGAGCAATGAGATCCCATATTAAATGCCTCTATTTGTTCCATTTGTCCTAGTTAATACATCTGAGATTCTGTGCAAGGAGCAAGGCTATTACTTTGAGATATGTATATATATATATATATATATTAGAGGTGCTTTATTTCCTGATATTCTCTTGGCTGTTTTACAAGGTACCTGGGTGGCTCTCACTTCTGCTGCTTGCAATGTAAGGGCATAATGAAAAATATTGCCATTTGTGAAGTGGAGTGAAGGTCCCCTCTCCTGCAGAATACACAATCAGTTTGAATGCAGGGACAGAATATTAATGCATCTGAGGAGTGTTGTGGAATGCTTAAGCAGTAAAGTATCTAAAGTATTAAAATACTAGAATTGTCAGCATGAATTTTGAAATATTGCAGATATTACCACAGTTAAAATTCACAAAATGCACAGTCAATTGTTATTTAGACAATAGGTCAGTATGTTGCATGCTTAATTTGATTAGCAATGTGGTTTTGTTCTTTTTTTGCGTTACTCAGGTGTTTCTCGGAAATCCTTTTTTTCTAGCTCATCTGATGTGCTGTGATTGCTGCTGTGCTATAATTATCTCTTTTGGAGGTGACAAGATAAATTAATCGATCAAGTTGGCTAATTACTCTATTATCTTATCAACCAGCAAAAGGCACACTCCTGGGGCTTATTCTACCAGTAACAAGACAGGAATTATCTCTGCATACATTAATTTAACAATTAAATATTGTGAAATTTGGATGTAAAACCCATGAAAAACAGAAAATTATTGGATAAGAACATGGATATATACACACAAACACAAACACACACACACACACACACACACACACACGCACGCACGCACGCACACGCACACACACACACACACACACACAGATATAAAGATAGATAGCTAAGTGCGCTAAGAACCTCCCTATTGTAAGTAGATTTAGCAGTAATGCATATTTATTTATATTTAGTGGCTTAGGTGGCATTAGTGTTCGCAGTGTGCTGTCGCCATTTTCTTCTGTGCTGTATAAATTTGCAGTCACAGGCGTTCCTGCACCTGTATACACATTTTGTTTAATTTTGTTGGAATGTGCTGCTCAAACTTTTGTGTTGTTTAGAGATAGATAGATGATAGATAGATAGATAGATAGATAGATGATAGATAGATAGATAGATAGATAGATAGATAGATAGATAGATAGATAGATAGATAGATAGATAGATAGATAGATAGATAGATAGATAGATAGATAGATAGATATTCACTTTATTGTATAGTATATACGAATGGTGTGTGTTTGTGTGTGTATGTGTGTGTGCTTGAACTACATATGATTGGTAATGTCATTGTATATATTCCATTTTCAGGAAGTCTTCAATCTCTCTAGCGTTAGAGACACCATGCTGGTAATCATTGACAAGCCATTTAACACTGTCAACAGGATATTGCTGTTCAGTGAATAGAAAATCTGACTAGCTGTTTAACGTTTAACATATATGCACTATATGGCCAAAACTATGTGGACAACTCTTCTAATTATTAACTTAGGTATTTCAGCAACACCTATTGTAAACTAGTTGCATTGAATCAAGCACACAGCCATACAATCTCCATAGACAAACATTACTAATAGTATAGGTCATACTGTAGAGCTCAGTGACTAAGCGTAGCACTGTCGTAGTATGCCAATTTTGACCACAAGTCAGTTTCTAAAATTTCCTCCAGTCAACTCTAAGGCCCCATGCCCACTTCGGTGTTTTTCTTCAGGGTGCTAGCCGTTTTTCTGATGGCTAGCACCCTGACCCATTCATTTCAATGGGGCCATGCACACTTCAGTTTTTTTGACGGTCCCGTTGCTCCGTTCCGATCCAAAGTAGAGCATGTCCTACTTTGGTCCGAGATTCCGTGACCGTGAGGCCCATGCAAGTCAATGGGGCCGTCAAAAAAACTGAAGGCATCCGTGTGCCGTCCGTGTGTGACGGAGCCATTGCCTAGCAACGGCCGGGCGGGCAGAAAAACATTACAGAAATATTCCACTAATCGGCAGCCACTTGTCTCTATCAATCACTGATAGAGAAAAGAGGCTGCTGATTAAAAATAAAATAAAAATCAGTTCATACATACCTGGTTGTTGTCTTGGTGACGAGTCCCTCTTCTTCCTCCAGTCCGACCTTCCTTTCTGACGCGGCAGCCTGTGATTGGCTGCAGAGGCCGCTGCAGCCTGTGATTGGCTGCAGAGGCGGTCACGTGGGATGAAGCGACATCCCTGGAGGTCGGCCTTCTGACGTCATCCTGATGTGTGGGACCACCACTACAGCCTGTGATTGGCTGCTGCGGCGACATGGATGAAACGTCATCGCTGGAGGCCGGACAGGAGGAATGTAGGTATGAACTTATTTTTATTTTTTTTATTACATTCAAATTGTATTTTCCGAGCGCCGAGCATGGTACTGTCCAGGGTGCTGAAAGAGTTACCGCCGATCAGTGCAGCCCATTAACTCTTTCAGCACCCTGGACAGTACCATGCTCGGCGCTCGGAAACGGAAACACGGAGTGCACATGGGAGTGCACACGGCCGCTAAAACGGGCACACAGATCCGTCACAAATGGCCGTGAAAACTGTGTTGGAAGTGTGCACGAGGCCTAAGCACTATTATTGTGAAGAGGAATTATCTAGAAGGAGCAACAGCTCCACCACAAAGTGGAAGATAATACAAACTCATAGAGTGGAGCCATCGAGTGATGAAGCGCGTGGAGCGTAAAACCTCAGGTGCCTCACTCACTATAGAGTTTTCAAACTGTCTCTGGAAGGTACATCAGTAGAAAAACTGACTTGGGAGCTTCATGAAATAAGTTTCTATAGTTAAGCAGCTGCACACAAGTCTAAGATCACCTTGCCCGATTCTAAGCGTCTGCTGGAGTGGTGTAAAGCATGCCGCCACTGGATTGAGTTACAAATCACGTTTCAATATCTGGCAGTCTTATAGTCTGGGGCTGTTTAGGGTTTGAGTTAGGTCCCTTATTTCCAGTGATGGGTAGTGTTAATGCTACAGCATACAAAGACATTTTAGACAATTGTATGCTTCAAATTTTGTAGTAACATTTTGTGGAAGGGCCTTTCCTGTTCCAGCATTATTGTGCCCCTGTGCACAAGGTAAGATCCATAAAGACATGGTTGGGTGAATTTGGCATGGAGGTACTCGAGTGGCCTGGACAGAGACCTGACCTCAACTGCATCCAACACCTTTGAGATGAATAGGAACACTGATCGCGAGACAGACCTTCTTGTCCAACATCAGTGCCTGACCATACAAATGTTCTTTTGGCTCAATGTGCACAAATTCCCACAGACATACTCCATAATCTTGTGCCAATACTTCCAAGAAGAAAGGAGGCTGTTATACAGCAAAGGGGCCCTTAAACTATATTAACACCCACAGTTTTGGAACTTCCAACAAGCTCATACAGGTGCGATTTGTGTCCAAATACTCTAGACCGTATAGTATGTATGTGTGTGTGTGTGTGTGTGTGTGTGTGTGTGTGTGTGTATATATATATATATATATATATATATGTATGTATACACTACCGTTCAAAAGTTTGGGGTCACCCAGACAATTTTGTGTTTTCCATGAAAACTCACACTTATATTTATCAAATGAGTTGCAAAATGACTAGAAAATATAGTCAAGACATTGACAAGGTTAGAAATAATGATTTTTATTTCAAATAATAGTTTTCTCCTTCAAACTTTGCTTTCGTCAAAGAATGCTCCATTTGCAGCAATTACAGCATTGCAGACCTTTGGCATTCTAGCTGTTAATTTGCTGAGGTAATCAGGAGAAATTTCACCCCATGCTTCCAGAGGCTCCAATCAAGCGCTTTTCACAGGGTATGGCATGGCGTTACAAAATGGAGTGATAGCCTTCCTTATTCAAAATCCCTTTTACCTTGTACAAATCTCCCACTTTACCAGCACCAAAGCAACCCCAGACCATCACATTACCTCCACCATGCTTGACAGATGGCGTCAGGCACTCTTCCAGCATCTTTTCAGTTGTTCTGCGTCTCACAAATGTTCTTCTGTGTGATCCAAACACCTCAAACTTCGATTCGTCTGGCCATAACACTTTTTTCCAATCTTCCTCTGTCCAATGTCTGTGTGCTTTTGCCCGTATTAATCTTTTCATTTTATTAGCCAGTCTCAGATATGGCTTTTTCTTTGCCACTCTGCCCTGAAGGCCAGCATCCCGGAGTCGCCTCTTCACTGTAGACGTTGACACTGGCGTTTTGCGGGTACTATTTAATGAAGCTGCCAGGTGAGGACCTGTGAGGCGTCTATTTCTCAAACTAGAGACTCTAATGTACTTTGTTGCTCAGTTGTGCAGCGCGGCCTCCCACTTCTCTTTCTACTCTGGTTAGAGCCTGTGTGTGCTGTCCTCTGAAGGGAGTAGTACACACCGTTGTAGGAAACCTTTAGTTTCTTGGCAATTTCTCGCATGGAATAGCCTTCATTTCTAAGAACAAGAATAGACTGTCGAGTTTCACATGAAAGCTCTCTTTTTCTAGCCATTTTGAGAGTTTAATCGAACCCACAAATGTAATGCTACAGATTCTCAACTAGCTCAAAGGAAGGTCTGTTTTATAGCTCCTCTAAACAGCAAAACTGTTTGCAGCGGTGCTAACATAATTGCACAAGGGTTTTCAAGTGTTTTCTAATCATCCATTAGCCTTCTAACACAGTTAGAAAACACAATGTACCATTAGAACACTGGAGTGATGGTTGCTGGAAATGGGCCTCTATACACCTATGTAGATATTGCATTAAAAACCAGATGTTTGCAGCTAGAATAGTCATTTAGCACATTAACAATGTATAGACTGTATTTCTGATTAATTTAATGTTATCTTCATTGAAAAAAACTGTGCTTTTCTTTCAAAAATAAGGAAATTTCTCAGTGACCTTGAACGGTAATATATATATATATATATATATATAAATATATATATATACTGTAGCAGTGCAGCAACTGGGCAGTGCAGGTTTATGGCAGAGACGGTCAGTTTTCAAGCAACCAGGGAACATGTACAGCAGCGAGGGTTTACTCTGCTGCTGCTGCTGCTGCTGCTTGGGTGTAAAACTCAGAATAGGGCCTGGTTTGCTGGAGTGTGAAGGAGAAGGGCGGGCTTCCACTCCATACAGACAGTCCAGGTATTGGGCTGTCTGATGAGCCTAGTTAGGCTTCACATGAGATGGCTCTTTAAATCAGGTGTATGCTATTCACACAGGGCTTGCAGTCTGGGGAAGATAGGCATGTTAGCCTGTGAGAGTCACCACCGTGTAAGGTAAAGCTGTGTATGTTTTGAGGTACTGGGCACACGGCTCAGGGTCTGAGGGACACTGTATGTTTTAGTTAGAGGCTGGACGGCCTAGGGTTTACTTTGTACGTGTTTGCTGTGACATTGCTTGCTGTGTTGAAGACAATAAAGCTAGCTGCGTGTGATTTAAACCCTTATCCAACGTGTCGGAGTGAACTTTCTATGTGTGCCAACCATCTCACCCTGGAGATGGCGATCCTGTGAGCTAAGTTGTCACCCAGGTTGTCACAATATATATATCAAGCTTGAGAAAGGTTCCTGTTGAACCGAAACGTTGCTGTTTTTTCTGAGGTGAATAAATCCACTTTGCTTTCATCTGACTTGAAGTCCTGGGGCCGTCTCTGTGTTCTATGCTCTCTTCTATTTAAAAAAAAAAAGGGGGAATTGATTCATCCCCTGGTGACGAGCACATGGCCTGATTTTTTGCTATTGTGGAGTGCTGTGTTAATCTATTTGCAGGACTGTATATATATATATATATATATATATATATATATATACATACATATATATATATATATATAGATATATATATATATATATATATATATGTACAGTGAAACCTCCCCAAATGACTCTTTGGGAATACCACCCCTGATGTGAACTGCATTATTTTTTTTTATGGATTTCAGACAAATAACAAATACGTTACATCTCAGTTGCTGCTGGCGGATGTGCGCTGTCACAATATTGTGCAGGTTTAGGAGCTGAGCCAACACTATACTCAGCAGGTGCCGCCTGTTTTATACAGCTGGCACCCACCTGCAACAGCCAGGATCAGTGATAACTCCAATCCTTGCCATTTAACACCTCAAATGTCGCATTCAAAAGCAACCGTGGCATCTGAGTGGTTAGACAGCAGCAGAGAGCCCCCCCCCCCAATCGCCCTCCTCCAGTAACAAAATCGCTGGGTGCCGATCGATCACTATGACAAGCCAGATGACTAAAGTACAGAAAACTGGCACCTTGCTTCCCCTCAAAAAAATTGAATTAAAAGTGATAAAAGGACCTATGTACTAAAAAATCGTACCGAAACAAACTGCAGCTCACCATGCAAAAAGTAAGCCCTCACACAGCTCCATCAGAATAAAGTTAACATGTAATTCTTACCACACAGTGAACACTGTAAAAAACAAAACCCAAAAAACTGTACCAGAATTACTGTTTTTTTTTTCTTTATTCACTCAACTAAATAATTTTTTTCAAGTTTTTCAATATATTATGTGATACTATTAAAAAGTACAACTCTTCCTTCAAAAAACAAGCCCTCGTACGGCTATATTGACAAAGAAATAAAAAGTTCTGGCTCTTGAAATGTGGGGAAGAAAAAAACAAAATGAAAAAAAAAAAATTGTCTGTGTCCTTAACTCTTTGCCAACACAGGACGAGAATATACGTCCTGAGCGGCAGGTACTTTGCGTATTCGGACGAGCATTCTCGTCCTGTGTGACAGCAGTGTCCGTGCGCGATCAGGAGCAGGGCAACAGCTGTAATACACAGCCGCAGCCCTGCTCTAACGGCGGAGAGAAGATAAACCTCTTCTCTCCGCCATTAACCCATTGATTGCCATGATCAAAGATGATCGCAGCATTCAAAGTAAATAAGAGGAGAGGGTATTGTCCTTTGATCGCGTCACGGAAAATCCCTATGACGCTAATAAAGCCCATAACTTGTATGGCCAGACAGCCTAGGGTCCATTAAAGGACCCCGGGGCTGTCTGACCATATTTCCTGTTGTTAGGGCATAGTGAGGTATGCCCTAACAACTGCCTGTGTAGAAGCAGTACACAGGCTAATGTACTGGCATATAGATATATTCCAGTACATTAAAGTTAAAAAATAAAAATGAAAAATCCCTCCATGGGATTAAAAAAAAATGTTAAATAAATACACATTTTTTTTTTACAATAAATAAACTTTTTCAAATATAAGTCCCAAAACATGAAATAGTATAAACATATTTGGTATCGACACGACCATAACAACCTGTACAACAAATCTAGAACATTATTTATGATGATCGGTGTATGGTGTAAAAAAATAAAATAAGAAATCTGCAGCGGAACTGCTTTTTTCTGAATTTTCGCCAAAATCAAAATTTATATAAATTAAACGATACTGTATTTGTACCAAAAAATGGTACCTATATAAAGTTCTATTCGTCCAGCAATAAACAAAGTCTCATACAACTACGTCGTACAAAAAATAAAAACGTTATGCGCGTCGGGATGCAAAGAGGGAAAGATAAAAAAATTGTTCTGTCCTCAAGGCCAAAATTGTCCGTGTCCTTAAGGAGTTAAGGAAGTTAAAGCTTCGATTCTAAACAAAATAAGACAAGACAATATAAAGTAAAAAAAAAAAAGTAAGACTTTGTTCACAATTGCATTGAGAGCCTCCCTTTGGTCTTTCTGTTTTTTTTGTTGTTGTTTTTTTGAAACATGAGATTTTTATTGAATTTTAAACAGAAGATTAGATATACAAGTGTTAGAATCGATGTACAAAATCATTATGTTGCAAAGACGATAAGGTGCTGTACGTATTTCAAATAATTCAAAGTAAACATTGTCCTAACAATACTACTGAGTATCGACCCTCTTCTTTTTAATATATTTATTAATGACCATGTAGAGGGATTGCAGAGTATAATTTCAGTATTTGCCGATGATACTAAGCTCTGTAAATCAATCAACACAGAGGAGGATAATGTAATACTACAGAGGGATTTGGGGAGGCTGGGCAGAAAAAAAGGCAAATTAAGTTTAATGTGGATAAATGTAAGGTTACGCACTTGGGCTGATTTAACAAATTCTACAATTATACATTAAATGGTAAAACACTGGGTAAAACTGCTACTGAAAAAGATTTGGGGATATTAGCGGAGAGTAAATTTACCTTTAGCACCAGTGCCAGACAGCCGCTGTAAAGGCAAATAACATCATGGGATGCATCAAAAGAGGCATAGATACTCATGAGAAGATCATCGTTTAGCCTCTATACAAATCACTAGTCAGACCACACATGGAATATTGTTTACAATTTTGGGCACCTGTGTATAAGAAGGACATGGCTGAACTAGAAAGGGTACAAAGAAGGGTGACCCATGTTATTAAGGCAAATTGGTGGATTGCAGTACCAAGAAGGGTTATCAAACTTGTTGTTATTCAGTTTAGAAAAAATATAGGTTAGGGGCTATCTCGTTACAATGTACAAATATGTAATTGGAAGGTACAGAGATCTTTTAATGATCTTTTTATACTTAGGTCTGCAACAATGACAGGAGGCATCCTCTACATCTATATAGGAAAAAGGTTTCACCATTTTTATAGAGTGAGATTCTTTACTGTGAGAGCGGTGAAACTATGGAAATCTCTGCCACAGGATGTTGTGATGGTTGATGCCTTCCTTAGATAATATACTATTACAATTATGAGTAAGAGATTCTGGAAATGAGACGTTGATCCAGGGATTTATTCTGATTGCCAGATTTGGAGTCGGGGAGAAATTTTTTTCCTTAATGAGTAAATTGGCATCCCCCTTGTGGGGGGTTTTGCCTTCCTCTGGATCAACACGGTAGGATTATAGGTTGGACTTTCAACCTTATCAACTATGTAACTATGTAATAAAGACAAAGAAAGAAACTTAAAACACAACTAACAAATAACAACAGTAACACTGGTGCCTGCTCCTAGGAAAAAAAAATATGTAGAACAAGTTAAATTCCATATTTATTGTATATTCTTGAGATAGCATCTTACACCAGATTCAGCTTTGCCATTGATGACTATACACATCACATTTTATCCCATGAACACATAGATGATCAGTGTTCTATATACTAATGGTGGCACACTTATGGTTGGCATCTAAATGGAAAAGCACAGCAGCTTGCAATATATCAGAAGTCCTTATAGGCACAGTAGCTTGCAATATATCAGAAGTCCTTATAGGCACAGTAGCTTGCAATATATCAGAAGTCCTTATAGGCACAGTAGCTTGCAATATATCAGAAGTCCTTATAGGCACAGTAGCTTGCAATATATCAGAAGTCCTTATAGGCACAGTAGCTTGCAACATATCAGAAGTCCTTATAGGCACAGTAGCTTGCAATATATCAGAAGTCCTTAAAAGGGTAGAGATATTACATTTCTGTATGAACTCTCATAGCCACGTCATTCTGGTATTTTAATGGCAAGAATAGTGCAGTCGGCATCGCTATTCTTGATGTAAATTATACCAGAAGCGGGATGGAACCTCGACAGACCCCTGTAAAGGGAACGAAGTCCATCAGAGTTTGAAGGTGTCCATTTGAAAATGGATACGGCATAGCTGTCATGGCTCAGTTAGAAACAGCTATAATGATCTTAAAGGACCAGTGTATCAATTTGCCTTTAGTGTTTTATTTTAAAAAAAAATATTTATTTGTGTGTTTGTGTTTTACTTTTTTTTATTTTTTCACTTTTTCTTGTCCATAGGGGCTGCCATTTTTTTTCCATCTCTGTATGTGTCGATTAACGACACATACAGACATAGAATACGGCACATACAGTCCCATAGTGAATGCGAACGGGGCCCGTTCCATCCACTATGCTGTACGCCGTCTGTGTGGGAACGGCGCCATTTTCTTGTGGACCGGAAGTCGCGGCCGGACAGTAAGATTACTACATCCGGTCGCGGCTTCCGGACTTGTGCACTTGGAGCGGAGGCAGCAGACGGAGCGGACGGACCGGAGGGAGCGGCAGCGGCAGGAGCAGGTAAGTTAGGTCTGTGTATGTACATGTTTTACTGTGTGTTTACTACTGTATGTTAACCTACTACACTGTGTGTTAGCTCAAAAAATGGCGACACACAGTGTAGGAGTTTTGACCGTTCAATCCCCTCGTTTCTCCCGGCACTAGCCAGGATAAAGGAGGGGGGATTCTGAGAGCTCACTAGAGCGAGTGAGTTTTCTCAAATTTTGCAGCATAAAGCAATGTGGTTGCTTTACCACATGCAATGCTGCAATTTTGGGAACTGCTCCATCTAGTGACCAGCGCTGGGAAATGTTATAAATTAGAATCTAACACTAACTGTTTAACTAAAAAAAAAAAAACAACATTTTTTCTAGCGACACATTCCCTTTAAAATCCTGTTCACACTAAAGTTTTTCAGTATTTTTTAGTATAGGCAGAAAAGGGTCGTTTTCTGTTCTCTTCTATCCCTTGTTATTTTTACCACTGAATCAAAACCATATGCGTCCATAATCATCTGTTCAGTATGTTTTATTTGTTCTTCCACAATTCCACGCACTCAAGGACATTTTCAAGAACCATCTAACATGGTAGTAACCTATACATCTTATGTCTCTACACATGCAGAGCAGTAGGAAGGATGAAGTGGAAATGCAAATACAAATGATATAAATGTTTACATATAGAACACTGCACTAGTAAAATTAAAAAATATACACTACCGTTCAAAAGTTTGGGGGCACCTAGATAATTTTGTGTTTTCCACGAAAACTCACACTTATATTTATCAAATTAGTTGCAAAATGACTAGAAAATATAGTCAGGACATTGACAAGGTTAGAAATAATGATTTTTATTTGAAATAATAATTTTCTCCTTCAAACTTTGCTTTCGTCAAAGAATGCTCCATTTGCAGCAATTACAGCATTGCAGACCTTTGGCATTCTAGCTGTTAATTTGCTGAGGTAATCTGAAGAAATTTCACCCCATGCTTCCAGAAGCCCCTCCCACAAGTTGGATTGGCTTGATGGGCACTTCTTGCGTACCATACGGTCAAGCTGCTCCCACAACAGCTCTATGGGGTTGAGATCTGGTGACTGCGCTGGCCACTCCATTACAGATAGAATACCAGCTGCCTGCTTCTTCCCTAAATAGTTCTTGCATAATTTGGAGGTGTGCTTTGGGTCATTGTCCTGTTGTAGGATGAAATTGGCTCCAATCAAGCGCTGTCCACAGGGTATGGCATGGCGTTGCAAAATGGAGTGATAGCCTTCCTTATTCAAAATCCCTTTTACCTTGTACAAATCTCCCACTTTACCAGCACCAAAGCAACCCCAGACCCTCACATTACCTCCACCATGCTTGACAGATGGCGTCAGGCACTCCTCCAGCATCTTTTCAGTTGTTCTGCGTCTCACAAATGTTCTTCTGTGTGATCCAAACACCTCAAACTTCGATTCGTCTGTCCATAACACTTTTTTCCAATCTTCCTCTGTCCAATGTCTGTGTGCTTTTGCCCAAATTAATCTTTTCCTTTTATTAGCCAGTCTCAGATATGGCTGTTTCTTTGCCACTCTGCTCTGAAGGCAAGCATCCCGGAGTCGCCTCTTCACTGTAGACGTTGACACTGGTTTTTTACGGGTACTATTTAATGAAGCTGCCAGTTGAGGACGTGTGAGGCGTCTATTTCTCAAACTAGAGACTCTAATGTACTTGTCTTGTTGCTCAGTTGTGCAGCAGGGCCTCCCACTTCTCTTTCTACTCTGGTTAGAGCCTGTGTGTGCTGTCCTCTGAAGGGAGTAGTACACACCGTTGTAGGAAATCTTTAGTTTCTTGGCAATTTCTCGCATGGAATAGCCTTCATTTCTAAGAACAAGAATAGACTGTCGAGTTTCACATGAAAGCTCTCTTTTTCTAGCCATTTTGAGAGTTTAATCGAACCCACAAATGTAATGCTCCAGATTCTCAACTAACTCAAAGGAAGGTCAGTTTTATAGCTCCTCTAAACAGCCAAAACTGTTTACAGCGGTGCTAACATAATTGCACAAGGGTTTTCAAGTGTTTTCTAATCTCCCATTAGCCTTCTAACACAGTTAGCAAACACAATGTACCATTAGAACACTGGAGTGATGGTTGCTGGAAATGGGCCTTATACACCTATGTAGATATTGCATTAAAAAACAGATGTTTGCAGCTAGAATAGTCATTTAGCACATTAACAATGTATAGAGTGTATTTCTGATTAATTTAATGTTATCTTCATTGAAAAAAACTGTGCTTTTCTTTCAAAAATAAGGACATTTCTAAGTGACCCTAAACTTTTGAACGGTAGTGTAGATTTTCTCCATGTTTTCTTTAAACTGTCCAGTAATTATATACAGTATAGAGTAAGTAAATTAAGTGTGTAAGAAGTTATTTAAAAAAAAACTATTGGTTATGTGCATATGCTTGTTTCACACAGCTGCATTTGTATTAACGCTGCGTTAACCCAGTGCTAATCTGTACATTTAAAGGGATTTTCCAGTCGATAGCATTCATTCCCTATCCAATATTCCCTCTCACTCGGCTGTTTTTATATCTTCTATACAGTGGTATAGCAGAAGTACACATTTTCACCTGCCATTCCATACAGCTTCTCCTCACCCAACGGTCAGACTGGTATACATAAGAATATGAGATTAATGTCATCCAAAAGAATACCATTTTCAGCTATTTTTGTTCTAAATAGTAGGCAACAACCTCATTATTTACTATTTCGAATCCTGAATAATAGAGCAGTTTAATTGTGCAATCTCCTCAGTACCACTGCATCTTCTGCCATGTGCCAGTGCTCTACATTAAGAGCCTGTTCACATCACCGTCGGGTTCAGTTTGTGGTTTCCGTTCATCAATTCTGTCAGAGGAACAGATGAACGGAAAACAGAAACTTTACGGAGCGGAAACAAACAGAAACCAATTGCAACGGAAGCATTACCATTGAAAACAATGGTAATGAAAACAGAAGCTATGTGTTGTGCCAGCGGTCCCTGACCATCGGCACATCCTACCTACCGGCAGCCGCAACCGCAGGTCATTCTTTTCATGGCGGCGTCTCCTTCCCCAGGGTCGCAGGCACACGCGGCTGCAACCTCCGCACTGAAGCCTGTAGTTCAAAGTTCCCTCGCCATTCCCTAAAACATCCTGGACTATTAAAAGGGCTCTGCCCTTCCTCTACTTGCCTGAGCGTTTTTGTGTCTACCCATGTTCGTTAGCAAATGGTCCCTTAGTTGTATCATGTTTCCAATGTTCCCGTATATTGTTTCCTGTATCCCGTATCCAGTAATTGTGTTTGTTCCTGAGCGAAATCTAGTGTTGAAGTTGACTTCATCCTTGTGCCATGTGTCATCTGCCACGCCAAGTGTCATCTGCCACGCCAAGTGTCATCTGCCAGGCCAAGTTTAATCTGTGCCGAGGAGTCTGCTATGCCAAAGTGTCTGCTACACCACGTGTCTGTCAGAACTTCTATACAGGTACTCCAGTTCTAAAGACTGTTATTGACTTGTTTGGCCAGCTGCTACTCCGCTACGGCAGAGCGGCCTAGTGAGTCTACATACCCCACAGCCGTGACACTATGGTTTTCGTTCGGCTTTCCATTCATCTGTTCCTTTAATGGAAAGGATAAATGGAAACTGCAAACGGAACCCAACGGTGATGTGAACAAGCCCTAATATCTGCTTTACATAAGATGTGATATTTACAAAAGTATTTCCACTACAGCAATTCTGCACTGGAGAATGAAATAGTACAGATGATAAATAAAGAAATAGGCAAGTAGTATTTAAGTACATTTCAAGTGCAAGACAACATATCATAACATAACATGCTATCTATTTTTCTTTCTATGTGCTCTGTTTTGATAGATTATATAGGAGACAATTCAATGATGTATCCCGTCTGTCTCCATTCTATAGCTCATGTCCTTGAAGTCACTACTGTTAAATAACTCTCCCTGGAAGCAGAGACAGACGGAAAGAGAAAAAAATTATTATTGTGCGAGTCCCTAGCAATAACAGCTGTTATGTAATTTTGTTAAAAAGCTATTTCCTTCTGCTAGAAGGTCTTAGAAATAGCATTTGCTCATATAATTCTAATTCTATTTGTTTTATCCATCCGGACTTCAATAAATAGCACAAATGATTCCATATTGAACATGCCATAGAGATAACCTTTAAAATGAATTAAATTATGTTGATTAATTCATTGTTATCTAATTGCAACTAAAGTGCATACATTACCTGCCTACTTCAGAATGCTCAATATGTTTCTTCCAACTATGTGCATAAAGGAGAGTTTCCCAAGTACGTCTGCATCTACATAACATATTTTACATCAGAATCCCAAATTTTTTGTTGTTGTTTTAATATTTATAGCTCCAAAATGCTGTGCAGACTAATTTCATAATATCACTTTATAGGGGTCGGAGCTAACGTCTCTTTGACGGAGAGATCCAAATCACCTGTTTCACTTATGGTTGGCTGTAGCTTCCAATATAAAGTTTACTGATGACAGATTCATTCAGCTCCTATTAAACTCAATAATAAATCCAAGTCAGTAAGCTCTTAAGCTCCCCTAGTGGTGGCTACAGGCAGCCTGAAACTTATCTTTTCACTCAATGTCTATACGGGGATTTAGAGCTCTGTAGCTGAAATACTGAGCTCCACTGCCTAAAACATGTTTTGTAAAATGAAATTGCACAGATTTTGGATCTATTTAGATAAATAAAAAAAATACAAAATTAAACAATGGGTACACTTTATAGAATTATTTTACTTACATAAACAACAATTCCCAATATCATATATACCTATTATTGAAATCAATCCCTTTACAAGCGGAAACAATCAAGTAATTTATTATAATTTTTTTCTGTTATTTATATAGTGCTAAAATATTATCCCAGACCCAGAGAGGCTCACAGTCCTAATTTTCTGTCCGGTCTTCAATCTGTGATCTAAGCGTATGCGCAATTGGGTTATACTGCAAGACAATAACTTAAAATATAAGTGCAAGTCCACCTCTGAATGGCTTAAAAGAAACAAAATGACAGTTTTGGAGTGACCCAGTCAAAGTCCTGACATGGAACTATATTAAAGGGGTTTTCCGGAAGTAAAAAATTACATTCATTTAAATTAAACAATGAAAAATATGCAACTTTACAATGTACTTACGTTTCATCAGATGGCTGTAGCGTCGTATATCCTCTTCCGTCACCGCCCCCTTAGTAAAGCAAAATCTGCACTTCCTGTGCAGACCCGTCCATTTGGTCTGCTACCTTACTTCCGGTTTCCGGCTTTCACACTGTACGGTTACGTCACAAATTACGTAACCGTACCACGTGCTTCTTTATCTGATTAAAGCATGCGTGGTTAACACACTCCACCGCACATGCTGTGTGAAATTAGCAATGGAATATGAAGTTGCGGGAATAACGGCCGTTTCGCCCGTCTTCCCGACAGATGCAGGAGCTGTGACAGCTGCTGTCTCGTACAGCAGCTGCCGCAGCTCCTACAGCGGGGACCGATCGCTGTGTCCCCGCTGTTTAACCCCTTAAAAGCCGCGTTCAATAGAGATCGCGGCTTTTTAGGGGTTAAGTTACCATCGCCGGCCTGCTACACGATAGCGGCCGGCGATGGTGACTATGGCAACCGGACACCAAACAATGGCGTCCGGCTATGCCATAGACGGAAGCCTAGTGGGTCTTGACAACGTCAGGACCCACTATGCTTGCTGTCAGTGAGTAGCTGACAGTTCTAATACACTGCATTACGCATGTAGTGCAGTGTATTAGAATAGCGATCAGGGCCTCCTGCCCTCAAGTCCCCTAGTGGGACAAAGTAATAAAGTTATAAAAAAGTTAAAAAAAAAGTGTAAAAATAAGAAAATAAAAGTTTTAAAAGTGAAAAAAATCCCCTTTTTTTCCCCTTATCAGTCATTTATTATTAATAAAAATATATAAACAAACAAATAAACTATACATAATTGGTATTGCCGCGTCCGTAACGGCCTGAACTACAAAATTGTTTAGTTATTTATCCCGCGCGGTGAACGCCGTAAAATAAAATAATAATAAACCGTACCAAAATCACAATTGTTTGGTCACTTCACCTCCCAAAAAATGTATTAAAAATTGATCAAAAAGTCGCATGTACCTAAAAATGGTAATGATGGAAACTACAGTTTGTTGCGCAAAAAATAAGTCCTCGCACGGCTTTATTGATCGAAAAATAATAAAGTTCTGGCTCTTAGAATAAGGTAAAAATAAAGTAAATTATTTTTTACAAAACGTATTTTATTGTGCAAACGCCATAAGACATAAAAAAAAACCTATAAACATCTGGTGTCACCGTAAGGCCGGGTTTACACGAGCACGTGCGTTTTGCGCAAGCAAAAAATGCGGCGTTTTGCGTGCGCAAAAGGCACTTAACAGCTCCGTGTGTCAGCCCTTTATGATGCGCGGCTGCGTGGTTTTCGCGCAGCCGCTATCATTATGACACTTCGTTTGGATGTTTGTAAACAGAAAAGAACGTGGTGCTTTTCTGTTTTCATTCATCCTTTACAGTGCTGTTGCGCGAACCACGCTTGTCCCATGGAATTGCTTCCGTGCGACATGCGTGGTTTTCACACACCCATTGAGTTCAATGGGTGCGTGATGCGCGAACAGCGCACAAATATAGGACGTCGTGTGTTTCACGGAGCGGACATACACTGCGTGAAAATCACGCACCTGTCTGCACGGCCCCATAGACTAACATAGGTCCCTGCGAAGCGCGTTGCACGGACGTATAACACGCTCGTGTAAATGAGCCCTAATCGTATCGCCCCATAGAATAAAGTGAATATGTCATTTATAGCGCACGGTGAACGCTGTAACAAAAATAGAATAAAAAGACAATAGTAGAATTGCTGTTTTTTAGTCACCACGCCACTTAAAAATAGAATAAAAACTGATCAAAAAGCCGCATGCACCCCATGAAAACTACAATGGATTCCTCAAGGGGTCTAGTTTCCAAAATGGGGTCACCTTTTGGGGGTTTCCACTGTTTTGGTACCACAAGACCTCTTCAAACCGTTTAACCCCTTAAGGCCATTTTGCGCGTTAATGACCTTTGGATTATTTTTTGTTTTTTCACAGTCGCATTCCAAGAGTCGTAACTTTTTTTTTATTCCGTCGACATAGCCGTATAAGGGCTTGTTTTTTGCGGGACGAGTTGTATTTTGTAATTGTACCATTTTTAGATGCTTATAATATATTGATTAACTTTTATTAACTTTATTTTCGGAGAGTATTGAAAATAAGCAGCTATTCCAGCATTGATTTTCACGTTGTAAGTTTACGCCGTTTACTATGCAGCGTAAATAACATGTTAACTTTATTCTATGGGTCAGCACAATTACGGGGATACCAAATATGTAAAGGTTTTATGTTTTCCTACGTTTGCACAATAAAAAGCCATTTAGAAAAAAATTACTTGTTTTTGCATCGCCGAGTTTTAAGAGCCGTAACGTTTTTATTTTTCCGTCGATGTGGCCGTATGTGGGCTTGATTTTTGCGGGACAATGTGTAGTTTTCATTAGTACTATTTTGGGGTACATAGGACTTATAGATTAATTTTTATTTCATTTTTTATAGGGGGAATGGGAGAAAAGAGCGAATTTTGCCGTTGTTTTTTTGCGGTTTTTTTGGACGCCGTTCATCCGGCGGTTTAATTAATGTGTTAATTTTATTGTTCAAGTTGTTACGATCGCGGGGATACCATATATGTGTATGTGTGATTTGTTTTGACACTTTTACTAAATAAAACCACTTTTTGGGCAAAAAAAGTAGTTTTATTTGATTTTCACTGTAATTATTTTTTTTTTTTTTCACCAACTTTATTTAACGGATTGACATTTATTTTTTTAGTCCCACCAGGGGACTTCACTATGCGATGTGCCGATCGCATATATAATGCTTTGGTATACTTAGTATACCAAAGCATTATTGCCTGTCAGTGTAAAACTGACAGGCAATCTGTTAGGTCATGCCTCCGGCATCGCCTAACAGGCAGATGCTGAAGACAGACCTGGGGGTCTTTGTTAGACCTCCACTGCCATGGAAACCTGACGGCGACCCGCGATTTCTTTGCGGGAGCTTCCTCCCTCTGTCAAACACATTAGATGCCGCTGTCACTATTGATAGCGGCATTTAATGGGTTAAACTGCCGGAATCGTAGCGCGCTTCGATTCCGGCAGTTGCAGCAGGAGCCAGGCTGTGTATAACAGCCGTGCTCCTGCCGCTGATCGCGTTGGTACAGTGACAGTACCCACACGATTACAGGACGGATATATCCGTCCTCCTGCGCGAACTAGCAGCTGCTGAGGACGGATATATCCACCCTTCGGCGTTAAGAGGTTAAAAACGCAGATATCCAGTGATTTCAGCTTGTGCTATCAGTAATAGAATGAGAGCACCAAAATGAAGACTGAGATTGCAGAAGTTAGAAGAGCTGGGTGTAGTAGGCGGAGCAAGTGCACTGCTGCATGCACATTGCATGCTGGGTCTAGAGCAGTGCATGCAGGGAGGAGAAACACAGGAAGAGAAGAGGAATGAACTTACTGAGCAAAACAAACCTCTCAAGGTAAACAATAGGGAGTAGTGTTACTAAAACCATTTATTATCAAGAAAAAGATAGTCAGAGTGCACTAATATATTAATAGAGGAACATTGCATGGATTTAAAAAAAAAAAAAAAAAGGATTGGAAAACCCCTTTTAAGATGCGGTGGCAAGAACTTAAACAGCAGTCCATGCTGGAAATCCTTCAATATAACTGAATTACAGCTAAAGAAGGAAAATTCCTTCACAGCGATGTGACAGACCGATCAGTTGCAAGTGTTGTTGTTGAAGGAGGCACAGCCAGGTGTTTAGTTAAGGGATTGTTTTTGTTTTTTATATTTTTTATAAAGGGCCCATTTATGTGCAATGTTTGTTTTTTTCTCTTCCAATAAATGATAATTTAAAAACTGTATTTTATATTTACTCGTCTTTGAATAAGATTACATTTTGTGGGAAGATCTAAAACAATTAGGTAAGAAAAAAAATATGAAAAATTAAAGAGAATCATAGGTAAATACTTTTTCATGCAAAATGTATTCAACTGCTATTCCTTGTACTCCTATAGACTGTGACTATCATGTGATAGATTCCCAGCAACCCCACTGCAGAAAGTTTGTGTGTAGCTAACTATTTATTATTATCATTACTTAGTATATATATATACTTATTCCCAGTACTTCATATATATTGTATAACAGATTCCGAACACAAGAAAACAGTAAAAAAAAGAGTAACAAAGACACTTTATACAACTACTAGAATTTATATTTGCTTAGAACGTTGACCATTCTAATCTAAGATACACTTTAATCTCTTATGATATCTTATTTAATACTGGAGGAAGAGTATTTTATATTATAGTATGTATGTATATATGTATGAATGTTTGTATATTATAGTATTGTATATTATAGTGGGATCAAATGCAAAAACAACGTTATTGCAATGAATTTAGCTGTTGTGTTTACTTTTGTAACTTGAATATATACAGTTCTAAGGTTACAGGGATTTCTACACATGCCATGTTGTTTGTAAGAATATGTTATACAGATTGTATGTGATAACTGGGCTTTAAATGGCAGGCAAGCTTGTTTAAGAGGGCCGGAGCTGTGAATGTTCTCAGCTATTAGATTCTAGTAAGTCAGAAGAAATTCCTGGACTACGCTGTTATATCTCCTTTAGTGTCACAGCTAGTATCAGGGAACTAATGTCCTGTCACATTTAATGACTGATCAGCAGTATCTGCACTGCAGGCAGGGATGAATACTGTCACACAGAGAACACAATGAAGGAAATAGGAGTTTTACACAATGGTCATTCTATAAAAGTATGTATAATGTATGTGTATCATACATTCAAATTGTATTATATTTCTGCTACAATAAAGACTATGGAAATTACACCCAGTGTCAAAAGCATTCAATTCTACTTTACTAGGTATTATAAGCATTCTCCAATAGATAACTAAATATACTAAAGATCTCGAACAGAATCTGGTATCAGTCCTGACACCAAGCAGTGCTCTTTAGTATCTTTAATGCTTTTGACAAAAAGTGAAATGGATGATAGGAAAGTGCATGGTTAGACTCTTAATCGCTGCACAGCGTGATCAGGCGAGATCACGCTATGAATGACAGTCCCACACAAGCTTTACTGAAGTGTCGGGATTATGAATAGACATCACGTCCTGGCTGGAGGTGATGTCTATTCACTGTCAAGAAACTTCAGTAAAGTTAATGTGGGTGTATATGAGTACAAATGGACATGAATGGTGAGAAGTGTATGACGCTGATTGGTCACTGATTGGTCAGCGTCATACACTCCTCTTTACAGCTCCCAC
Source organism: Rhinoderma darwinii (assembly GCF_050947455.1). Classification (NCBI taxonomy): domain Eukaryota; kingdom Metazoa; phylum Chordata; class Amphibia; order Anura; family Rhinodermatidae; genus Rhinoderma; species Rhinoderma darwinii. The sequence goes on from NC_134688.1 coordinate 172,025,111, forward strand.
TTGGTCAATAGTTAAAAAATTCCCAGATGGGCATTAAGAAAATAATTAGGATAAATCTAAAATTGCAAATAACTTCCTCAAAAATGATGGTTTTTCAAAATAAAAACCACTGTTGTTGTCTACATTACAGCGCCGATCAGATTATGTAGGAGATAGGCCACTTATAATCTGGTGACAGAGCCTCTTTAATGTTTCAGCATACCAAGAGATTTTGGACAATTGTATGTTTCCAACTTTGTGGGAACAGTTTTGGGAAGGCTCTTTTCTGTAACAGCATGACTGTGCCCCAGTGCACAGTGCACAAAGCAAGGTTTATAAAGAACTTGACTGGCCCGCACCGAGCCCTGGCCTCAACCTTTGGAACACCTTTGGAATTAACTAGAATGGAGATTGCGAGCCAGGCCTTCGAACGCTCCAAAATAACGTAGAAAGCCTTCCATGAAGAGTGAAAGCTGTTTTATCTGCAAAGGCGGGAACCAACTCCATATTAATGCTTTTGGATTTAGAATGGGATGTCCTGTAGGTGTAATGTGTAGGTGTTACAATACTTTTGTCCATATACTGTAGTATACATATATGTAGGCTGAACACCATGTTTATCAAGCCCTGCACCATTTTTTCTGAAGTTTGTGAAGTGTTGGGAGGAAGCCTTCTGTCGTATGCAGTGTGACTTAGTTACAATTAAAACCCTGCCAATTTTTTGCATGTAGAGGTGGCTTTAAGCTGCAACTGATAAGACCTTGTCGCAGGGCAGGGTAACCGGTTGCATGCACGTCAATAATTAGTGAACCTACATTTCTGTATTAAGGTACCACATATACATCAATTCCCTTCTATACTTATTTTATGGGAATTACTCTCTTTATGTATAGGAACAATTTTATAACAATTTAATAGAGTAGGACATTAATAGAGACTTTGCAGCAGCTTCCAGATTGTTTCCACTCATAAAGGTAATTCTGACAATAGAAGTAAGGGAATTGCTGTATATGCAGTTTCCTAATATCCAGTGTACAGTAGTAAGTCTAAGGCCACTGGAGATTCACCAAACATTAGACTATACAGGACAACCTCCTGGAAGCATGGACCTGTATTTGTCACTTGAAAATCCATTGCATCTATTTTGATGGGTATACTCATTTCTTGTAAGGCTTTTCCTTTTTTGATTCAAGGTTATGGAAATCATATTTCTTTGCCTGTTCTGTTATTTTATTTCATTATTCTTTGGCACACTGATAGTAAGCTGTCTTATTTAACCACAGCAAAGTAGCATTTATTTACCTTAGATCTTGGAACTGAAAAATATGTAGTGGAATCTTGAAATAGTCTTTCATCTTAGAATCTATTCATTTCAACTCAGCCTCCTGGACAGTCTTTTTAATACTGGAAATAACTAATCATTTATCATCACCTACACAGGCTTTCAGGCCCCCAATAACCTCACTCACAGGCAATGCCATCTGTTTGATATACTCAAGGACAATGAGCAGTTGAAAGAGTGCCATCTTCTCTTAAAAATGCCATATGTTTTTATGCTCGCATTACATAAAAAGAAATGTGGAAAATAAATAACACGTCGATTGGTAGAGAGAACAAACACGGCGAGGGGGAAGGAGATGTCGGGAAAGAGGTGTGGGGGGGGGGCGCCAAACTGAATCTTTGCCCCGGGTGCTGGAGAACCTAGCTACGCCTCTGCACTGGCCTCCAAACACCTTGTGGAGGTTGGTTACACTCATTTCACATGCTGCATCTCCACTGAATAGATAAACATTGTGGAGTCTTCCCATGTGAATATGGCGCAACAGCGCCTCAGATCCAGAGTGGTGTGCGACTGTGCCTGGATGAAGATTGTAGCGGGGCAATGCTTCAGCTTCTTTGTTCAGCTGATTGTAGTCTCATTAACTCTGATCTGCAGCAATATAATACCACTATAATCAGTGACTGTGGCTGAGACGAAACATATTTGCATCAGATCTGTCAGATTTGCTGTGCTAGTCTTCCTGTCAAAATGAGGGAGCGCAACAGACCGAACTGTAAATTATCCATCTTACAAAGGCTCCAGCACTGTGTCGTGGCTTTCATTGTGATTGGAAGCCATGACTAAGTTGTGAACATGGCCTTTAAGCCTTAGCTACTCTGCCAGTCTCAGGTAGTCTAAAATCTGCCTCCAATCTCATCATGGATTCAATCCACACACCTGTCCCTCCACCACTATAGTTTTTCTTGTTCAGATTGGCTCAAGCAGAAGCTCATCATAAGTCCACCAATCATTTTATGGAAAGCTATTTTCCATTACAGCAAGGAAATAATAATTTGCAAGCTACCAGAAAGAACAAAATTATTATTAGGTAGCTGTCATACACATAATGATGTAAATGACCCCTCATAAGGGTGGAATATGGAGATCCACTTTAATAACATTGTTCTGATTATTTGAATCCTATATATAAAAAATTACCTTAAAAATCAGCTGCGTGCACAAATGTAATGGTTGTTTAGAGTCAGCGTTTTTCTTATTACTTAAATATATTTGCTAAAATTACAGTACATGTAAAAATACAAGATCCTGTTTTATAGAAAATCTTAAGCATCATGTTGTGTTTGCTAAAATAACTAGTGCATCATTCCGCAATTATATTGAATTTCCCATTAGGTTTTTTTATTATCTTTCAATGTAGAAAATGTGTGGAAAATAGACCTCTAAAATTGATTAGCACAGTCTATCAGTCCGAAAATAGATTCAATAATCAGGTAATTATTGATGTCTGAGATGAAAATAAGTCTGTACTGATTTACCCTACACCCCCCCCCCCCCCCAGGCAATCCTAGACAGGTTTAAAAATGTATAGCTTAGGAAATATTCAACATATCAGAGGAAAAATATTTTTACAAAAAGTCTTTAGTCATTCATTGAAAATAACAATCATTGTTTCCAGCTTATTACAGTAACTTCTATAGAGAGAGAGTATTTCAACAGTTGATTGGTCAAAATGTGGCAACTAGTGGATTACATAAAGGAGAGGCTTGAATGAATTCTAAAGTGTTATCAATTGTGACAAATTGCCATATTAGTCTTCCAAAAATCAGGAAATTGCTACTCAATGCAACCCACTAATTATGATCTAACTTACCATTGTAGACAGGAAAGAACCATAGTTACTAAACTGATCTCGGGTACATGAGCATGACATGCTTGGTTTGCTGAAAAGATCCATGGCCAAATGGTAGCTATTCTGTTCTCCCCTTTATTAGTGGAGATCCTTGCAGACATGGGATCAGCCTTGTGATCAATATTGAGTGTCCTTGGATAGGTGAAGTGCTCAGCAGTCTAATTTATTGGTAAGGTATACGAGGTACGTTTAAAAAGTAATGAGAATGATTTCCAAAAAAACATGTCCGATGGGCAGAAGGAGAATCGTCTGTTCATTTTCCATGAACTGTTGGATCGTGTGACAACTGATCCCGCTTTTTTGTGTAGAGTGATTACTGTAGATGAAACATGTTTTTTTTAGTATGGTCCTGAAACAAAAAGGCAGAGTTCAGAGTGGCACACTCCAAATTCAAATAGACCAAAGAAAGCCCATCCCTACCCTTCCTCACCCACCCTATAGCCCTGACTTGGCACCGTGTGACTTTTTTTCATTCCCCAAAATGAAAACTCATCTGAAAGGACACCATTTTGGTACTGTTGAAAATGTCCAGTCAGCCATGACGAGGACTCTGAACAAGCACTGCTACGAAGAATGGCAGTGTCGCTGGAATCATTGTCTTTAGTCCCAGGAGACTTTCTTTGAAGGTCGAGCCTAATTGTATGTTTTTTGAATAAAAGGATTGTTTTTGGAAATTATTCTCATTACTTTTGGAATGCATCCTACATAATATTTTAAATTCGTTAAGTTAAGTGCTGTCTTTTCTGTTGATAAATAGAATTATGTTGGTTAACACTACTGTTTACTCATAGACAACAACCAAAACAATGTACGGAAATTGGAAGTCCATATCTGTTTTTTTACCCATCCAATATCCAGGGTGGGGCATTGTTTGGGAACTATAGGTCAGCTGATGCCTCAGACTCTGGATTCTGGGAACTGCTACATGCTGTCATTAGGGTTGTGCCTAATATGAAGAACATGACCAAGTGAGATTGTGTGTTTAAGCATTTGTCTATTGGCCTTACAGTGCTACCTAAGGGTATGTTCACACGCTAGCTTCCTTTTACGTCTGAAAAGACAGACTGTTTTCAGGAGAAAACAGCTGCGTCGTTTCAGACGTAAAAGATCCTCCTTGCATTTTGCGAGGCGTCTTTGACGCCCGTAATCTTGAGCTGTTCTTCATTGACTTCAATGAAAAACGGCTCAAATTACGTTTCAAAGAAGTGTCCTGCACCTTTGACGAGGCAGTCATTTTACGTGTCGTCGTTTGACAGCTGTCAAACGACGACGCGTAAATGACAGGTCGTCGGCACAGTACGTTGGCAAACCCATTCAAATGAATGGGCAGATGTTTGCCGACGTATTGGAGCCATATTTTCAGACGTAAAACGAGGCATAATATGCCTCGTTTACGTCTGAAAATAGGTCGTGTGAACCCAGCCTAAGAGAGCGCCAGCTTGTTTTCTTTTGTTTTCCATTGTACTAGAAATTAGACAGTAAAAAAAGGTCAAACAAAACTGCTGAAACCCATATTAGGCACTGTATGTTATCCTCCATACGAACAGCAAAAAGTAACTCAATTACTTCTGACACAAGGGTCAACACGGCTGCATGTAATCCATCTTGCCCACTTTCATTAGTAATCCATCTGTCACCCAGCATATAAACTTTGCAGCAATGCTGATCTACGAGTCAGATTAAATTCCGGAATCAAGACCCCTATGAATATGTTCTTATACGCTCAAAATATAAAAATTTAACTTAATTGATAAGGGAAAGATAGGACATACAAGGTTTTGTTAATAAACAATTGGTCAATAAGATCATATTTTATGCCGATGATATGTTATTGGATGTGGGGGATGCTCGGAGCTCAATACAAAAAGTGAATAATATTACTGATAATTTGGGAGGAATTTGAGCCTTTTTACCTCTGAATGATGGTGAGAGAATGACAGACATCCCTGAAAAATTTAAATAAGTGTAAAAATGTAATTAAAATAGTACCCACTATATAAAAAAAAAACACTTTGATCAAGATTATCGTCTTTCCTGAAGTTTTATATTATAACAGTCCAGTGTGGATCCCAGATTGGAGCTTCCAAGCTATAGAGGCACACAGACAAAATCTTTTGTGGGATGGGAAGGGCGCAAATTAGTTTGGAAAAATTATATCTACCTATTTCTCAGGGTGTTTTTTTTTATATACCTAAAGTCAGACTTTATTTTTATGTTTCACAGTTGACCTATTTAAGAGTCTGGTGTAAAGTCACACATGAATGGATGGTGACTGAAAAAAGTTTGAATTTCTGAATAAAGAAATATGATAAAATGTAGGATGTAAAATGGAAAGAGGATGGTTTGCAAACGTTGTGCTTGGCACAAAATATATAGAATAAAGTTAAAATATTGCTTAACGTTATAGGATGTTTGTCATACATACCAATATAGGATAATATAAGATACACAGTTGGATAGCTTGAATGTTCAACATTTTGAAGAGAATATGGTATTTTTATCTTTATTAATTATACAACGAAACAGGGTTAAAAACTTTAACCGAATTACAAATAAAATTTGGTTTAAAATAGAGGGGGTTTTTTAAAATTATTTTTTACAAACAAAAGGATTTTCCCAAAAATCATAAATTATCACCTATCCATAGGATAGGTGATCATTCTCTGATCGTTGGGGGCTCCACCACTGGGAAACCCACTGATCGCGGGAACGGAGGTCCTGGACTCGCTGTTCCTCCTCACTGTCTGACGGCAATGAGGAGGACATTGAATAGCACGGTGATCGAGCATATGCACTGCTGCTCTATTCAAAATCTATGGGAATGACGGAAACAGCCGAGTACAAAACTTGGCTATTTACGTCATTCTCATAAACAGTGAATGGAGCAGCGGGCACATGCTGAACCGATGCTACGTTCAAACTTCTCACTGCAACAGGTGCAGTGAGGAGGATCTGGGGGTTCTGGACCCTCGTTCTCATGATCAGTTTGGGTCCCAGCGGTGGAGGTCCTCAGCGATAATTTATGATTTTGGGATTACCCCTTTAAGACATGCTCTTAATCCACAGATTAGGACTGTATTTCCTGGGGGTTATCTAGGAGGTAACACATTTTAGAAAGATGCATTCTTTCACAAATGTTTGTAAAGGTAGGTTGACTAGGTGCTTGGTTTTATACACCTGTGGCGATGGGACTGAGTGAAAGACTTGTATTTAATGATTAAGAGGTGTGTCCCAAGACTTTTGTCCATAAAGTGTGTATATATATATATATATATATATATATATATATATATATATATATATATATATACATTACCGTTCAAAAGTTTGGGGTCACCCAGACAATTTTGTGTTTTCCATGAAAACTCACATTTATATTTATCAAATGAGTTGCAAAATGACTAGAAAATATAGTCAAGACATTGAAAAGGTTAGAAATAATGATTTTTATTTGAAAATAATAATTTTCTCCTTCAAACTTTGCTTTCGTCAAAGAATGCTCCTTTTGCAGCAATTACAGCATTGCAGACCTTTGGCATTCTAGCTGTTAATTTGCTGAGGTAATCGGGAGAAATTTCACTCCATGCTTCCAGAAGGCCCTCCCCCAAGTTGGATTGGCTTGATGGGCACTTCTTGCGTACCATACGGTCAAGCTGCTCCCACAACAGCTCTATGGGTTTGAGATCTAGTGACTGCGCTGGCCACTCCATTACAGATAGAATACCAGCTGCCTGCTTCTTCCCTAAATAGTTCTTGCATAATTTGGAGGTGTGCTTTGGGTCATTGTCCTGTTGTAGGATGAAATTGGCTCCAATCAAGTGCTGTCCACAGGGTATGGCATGGCGTTACAAAATGGAGTGATAGCCTTCCTTATTCAAAATCCCTTTTACCTTGTACAAATCTCCCACTTCACCAGCACCAAAGCAACCCCAGACCATCACATTACCTCCACCATGCTTGACAGATGGCCTCAGGCACTCTTCCAGCATCTTTTCAGTTGTTCTGCGTCTCACAAATGTTCTTCTGTGTGATCCAAACACCTCAAACTTCGATTCGTCTGTCCATAACACCTTTTTCCAATCTTCCTCTGTCCAATGTCTGTGTGCTTTTGCCCATATTAATCTTTTCCTTTTATTAGCCAGTCTCAGATATGGCTCTTTCTTTGCCACTCTGCCCTGAAGGCCAGCATCCCGGAGTCGCCTCTTCACTGTAGACGTTGACACTGGCGTTTTGCGGGTACTATTTAATGAAGCTGCCAGTTGAGGACGTGTGAGGCGTCTATTTCTCAAACTAGAGACACTAATGTACTTGTCTTGTTGCTCAGTTGTGCAGCAGGGCCTCCCACTTCTCTTTCTACTCTGGTTAGAGCCTGTGTGTGCTGTCCTCTGAAGGGAGTAGTACACACCGTTGTAGGAAATCTTCAGTTTCTTGGCAATTTCTCGCATGGAATAGCCTTCATTTCTAAGAACAAGAATAGACTGTCGAGTGTCACATGAAAGCTCTCTTTTTCTAGCCATTTTGAGAGTTTAATCGAACCCACAAATGTAATGCTCCAGATTCTCAACTAGCTCAAAGGAAGGTCAGTTTTATAGCTCCTCTAAACAGCAAAACTGTTTACAGTGGTGCTAACATAATTGCACAAGGGTTTTCAAGTGTTTTTTAATCATCCATTAGCCTTCTAACACAGTTAGCAAACACAATGTACCATTAGAACACTGGAGTGATGGTTGCTGGAAATGGGCCTCTATACACCTATGTAGATATTGCATTAAAAACCAGACGTTTGCAGCTAGAATAGTAATTTAGCACATTAACAATGTATAGAGTGTATTTCTGATTAATTTAATGTTATCTTCATTGAAAAAAACTGTGCTTTTCTTTCAAAAATAAGGAAATTTCTAAGTGACCCTAAACTTTTGAACGGTAGTGTACATTTCTCAGGGACCCCATGATTTTCTAAGAAAAGGTACAATGCACACCAGAAGTCGTTATCCAAAGATAGATTTTTAATATTAGTAATTATGCCAAAATAAGTGCGACGTTTCGTTCATGTCTCTGACTTTCATCAGGCACTATAGAATGAATAAATCAATAAATCAAACTATGTTAGACTGGAAACATAACGTTATGTCTATAAGCATATACGAGATAGATACATAGTGAGCTTAGATGTAATTATCAGTATCACAACATGAGGGCGCCATTTTTGGTCATCTTATTCCATTATGTAACATTTTTCCTTGACAAATAACATTAGACAATACCTATTCTGCACATGTGCTGTTTGTTCAGTTATTTGTTTATTTGCATATCACTATTTCATCCTGTTATACCTCTCTCCTCTACACTGCACTATATTGCATTATATGAAAAAGGTATATTTATATTTCATATACAGATATACAGCTACTACTATATATATATATATATATATATATATATATATATATATATGCATTTTGGTCAATATATGACCGGGGACAGGACAGGTTTATTATCACCCATACATAGTGAGCTTAGGTGTAATTATCGTTATAACAACATGAGGTCGCCATTTTTGGTCATCTTATTCCATTATGTAACATTTTTCCTTGACAAATAACATCAGACAATACCTATTTACAGTCGGAATCATCACCACTATCTCACGTGTGCACTTACGGACATATACCGCGGACAAATACTATATACCCTCAGATTGTGGTCTTCTCTTGCTCCTCGATATGCTGCTCTGTAGATCTCTTTATGTATTAATAATATAAATAATGTATCCATTTCTTATTTGTATTATTCTAGATCGGTTATACATTACCGATTATTGTAAATATTTGTAAATATTTTTATAATATCATCTATGTAGTGACTATGTGATCTGTATATACCACCTATTAGTGATATTCTTTCTATCTCATATATGCTTATAGACATAACATTATGTTTACAGTCTAATATAGTTTGATTTATTAATTCTATAGTGCCTGATGAAGGTCAGATACATGACCGAAACGTCGCACTTATACTCACATAATTACTAATATTAAAAATCTATCTTTGGATAACGACTTCTGGTGTGCCTTGTACCTTTTCTTATACTATATGGGTTGGGCCCCTACGCATGCACCCATACAAAAACCTAGTGCGGCCTGAACACCTTCAAACCCATGATTTTCTAGTGACTAACTTATTCTCACTCAGAATTTTGGCACAAATTGCACTAAGAAAGTGGCATATATGGCGTGCTCTAAAGTTCTTATATGTTTTAGACACTTTTACAACTCCCTCGATAGTATTAAAAGTGTCGAGTAAAGAGTATGTGGTTGAGAGAACTAGTAAAATTTGCCAGATTAATGTCGTGCAGAATTTTTTTCGCCACAATATGACTTAAAATACGCCAGCCAAGAAATAACATAAGAAAGATAAAATTGTCTATCAAACTTACTATGCGCCTTGGTGATACATTTGGAGATTATTCAGCCTGGCTGGTCTAGTTTTATGCTAACTTTAGGACAGTTTTAATAAATCTGCCTCAATGTCTCAAAAAAAAATACAAATTCTAAGAACTTTTAGAATTCCGATTTCTGCATTATTTTAGGTGATTGCAGACATCTTTTATAGAGCTACCGGTAGAAATGTAACTAAAATAAAAATGTCTTAATGTGACTGACATATAAATAATTCATGCCACTGTTGTCAAGCATAAGACTGTGAAATTGGCTAAGAATTTGGAAAGTGACACCCCAGTTTTCTGCCACAGTTGAGTGCGCATATTGTTGCGATTTCACTGGAGCAATTAAAATGAAAAAAGCATTTGAGATATAGTAATACATAAAATATACCGGTTTTATATTGTAATATGTAGGCTGAAGAAGTAAATTACTATGTACATGATATCCCCATTGAAATGATTAAAAACACGTCTTTACGGTGCTTTATATACAGGAAGAAATCTGCCATATGTTAATAACAATAATGATAATAAATCTTCAGAGACGGGATGGATACCTGTCAGTTCACCTTACTTTGATATGTTTGTAACTTTCCTAAAATTCTCATGTTATATAATCATAATGTGGGAAGAAAAAGGTCTGTAAATCTTTTTAAGGGACTGTGGGCATTCATTGATGTGTAATAACTAGACTGACATAATACATTCGTCCTGATTTCATTCATGTTTATTACAGGGATTAAAGTTTTAAAAAAAGGTTATTTATAAAAGTTAGAACAATTTCCCAATGTACTTTCTATATCACAGTTTTCGAAAAGCTCTGCTTGCTATTTTTCAATGGGAACCATAATTGTTTACTGTCCATGGTCATGTGATGATCACACAGGTGCACGGCTTGTATCAAGACATAGCTCAGATAATTGTACTGTAACTGTAACAAACCATGCACCTGTGGGTCAATCACATGACCAAGACAGATTTGTATCCACTAGAAATAAACCATGCAGGTTCCAGTTGAATAACTGTAAACAGAGATCTTGAAGACATTGAAGAATTCATACTGAAAAAATTGGAAATCTTTTCATTGTACAAAGAATAACATTAATTTGATAAAGCTGGAATACCCCATTAACATTTACCAATATATTTGTATGGTTTTTTTTAAAACAAATTCCATTATAGGCTTTAAAAAAAAAGTACCTGCTTCCTAAACTAAATGAATGACAAAACAATGCAGATAGCTTCATCATAGTAAGCATTATTTGCCATTTCGGCTGTTTAGAGTCATGACGTCATTGTACCCTATCATTGTTTTCATATAATGAGCTTGAAAGTATTTTGTTAACTACCGATGGCAGAATCAATGCTGAAGGTTATCTAAGAAATAAAAATGCTTCCCTGTTTTAAAGGGAAGGAAATGCAGAATAATTGAAATGTCCAGCAATTCATTGTTGCCTGATAAGACACAACAGTAGTTGAAAAAAAGCAAAAAAACAGTTATTAGAGGAAGTGTATACCTTACTTCATTATCTGCATCATAAAACATTGTTTGCTCACAAAATGAATTTTCACCGCCGTTGACAACCGTGAGGACATAGCATTATTTCATTGTATTTATCAGGAAATCAATAGTCAAATAAAGTTTACAAAGCAGTGAAATATGTAAAGTAGCAGGTAGAACCTTGTGCAAACACAGATTGAAACATTCTGTTTTAATGACATATCCAAAGTCCAAATGATGATGAAAGGAGGTTATTTATTAAGCTCCCATAGTAACAGTCTGGCCAGAAACATTCATTGAAATCAATGGAGCAAATCGCGAGTAGAATTACTTCATTATGACGTTCATTCAAAGATGCCCAGACAGTCCTGGAGACTAATGAATTAAATATCAAAATGGGAACTTATACCCAGAGCGGACATACAATAATAGTTCAAGGGAAAACAGTGAGTTTGACAAGTTGTATTTATTATTTTGGGTCAGGGGGTTGGTAACAACATTACGTTTAGCACAGCATCACATGAGCAGGTGGAGCCAGTGGCATTTCACTGCCCTCCGCATGCAGAGCCGCTGCATGAGGAGGGCAGTGGGTTTATCCTTCCTCAATATTATCATAAATAAAGTAAGAGATTATATGAACAGATTCAGGTAGTTTGTACTGTAATCTTCTTTATTATAACTGGCTGTCAGGAATCTTTTAATGGGGTATCTACTATAAAGGCGCACGCTGTGACTGCTATGGGGCACACGCCTCTTAATAAATTATGCACATCTCTCTTTGTCCGTGCGCCAGAAAGTCAAATCTCTGCTAGCTACGAGCTGGCATAGATTTGTGCTATAATTGACACCAGTTTCTGGTGTAAATTATAGGATTTTTTTCGGTCCGCGTGTTGGGCCCTATTGTTTGTACTAAACATAAAGGTAGATTTACTATTCAAAATGCGCCAGAATTCGGGTTCAAATTGAGCCAGAATTCTGGCATACATGAATGCCTACATTTATTAACTGTTTTAGACAGTTTTTGTGCCATGCTTGGCAAGAGCTAATAAAAACACAAAAGGACCCTGGTAGTTGGCGGGCATATAAACAATTATTATCAAATAAATGCCAAAGGCAAAGGAAGCCCTATTTCCCAAATACCTATACAAGAGCTAAATTAGATAAAATGAAAAACCTTTATTATGCTATTGTAAGCAAATTGACGAACCACATATATATTGATTTAAAATAGTCAATGCAAACTGCTGGAGCGTGAACTATAAGGCACAATGCCTAGAGAGTATATCGGATAGCACACCTATATCTGTTGATGTTTAAATTTGGAGACAGCAGCTGCAGAAGGCTGTAACTCCACTACCTAGTACTATTAATGGTGCATCTAACAGCAGAGCATGATAATACAACTAGTAAGCCCCCCTCTTGCTTGGCAAGAGGGAATGCCATAGTGGGGATAGCGACCACTGAATTTTTTCCGTTAGAAAGAGGGAGGGGACCCCCACGACAGCACATCGGCCCCCATCGCAGGGTGCCGATGGTTGTCATAGCAGCTCCGGGGCCTAATGAAGGCCCCCTGGACTGTGTTCTGTCTGCCTCTGCTAAGCCATGCCTCCAGCAGGGCTTAACAGTAGCCTGTAAAACTGACAATATACTGCAATACATTAGTATTGCAGTGTATTGTACCAGCGATCTGATGATCGTTGGTTCAAGTCTCCTAGGGGGACTAATAAAAAGTGTAAAAAAAGGTTAAAGTTTTCAGTAGTGGAAAAAAATAAAATATTAAAAGTTAAAAAAAAAAAACTTTTCCCATTTTATTTCCCTAAAGAAAAAAATGAAAGTTAACATAACTTGTATCGCTGTGTCCGCAAAAGTCTGAACTAAAACAATATAACCTTATTTAACCCGCTCAATGAACGTTGTAAAAAAATAAATAAAATGCCCAAATTGCTGTGGTTTGGTCACCTTAGCTCCACAAAAAGTGAAATAAAAAGTTAGCAAAAAGTCGCATGTACCCCAAAATAGTAACAATAAAAACTACAGCTTGTCCAGCAAAAAATAATCCCTCAAACAGCTCGGCGGAAAAATCTAAACGTTTTAGCCCTTAGAATGTGGTGACACAAAACAATTTTCTTTTTTAACAAATAGTTTTTTTATTTATAAAAGTGGTAAAAAAAACAAAACATAGAAATTTGGTATCGCCGTAATCATAGTATGGGTCGTACTGAAGAGCTCAGTGACACTGAAAATGGCACTGTGATAAGTTGCCATTTTTGCCATAAGATAGTTTGTGAAATTTTTGATCTGCTAGATCTACCCTGGTCAAGTGTAAGTGCTGTTATTTTGGAGTGGAAGCGTCTAGAAGTATCTACAGCTCAGCCACGTGGCTGCTGAGTGCTATAGCACATGGAAAGTATTCATCTATCCTCTGTTGCATCACTCGCTACAGAGTTCCAAGGTGCCACTGAAAGTGACATCAGCACAAGACGTGTGTGTCTGGAGAGTCATGAAATGATTGAACACCGGAGCTTCATTTACATGGTTGAGAAGCTGTACACAAGCCTAAGATCACCGTGCGCAATGCCAAGCGTTGGCTGGAGTGGTGTAAAGTAAATCTCCACTGGACTCTGAAGCAGTGGAAACGTCTTCTCTGGAGTGATGAATCATGTTACACTATCTCGGAGATGCAAGGGGAGATTGCTACTTATTGGAATGCAAGGTGCCTACTGGAAAATTTGGTGGAGGAGGATAATGGTCCGGTGCTGTAATTAGGTTATGGGCTAGGTCCCTTATCTTCAAAAAAGGGTAATATTAATGTTTTAACATGCAAAGATATTTTAGATAATTGCATGCGTCGAACATTGTGGCAACAATTTGGGAAATGCCATTTCCTGTTCCAGTATGACTGTACCCCTGTGCACAAAGCAAGGTCAATAAATACATGGGATGACAAGTTTGGTGTAGAAGAACTGGAGTGGCCTGCACAGAGCCCTGTCCTCCATTACATCCAACACCTTTAGGATGAATTGCAAAACTGATTGCGAGCCAGATCTTCCTCACAAATGCTCTTTTGGCTGAATAGTCAATATTTCCCACAGACACGCTTTTGTGGAAAGCCTTCGCAGAGTGTAGGCGGTTATAGATGAAAAAAACTGCCCAAACCCATGATTTTGGAATGGGGATTCCAACAAGCTCAGATAAGTGTGATGGTCAGGTCCACATACTTTTGGCCATACAGTGTACCTCTGGTATGACTGAATGTTCCAAATGTCAATACAGTGATCCTGACACACGATTGCCTCAACTTACAATGGCCTCTTATGGGCCATCGTATGCTGAATGCAGCCTCAAGTTGCAATTCCGCCAGGTAGCGATGATCAGCTGCGTCGCAATTGCCTGGGATATCAGCACGCGCACAAATGTCTGAAAGATCACAGCCAATCAGCATATACCTCTGGGTTCTTCTACAGCCAATGAGCGTTACTGTTTTACTAAAGTGTGAACGCTGATTGGCTGAATAGTGGCACCTATACAGTAGAGATAGCTGGATACCTCTTTATATTACAATAGAAAATGGTGAGGGTCCTTGCTGCTACTACAGTATGTACTTTACACTTACCAGAATAATTTACTGTACAGTACTGTACTGTATAAGCAGCCCACCAAATCAGGCTTTACAGTACAGTACCATACAGTACAGTAATGTATCCCTAAAACAGATTTCCTCCTCACTTACACCCCCCAAAAAAACAACAACAACAAAAAAACAATACAAACATTCCTGTTTATCCTGTGCCGCAAAGTTAATGCATCTGAGAAACAGTAAATGTACTTCACATTACACAAATAAGCAGCCCCACCGTGAAGTGTGAAACCAACTCGAAAAGACATTGGAGCATGGAAACCATGAATTAAAATATAATGTATTTTATTGAACAAAGAAGAAAAACATACAGAGTGTTAAAAAAGATATAATCAGCAATGATACAAACAGCGCTTATGTATGTCAGGTCAATGAATTTACATGGGTATATCATGCATGTGGGTATGAACGCACTAAAGTCATAAATGTATAAGAATACAAAAATGAGGTAGTTTGATATGTAGATATTTGAGGAAAGGTATCGTTAGAAATACCCAAATAGTGACATCAATGACAGAAAAGTGCTTAACATACCGACCTCACGTGCAAATATTATTATAGTGCGTCAATAACAGTCAGTGGTTGATAATGGTAGCAGCAGTGTTTGACATGCAGCCTGACAACAAACTATTATCTCTACATGAAGAAAAATATATTTATACAATGATAAAATAGTAACCAAAAGTGATATTTCTCAGGAGGATAAGAGAGCAGGTAGTTTAACTTACATGACCCAAAATATGCAGCAAGAATGGAGTTGACTAGCATGTTTGGCCGCCTCGACACGCGTTTCGTCGTAGTTCTCCTCAGGTGGAGTGAAGTGAAGTGTGCCTTGAAGGGGTGTCCCATTTCATAAAGTGATGGCATATTGTTAGAATATGCATTCACTTTTTAATCAGTTTTTTAATCAATGGGTTCATCCTCTGAGACCTCCACCGATTCTGGGAATCCTATTTTTCTGTGCAAAATGGCACTTCTGGCATCCCACCCCTACAAATGGGAACTGCAGCTGGCCCCATTCCACCCTGCTGTGCAGGAAAACAATTTCAGGATCAGTAGGGTTCACAGAGGTCAGACCGCTACCGATGCTCTCATCCTTATAGAAAGTGATTAACCAGTTTCCAGTTGTTCATTCTGACTGTAAAATGTAAGGACTTGTTTTATCTGATTTATTTTGGTGCTTAATGTTCTTCAATTCTCCTTTTTTTTTTTTTTTAATGGGAGTTGTCATTTTAGGGGCTTCGGAACCAATTACAAATTTTCTACTAGAGTTATGTTTTCAACATTCAAAGGTCGTCCCGGAACCAATTAAGATTTTATGAGGTACCACTATATGTTGCTAATGACTTTTTTTGTTGAAAAAAAAATCAATGCTACATGAATTACTATGGCAAATACCCATTATCACATTACATAGTTACATAGTTAGTACGATTGAAAAAAGACATTCATTGAATTTAACGAAGGGATGGGAGAAAGGAAAAGGATGGGAGAAACTATAGAACATTGTCATAGAGTGCATTAAAAAAGTATTTACCCCTTTGGTGTTTTTCCTGTTATGCTGCATTACAACCATGGATTTTAAATTTGACTTTATGTAAAGGACCTGACAATATAGACCAAATTCTTACAGTGAATTAAAAAAACAAAAACCTTGTTAAAAAAATAATAACTAAAAACTGAAAAGTTGTGAGAGGGAGATTCAAAAAGACTTTAACGATCACACTTAAGGAGCTCCAAAGATCCATAGCAGAGAAGAACGGTCCATAGGACCACTGAGCCAAATAGTCCACAAAGTGCGGCTTTATGGAAGAGTGACCAGAAAAAAGCATGTGGCAAACTCTCCAAAAACATGGAAGAAGGTTCTCTGGTCAGATGATACTACAATTGAACTTTTTGGCCATAATGAGATACGCAAAGTGTGGCACAAAACCAACACTTCCCATCACCCCAAGAACACTATTCCCACGGTGAAGTATGGTGGTGGCAGTATCATGCTGTGGGGATGCGTTTCATCGACAGAGAATAGGAAACGGGTCAGGATTGAAGGAAAGATGGATGGAAGTAAATAGAGGGCAATTATTGAGGAAAACCCATTTTAGTTTGCCAGAGATTTAAGATTGGGACAGAGGTTCACCCTACAGCAGGACAATGACCCTAAACTTACAGCTAAAGCTACACTGGAGAAGAGGAAACATTTGAATGTCTTGGTCGATTCAATGCCCAGACCTCAATCCAATTGACATTTTGTGGCATGACTTGAAGACTGGTGTACACCAACACAACCCATCTAACATGAAGTAGTTGGAGCAGTTTTGCCTGAAAGAATGGGCGAAAATCTCAGTGCCTACATGTGCTAAACTAATAGAGACGTTCTCCAAGAGATTTACATCTGAAATTGCAGAAAAAGGTGCCTCCACAGGGTGTTGACTGTCAGGGGTTAATACTAATGCACATTAAAGTTCTCTGTTTTTTTTGTCTCAATTATTGTTTGTGTCACAGTTAAAAGTATTTTGCATCTTCAAAGTGGTAGACACATTGTGTAACTCAAGTGGTACAAACTCCCCAAAAATCAATTTTAAACACTTCCCCTTTCACGTACATGCACGTAGGGGAATGCATCCTGTTCGCGCATCCCCACGTGCATGTACGTGATGGCGAAAGCGTGGGCACAGATGCTGTGCCCGCACGATCACGCCGGGAGCCCGACTGTGACTGACAGCCAGGCTCCCACTGCAACGGCTGAGATTGAAGAAACCTTCAATCTTAGCCGTTTAATCCATTAAAAATGCCGTGGTCAAATGGCATTTAAATCTTTTGACAGAGGGAGCTCCCTGTGTCACCCACTGGCGGCCGGTGAACGAGATTGCCAGCCGCCAATGGGTTGCCATGGTAGCCGGGGGTCTAACAAAGGCCCCACAGGCCTGCCCTGGCTGCATGCCTATTAGGCCGTGCCAGAGGCATGGCCTAATAGATTGCCTGTCAGTTTAAGGGCGGATATACACGAACGTGTAATACGTTCCTATGTTAGCCTATGGGGCCGTGCAGACATTCCGTGATTTTCACGCAGCGTGTGTCCGCTGCGTGAAACGCACGACATGTCCTATATTTCTGCGCTGTTCGCACATCACGCACCCATTGAAGTCAATGGGTGCGTGAAAATCACGTGCACCACACGGAAGCACTTCCGTGGGACGCGCGTGATTCGCGCAACAGCAGTAAGAAGTATGATTGAAAACAGAAAAGCACCACGTGCTTTTCTGTTTACAAACATACAAACAGAGTGTCATAATGATGGCGGCTGCACGAAAATCACGCAGCCGCGCATTATATGGTGATGACACACGGAGCTGTTAAGTGCCTTTTGCACGCGCAAAACGCCGCGTTTTTTGCGCGAGCAAAACGCACACGCTCGTGTAAATCCAGCCTTACACTGACAGGCAATAATGCTTTGGTATACAGAGTATACCAAAGCATTATATCTGTGATCAGAAGATATCCCTAGTGGGACTTAAAAAAATAAATAAATACAGTTAAATAAAGTTTTTAAAAAAAAAAAAAAAAACTTGAACAGTAAAAATAAAATAAAAACAATTTTTTCCATAAAAAGTGGTTTTATTTAATAAAAGTATAATAAACAAACATGAAAAGTACACATATATAGTATCACTGCAATCATAACAACACAAAGAATAAAGTTAATACATTAATTTAACTGTATAGTGAACGCCGTACCAAAAAAACACAAAAAACAATGGCAAAATCGCTTTTTTTTCTGCATTCCCCCACCAAAAAAATAAAATAAAAGTTCTTGGAATGCGGTTATGCAAAAAGTTATTATTTTTGTTTAAAAGGTTTCTTACTGAGCAAACGTAGTAAAACATAAAAAACCTATACATATGTGGTATCGTCGTAATCATACTGACCCATAGAATAAAAGTAACATGTTATTTATGCCGCATAGTGAACGGCGTATATTTTAAACGTGAAAAACCATGCAAGAATAGTGTTTCTTTTTAAATTCCCTCCCCCCAAAAAAAGTTAATAAAAGTTAATCAATATAATATATGCACCAAAAAATGGTGCCATTGAAAAACACAACTCATCCCGCAAAAAACAAGCCCTAATATGCCTATGGTGATGGAAAAATAAAAAAGTTATAACTCTTGGAATGCGACGATGAGAAAAATAAAAAAGAATGCTTGGTCATTAAGGCCAACATAGGTCTAGTCGTTAAGGGGTTAATTTAAGTGCGTACTGCAGCAAAACAGGAAAAACACAGGGGGAGGTGAACACTTTCGGATCAATACTTCTGTGTACAATCCTATTGAAAAATGTTAATATTATAAATGATAAGTATTAAATGAATAATAAGAAAATAAACTAATAGTGTTGTCTAAAATTGCATATAGATTTTTTTCATAATAAAAAGGATCACACATGCAGTTTTTGGTGCAGTTTTTAGCTCCGTTTTCTTTAGCCAAATACAGAAATGGACACAAAATCAGAGAGGCACTTTTCCTTATACCTTTCCTTCCTTTTGGATCCACTTCTGGCTTTGGCTAAAAAAAACTGAGCCAAAAACTGCATCAAAACTGTGTTTGTGATACTGGTCTTAGGCTAGTATCACACATGCAGTTACCAATGCAGTTTTTGTGACCATTTTTTCTGACCAAACACAGTAGAGGATACAAAAGAGAGAAGACATATCAGTCTTTCCTTTATACTTGTCATTATTTTTGGATCCTCTTCTAGCTTTGGCTTAAAAACTGCATCAAAAACTGCATGCGTGATTCCAGCCTTAGGACAGGATCACAAACGCAGTTTAGATACAGTTTCTGGTGTAGATTTTGGCTCCGCTTTTTGATCCACAGAAAGAAGTGGATTCAAATTGAAGTAAAGGTATAAAGAAAAGACTGACACATCTCCTCGTCTCCTGACCTTAAAGAGAGATTTTGAAGGCTAGAGATTGGCTTTACTTTTTCAGAACACAGAAATGCCAATTCTCCCAATTATCTCTATCATATAATAATGAACACCTAAGGAAAGAACTACATCTCTTTCTAGGTAGTGAAGCGTTATTCATGCTGATTTCGGCTTGATGCAGCCCCACTAAATTCTGGTAGATTCTGTTATTTTGTCATTATACAATGACAGCTAATCGATAGCAAAGCTACAGAACAGTTGAGAAATCTAACATTTTAAGCACTTCAGCCAATGGACAATGTTACAGAAAGAACATTTTCCATCATTCAGCTGAAAGTTGTAATTATTTAGGATGTTCTCTTCCAGCTTCATACTGCAGAAAAAGTACATTAAAACTGTCTTGTTTTCCTCTTCCGTTCTTCACTTGGTCTCTAATTTCTTCATACCATTGGTGTTACCTTAGGGACGTTGAGTTAACAAAATGCTAAAGCAAGAAAAGAGGCAGAAAACAGCTTATGGATTGTAAAGTTTGAACATTTATTTTAAATCTTTGAACTACTTTTTTACACTTATCTTGAATTACAGCCTGTATTGTAATTCAGAGCTGAATTCACAATTCTTCAGAGCTGAAATCTCCCAGTATTCCTTGCTAACTTATAGTCTGCATTGTTCTTGCATCGTTCTTTCACTGGTGATGTGTATTTGTAAAGTTAAGCCTTTAGACCAGGGACTGTAAAGTAATCTTCCAAAGGAATAACTACGACTGGCCTTTGACATAATATGGAAAATAACCATCAGATAGCAGTCTTGGCTGATAGCCTTACTAACATATACAATCATGCACGCACAAAGATCGAAAGAGGCAAAAATGATAGTCCCTGTCTGCAGAATTCGGCTATTCTTCGGACTGTAACTCAGGCTTAGCACCGGATAAATAATGTATTTACAAAGTAAGGGTCCTTTTACACGTGCAGACAAAATGCCTGTTACGAGTGCCGATAGATGATAGAGCAGGTTGTTAGACCTGCAAGCCCTGCATTTACATGTTACAACAATCATGTGATTCCTCATTACATTTAATAGTTCATACAATCGTCCATCTCCTCCTCCCCCCTGCCTCTACTACAAAAGACAGGCAGATGCCTGTTTATATGCATGGATGCACTGCCGACAAACAATTATATTTTTGTCATCCTAAAAGATGTGATCAACGACAAACAAACAAATTATCATTTGATCGCTGCACATATTTACACTGCACAAGGATTGTGATTGATCGCTTTAGTCAAATGATCATTTGGGCGATTATCGCCCCCTGTAGAAGGCCCCTTTGTTACACTTTTTATGTAAATTTATTCTATATGTAAACTGTAAAATGTGTCTAATGGTGGAAATATGCTTTTCATTACTTATTTCATGTAAAGTAATAATAACATCAACAATGGTACACGTTACACCAGTTTAGATTAAAGCAGCCGTGGCAATTTGGGACTGGCTCCCAGCACCATCAGCAAACAGCTGATCTTACCAGGGGAAAACTTGGCCAATACGACAACCTTTAATCAGGGTATGTTTA
The DNA here is from genome assembly GCF_050947455.1 of Rhinoderma darwinii. NCBI lineage: Eukaryota > Metazoa > Chordata > Amphibia > Anura > Rhinodermatidae > Rhinoderma > Rhinoderma darwinii. The sequence continues at coordinate 172,046,366 of NC_134688.1, forward strand.
CAAGAGTCGGTTTTGACCCCATATTCAAAATAATAGAGGGGGGTCCAGAGCAAAGTACCCCTTCTTGTGACATCAATATGCCCTAATAGGGCATACAGAAAGGGGTAATTTACATTGAACAATGCCTATTTAGCTGCTTCTTCTCCTAACAATGATATAACCCTTGGGGTCCCACTGCTGGTCTGCATATATACACACGGATCATAACATTAAACCCCCGCCTGATATTCTCTAATATGTGTAAGTCACCCTTATGCCTCTAAAATAGCTCTGACCCATCGAGACTTTTGACTCCACACAGCCTCGGAAGTTGTCCTGAGGTGTCTGGCACCAAGACGTTAGCACCAGATCCTTTAAAAGACTTTGTAAATCTCTTAAGCTATTTTTTTTAATTAAAAGTATGTATTATGTGATTTTATGCAACTTTTAAATAGGTTTTTATTAAAAAAAAGTTTTACTTTTTGAGACACAGCTTCTATGTATCCTGTATATGTTGAAGCTGTATCTTGCTGTCAAAGCCAAATCTGTCAGGTCAGCAGGATCCAGTTGTTATCGATCACATCTATGTTAATGAACTTAGATGTGATTGATAACAGCTCGATCCTGCATGTCAGAGATACGCAGAACCAGCTTTCTGACAAGCCGTCAGTGCTGTGACCTAACGGATTCCACTTTGACGGCAAGATACAGTTTCGAAGTATCCAGGATACATAGAAGCTAAAAGTTGCATAAAATGATACAATACACAGTTTTATATACCATTGCCATGAAAGGATGTACTTGGTCTGCAACAATGTTTAGGTAGGTGGTACGTGTCAAAGTAACATCCAGATAAATGCAGGACCTAAGGTTTCCCAGCATAACATTGCCCAGAGCATCACACTGCCTCCGCGAGCTTGCCTTCTCCCCCAAGTAATGTAAATCTGTAGTCTATGGCGCCCCCAAGTTAGTGACGCTCCCGCACCCTGCCGTGCAAATGATGTAAAAGAAAAAGTGATTTATAAGTCCAGGCCTTCTACTTCCATTGCTCCATGGTCAAATACTGAAGCTCATGTGCCCATTTTAGGCGCTTTCATCGGTGGATAGGAGTCAGCATGGGCGCACTGACCAGTCTGCGGCTACGTAGCCCATACAGCAAGCTATGATACACCTTTTTATCATAGCCAGAATTACCTTTTTCAGCAATTTGTGCTTCAGTAACTCTTCTGGGGATCAGACCAGACGGGCTAGCCTTTGCTCCACACATTCATCAATGACCCTTGGGCACCCAAGACCTTGTCGGAAGCTCACTGGTTGTCCTTCCTTTGACCACTTCTGGTAAGTACTCACCACTGCATACTGTAAACACCCAACAAGACATTTGTCAAAGTCGTATAGATCATTACGTTTGCCCATTTTTATTGCTTTCAACACATCAACTTCAAGAACTGACTGTTCACATGCTGCCTAATATATCCCACCCTTTGACAGGCACCATTGTAACGAGATAATCAATGTTATTCACTTCACCTGTCAGTGGTTTTAATTTATATATGTATGTATAACAAAAGAAGCACAGGTAGATGCCTAGGATTGATTGTGACTGATAGGTACATGAGATCAGAGAAAGAATATTTTGCTTTCCCCATCCAGATAAGGTCATATTGTAAGATAAATTTCAACTGTATCTCCACAGAATGTTTTGCTATTTAGATAGACATTCTTTAGAGCTATAGAGAGTGGGAAAAATGAATGGAAGCATCTCATGTACATTCTTGATACCTCTTAAAACAACAACATATGATATACTATATATCTTCAAGATTAAAACCTCAAAGGCTTATCAACTTCTACAAAGGCTTCACTTACTTCTGAAAGGTTAAATAGCCTCCTACACAAGTGTTTACTTATTTATATATAGAAGTGAAGCCTTGGGGTAGCCTAAAGGACTTACATCCCAGATTACACTTCCTTCAAGCTGACACTGTTAGTTTCCCATACATTCAAATGTTTTACTCTTTCTATTCGTTTTTTGTTACTAGAAAATGTGAATAGTAGAGTTCAGAACTGTATAATTTTATAAATACCATTTAATATTTGTAGTAATGTATTTTTTATAAAGTGCTAACCAGAAATAATATACAGAAGCAAATGATGACATCATTTATGAGTCTACTAACAAAAATGACAAGAAAAAAAGAAAAGAAAAGACAAGGAATAATTAATAATGTTGAAGGAAGAGGTATAACTCTCTCTGAACTTTATCCAAAGCCTAAATTAAATTTGGAGTTATGAAATAATCACTAACTCTACTATTCTGGGTACTTCATGATGAAAAGTTGCACATAAATATTTTGTTTTAGATTCTCAGAATAAAGTAAATGTGTGACTGTGTCTTTAAAATAAAGAAAATTCATAAAACGGCAGGTTCCTTGATTGCCAATTTCTTCATAAAGAGGTTATTTGAGATCTGGAGGTCTATTTTTTATTTATTTTTTTATTTTCAGGAACAGTGTTACTCTTGCCCATGGGCTGTGCCTGATATCGCAGCTCAGCTCTATTTAAAAAAAAAAAAAACAAACGATGATACTGAGCTGCAATACTAGACACATCCTAATGGATGTGGCGCTATTTCTGGAAAAAAATAGACCTTTTCTTTCCTTAATCTCATAAATTCCTTTAGACCAGGAACACACACGCAATTTTGATTCAGTTTTTGTCTCAGATTTTTTTAGCCAAAGCCAGAAGTGGACGCAAATGGAAGGTATAAAGTAAAGACTGATGCATCTTCTTTCTTTTGTGTCCACTTCTGTGTTTGGCTCAAAAAACTGCATCAAAACTGCATGTGTGATCCTTTCCTTAAGTTGGGTGCATAATCTAGACCGTCGGCTTGAGGATATAGTTCATGACAATGACTACATTTACATTATCTTGAAACAGAGAACAAAATAGACTCCATTTATGCTAAAATATCAGCCCTAGTAATTTTTGTTTGAAGGGACTGTACAAGCAGCATCGGGGAAAGCTTTTCTTATTTAAGAATTTCACTCACTCAGTGTACTTCATTGTTCCAGGAGATGCCATTATTTGTTACTTTTCACTTGTATTATCTATATAATAAATGACTGTACCAAAGCCTCCTATTGTCCCGCATGCTGCAACAATGAACCTTGCAATATTACATTTGGAATAAGAACATACTATTTTCTAATATGTTTCCAAGCCATAATTCTTAAATTATTGAGCAGTCTCTGAGTTATTTTAAATTGCTAAGTATACTGTATGTTTGATTTCTTTAGCTCTGTCCTGGGAATTGTGCTTCAAGCCAGCCTGCATGCTGATCATAGAGCCTGGAGGAATAACATTTCAGTATTGTTAGACTAGATTGTCTTTCTTCAACACATTTTGGTAAATTATTTGTCAAATTAGGAACATTTTTCAGCTCTTACAATAAGTCAGAACTAGCATTTCATAGAAAAAAACAGTAATCAGTAAAACTCAATGTCATTCTTTCTTATAAATTAATGTGATATTGTAGAAAAATATATAATATTCTATTATTAATGGAACTCTTACATTACCCTTGATTGACGATTAGCATTTACTTGAATTAGAATTTAAATTATTTTTATAAAGACCTATATTACTTTCATGACCATTTATACTGGTTAGGATCTTAAAGGGGTTTTCCCGCCATTACAACTTATCACCTTTGCACAGGAAAGGCTGCCGCTCCATTCATTCTCTATGGGACTGGCAGAGATAGCCTAGCGCTGTACATAGCTATCTACAGTAGTTCCATAGAGAATGATTGGAGCCACAGTGCACAAGCAAGGTATTCAGGACCCTCATTCTTCTGATCAGTGGGGGTCCTAGCAGTGTGGATAGGTGATAAGTTGTAATTGTGGGACAATCCCTTTAAAGGGGTTGTCTTCATCAGACAATGAGTTATTGCAAGAATGCCTAATCAAAGGGTGTCCTGCTGTGGGACCACTAACAAACAGCTGTAATCTGTAGCGGAACCTGGCAGCAAGTATTTAATTCCCCTGCAGCGCCACCACAGGTGAGATGAAGCATTACACAGTGCCCATTAAAATCAATGTGCTGTCCATGTAATGCGGCACCCTCCTCTACTTATTCAGATTTCCCACATAGAGTATTTGAAAATGTATTTTCTAAGCTAGACAATACCTTCAAGTAGATTACCTGGCCAGGTTGTGCATTACAGTATCTGATTTTTATGCTTTGGCACTATGGAAAATGCACACTCATAAAATGAATCTACCAATATAATGCACTTCATATTTGATGCTTATTTACTGTTGTTACATGCTATGAGCCATATAGACATTAGTCTTCAGTCTAGCAGTTTTGTGTTAACTCCTTAAAGGGCAGGATTGTTAGTTACATTTTTCTCCTAACAGTCCTGAAGTAATTATTGCAATTTTAATTATTGGAACTAATTCGGTCTGCCAAAGGTTACCTTCCCTTTAACTCCTTGAAATGCCTGATCGTCTTCTGTATAGAGAATGTATGTTATTCACATAGCTAACCAAATACACATTTGGGCTGCAGAGTTACCATGTGTACATGCGAAACTACAGGTCACAAGTCTTAAGTTATTACTCAACTACAGTTTATCATCCATATTTCCTGGGTGAGTGAATAGTTACACCTGTAATTTACACCACGTATTAGTCCTCACAGACTTGTGCCTAAATTGTCAGTACTACAAAGTTTTAAACTTCATTCCAGTAGTAGATTATTCAGGAACACTGCTACTCAGAGCCTATACAATGGTGCACCTATAGTTTAATGGAGGATTATAATTGTCAAAATTAATTTATGTCCCTATTTTTTGTTCACCCCTCCATTCATAAAGGCAGACTGGACACAACGCGAGTTCCTTTTCTTATCCCTCGTTAATTCCATATCAAGAGGGAGTAATAACATATGTGTGCCCACATCTATAGCAAGAATTGATAGGGTCACCCTTATTCTCAGAATCAATAGTAGCGACAACACCAACACCAACTACACTTTTATGGCATGTTTTATTGACATGCTCTAAGAGTATACTAGTGGAAATCTTTACGTTTACAAAATGCTAAATTTAGAATAGATAAATGGAGAGACAGACAGATAATTAGATTACATATATATGATTGAGTCACAAGCATAACAATCTTCTACAATATATATTATTTCCCGTATAACAGCTTGAGATAACATCCTGTCATTTCTCATTGCGGTGGAAACCATGGGTTTCAAGCTTCAATTTCTGTTTAATTAATTATTCTTAGCTAATAGCAAATGTCAGGCAGTAAATATACATATGTTCCTCAGAATTATTTTTTGGCTCAATGTAAAACTGTCTATTTGTGTCTTATGAGTATTTGCTGTCACTGTCATGTTAGAACTTACTGTTGATCATCGATAGTGATGTTAATGAATTAATTATTATTTGTTCTTATTCTGAGATTCTGAAAATACTACTTTTAATGTAAAACTTTTTAAAACTATTTCTGGTGTTATCGGGTGTCAAGCTCATACATACATTCCAGTGTTATCATTGTAAATAGCACAATAATTTTTTTTTAAGCAATCTGCCTTTGCATTACCCTTTGATATATGTTACATTCCTGAACAACTAAATATAAAAATAAAAAACAGCTCCTGCTGTTTGTCCTAGATTGAGGCAGATTTATCAATATATTTATGCCAGTTTTATATATGGAGCCCTGTGGCACTTTTCTGATATATACAGTACTTAGCCAGTTGTGGAAAAATGCTACAAATAATGCTTTCAAAAATACAAGTGTTAAAAAAAAAATATTATCAATTAACAAGATACAAAGTGAATGAGCAGAAAATAAATTAAAATCAAATCTTTGGTGTGACCACTCTTTGCCTTCAAAGCAGCATCAATTCTTCTAGGTACACTTGCACAAAGTCATGAATTTTGTAGGATTATAGTCAGGTGTATGATTAACCAATTATGCCAAACAGGTGATAATGATCATCATTTTCATATGCTGGTTGAAACACAGTCCTTAACTGTAACAGGAAGCTTAAAACCGGATGAGGAACAGCCAAACTCTGCGACAAAGGTGAGCTTGCGGAAGACAGTTTCATGTCACAGGTCCACCATGGGAAGACTGAGCACAGCAAGAAGACACAAGGTAGTTATACTTCATCAGCAAGGTCTCTCACAGGCAAAGATTTCAAAGCAGACTGGGGTTTCAAGATGTGCTGTTGAAGCTCTTTCGAAGAACCACAAACAAAATGAGCAACGTTGAGGATCGTAGATGCAATGGTTGGCCAAGGAAACTTAGTGTAGCACATCAAAGACTCATCATGCTTACTTCCCTTCAAAATCAGAAAATGTCCAGCAGTGCCATCAGCTCAGAACTGGCAAAAACCAGTGGGACCCAGGTACACCAATCTACTGTTGGAAGAAGTCTAGCCGGAAGTGGTCTTCATGGAAGAATTGCAGCCAAAAAGCCTTGGAAACAAGGTCAAGAGACTCAACTATGCACAAATACATTCGAACTTGGGTGATGAAAAATGTTAGCAGATGCTCTGGACAGATGAGTCAAAATTTGAAATATTTGGCTATAACAGAAGGCAGTTGGTTCGCCGAAGGGCTGGAGAGCGGTGCAATAATGAGTGTCTGCAGGCCACAGTGAAGCATGGTAGAGGTTCCTTGCAAGTAGAAGGCTGAATGTGAGCAAATGGAGTTGGGGATTTGGTCAGGATTAATGGTGGCCTCAATACTGAGAAACACAGGCAGATAATTATCCATCAAGCAATACTATCAGGAATGCGTCTGATTGGCTCCAAATTAATTTTGCAGAAGGACAACGACCCCAATAATACAGCCAATGTCATTCAGAACTATGTTCAGTGTAAAGAAGAACAAGGAGCTGTGATTATATGGCCCCACAGAGCCCTGAACTCAACATCATCGAGTCTGTCTGGGATTACATGAAGAGACAGAAGGATTTGAGGAAGCTTACATCCACAGAAGATCTGTGGTTCGTTTTCCAAGATGTTTGGAACAACCTCCCTGCCAAGTTCCTTCAAAAATTGTGCAAGTGTACCTAGAATAAATGATCCTGTATTGGACGCAAAGGGTGGTCACAACAAATATTGATTTTATTTAGATTTCCCTTCAGTTCATTCACTTTGTTAATTGATAAAAAAATATATAAGAAAAAAAAAAAGAGGCTAGGGCTTCAGTGGGACTGGTGCACTGTTCTTATGCTGCATCAGTATTGATAAATTTACCCCAGTGTCTACAAACAGCATTATCAGGGCTCCATTAAGGCTGGGTTCACACTGAGTTTTTTGCAGGCGGAAAATATGCCTACAAATTCCATTTGGAAGTATGCGGCAGATTTTCCTCTGCCTGCACGCCGATTTTCGCTGCGTTTTTTGCCTGCGGGAGAAACCCACTTCCGCCTCCCATTGAAATCAATGGGAAGCATTTTTGTCCGGTTTTTGGCGAATTTTGCGGCATTGTTTCCGCGTAAACTCTGTGTGAACCCAGCCTAATACTGCAACAGACACTATTTTCTAAATACTATTTTACCTTTATTACGTTTACCAGTAAATTTACTAAAAAACAGCCTTTTGGGCAGACTATTAAGAGTTAGAGTACTCACAGGCCATTGCAAAATTTCACTCAAGCCATTGTCTAATATTTCATTAAAGTAGTATACAAATAACAAATAAGTATAAAATAAGTAACATACGGGGTAAATCTTTTTAAAAATCTGTCTGCGATACAGCACAGTTTAGATTAGTGTATCAACATCAGTTGCAATCTGATAGTGATCTAGTCCTGTCAAATAAAGCATTTTTTACATGGACTAAAACATTTAATATGACCAATAAAATGTGTTTGATATATTTGACATGGACTGATAAAATGTACTTGAAACATTGAATATGGACTAATAAATGCACTCGAGAAGCACTTTTTTTATTTTTATTATTGCAGGCTCTGTCCTTAAATTTCACCCCGACCATAGGCCTCAGGCACTGCCCCAATAGTCAGTCCATCCCAGATCTGTATGATCACTATGAAAGATCAACTAGTGGGCCCAGTTGCTCTCATTTAATTCTGCACTGCCTTGGAAGGCAGAGTTTTAATAAACGTATCATGGGATCTGTAAGATTCTGTAATGTAATCTTTACCAATAATAGGCTAAGTTTTAGTATACAAGTTGTAATTTGAAACTCCAAGCTTGACAATCACATTTTATCAATATAGACTATATCTTATATTATTCATATATGATGATATTCTCCTCCTGCCAGCAATCTTTATGATTTCTCGTCTTCCTTTCCTGACACAGCATGAATCAGCGAGCACAGAAAATGTGCATGGCAGGAGCAGCATATATTGAGTGCTATGATAAAATATAAAATAATAATGTGCACACAGCTGTGGATGTTACTATTGAACCTAATGAATGATAGTTGTCCAGGATTAATCATGCACTACATCTTTGAAAGCGTCTGATGAAAAAACTGTTTTATCTCGAACTAAAGAACTTATATACTGACAATAGGTACAAACGTGAGTGTGCTTTGCTGCTTATCTCTAGATATTTGTTATGCTTCATTTCAAATACTGAACAAGCTGTTCACTGGCAAAGCATGCTGAGAGTTATAATTCAACTACAGTCAAACGCTGCATGTTCCCTGTTCCTGTTTGAAGATGTTCAGTTTATTATTGATACGTTTATTGCGCTGCTATGCAGTTTCTGCATTCATTCTTCATTCAGCTTCAAAATGAACTGTAGTGAACTTGGTACAATAATCGGGAAATAGACCAAACATAGGGTAGTACGATTACTATCATTACCGCGACCGTGTGGACCCATGCATTTGAATCATGTCAGCGCACGTTTCCCTGTTTACACATGAAGATATGCTGCCGAATAGCGACCATTTTTTGGCCGCATAAAAGATGCGATCAGCCGATGATCCATCATTTGCTCGTTCATTACCTGATCTTTGGCATGTTTACACAGGTAGAAGGATCAGGAACAAGCGTTCGTATAAACTCTCGTTCACCCTGTCATTGGTCCTTGTAAAATGGCCCTTACAGAACTGGTTCTCTGTTAAAAAGAGATGGTCATGCACTATATTATGTCTGATTTTCTTTTTTGATATCATGTGCTCTGAAATCCTCTTTAATCCCTGTATAATGAAAAGTTACACAACTTTCTAATTTACTAAAAAGGATTTATCAGTTCTGAGAAAAGTACAGTAAGTGATAGTAGATTAAATTATAAGACTTTTCTCAACCATGTATCATTAGCAAAACAGATGATTTCCCTTAGTATTACAGGACAGAGTTCTGCTTCCTTATTTCTCGTGAGATTCTGAGTGCCAACTGTAATCCGATTTCACATGGGGTGGATACGCTGCGTAATAGCATGCAGCGTATTTGCCCTGTGCCGCAGGGAATTCCGGGGGAAAAAGCACACCAAACTGTGATGCTGTTTTTCGCCTGGAATGTCTGCTTCGAAAAACTGCTGAATTAACCGGCCTGCTAGCAGGCCGGCCTCTTAGGAAGAGGCTGCAACCTGTGATGGGATAAAGCATCATCCCAGGAGACCAGCCCACTGACGTCATAAAGGCCGGCCTCCTGGGATGATATTTTATCCCATGTGACCACCGCTACAGCCTGTGATTGGCTGCAGCGATCACATGGGATGAAACGTCATCCCAGGAGGGCGCGCTGGAGGGCGGAACACTGACTTCTGGGTAAGTATGAGTGTTTTGTTTTTTTCTGAGTTGCATTTTTTGCGGCGGGATCACTGCGAACCCGCTGCAAATAACGCAACAACTGCTGTTTGTTTGAGGTCAATTTCTGAGCGTATTTTCCACTCAGTATTTACGCAGCATGTGGATGAGATTTTCACGGCCAGACGGCCCCCATAGAAGTCAATGGATCCATTTTCAACGGCCGTCAATACATGTAACAACAGTTAAAAACTGATCTGTGACATGGGAATTCAAGAGCCAAGGGAACTATTGGTTCCCTTCCTGGCTATCGGCGGTTCGATGACGCTGAATGTCCTACACATTCGCCGATGCAGCACCGTCTTCTTCAGGTATGGTCTCTAGTCTTCATCGGATTTGTGAAGGCAACGTGATAACTTAATGGCGCCGCCTTCGCTGAACCCGTGAAGACTAGAGACCCCACCTAAATAAGACGGCGCTGCATCGATGAGTGTGTAGGGCATTCAGCCGGAAGTTTATTAATAAATGTCGGGTATTGTTGCGCTCACTACAAGGGTAGTGTGGCGCTAGTACAGGGGGCATTGTACATAGTTGTCAACTGTAGCGAATTTTCCGGGACTGTCCAGAATTTACAGAGACAGTCCTGGAAAATTACTACAGGGGGAGGGTGGTGTGGTGCTTTTTCCGTAGAGATGTGTGTGCGGCATCATCTACAGGGAGGCTTTGTGCCATCATTTACAGGGAGGTTTTGTGGCATCATATACAAGGAAGCTGTGTGGCATCATATACAGGGAGGCTATGTGGCATCATATACAGGGGTGCTGTGTGGCATCATCTACAGGAAGGCTGTGTGGCATCAGATATAGGGAGGCTGTGTGGCATCATATACAGGGGCTGTGTGGCATCATATACAGGGAGGCTGTATCGCATCATATACAGGGGGCTGTGTGGCATCATCTACAGGGGGGCTGTAAATAGTGTCTAGGTGAACATGTGACCTTCCTTGTGACCGTCGTCTCAATGTAAGGCTACGATCACGGCCGTTTTCAGAACAATGAAGTTCTATAGGTGTAGTCGACTGTGCAATTGATTCCGTCAAAAAAATGGAAACCTGACGGAATGGTGACAAATGGAAACCATTAGCAATGTTTCCGTCACCATTGATATCAACGGTGATGCAAACGTAAGCTAAGGTTTCCGTTTGCCTTGAGGGGTTCTCCCGACGGAAACCTCAGAAGGAACCCCTCAACAGCCAACTCTGATGTGAACAGGCCCGTAAAGATATACTAATGCAAAATGGCCATGAAAAACTGACAGTTGATCAATTTTTAATGGCCATTTTTTTTCACTGTCATGTGAATGTAAGTAAAATAGCAGCAGAAATCTTCACTGTGTACACATTCTGCACACAGAAGGCACTATTAAACCAGACAATTTTTGCCGCCGCTACGGGCGCCGATCAACGAGACAGCTCGTTGATCGGCGCTCGTTTGCTCCCGTCACACGGAGCTTTAGATGGGGATGAGCGGTCGATACTCTGATCACTGGTCCCCATCCATTATTATCATGTCAGCAGCGCTTCTCCCTGTTTACACAAGGAGATGTGCTGCCGACAACGATAGTATTTAACTTTTTTAAAACGATACAATCAGCAGATGAACGAGCATTTTGCTCGTTCATCTGCTGATCGCTGCCCTGTTCACACAGGGCAATTATCGGCAACGAGCGTTCTATGAACGATCGCTTGCCAGATAATTGCCCAGTGTAAAACCGCCTTAAGAGATGATCGCACGAATGCTCATTTGTATGAACATTTATTCACAATCATTGTGTAAACATTCCCAGAAATCAAACGACAAACGATAAAACGCTCATTTGACGTTGATCGCATCTTTTATGCGGGAATGAAAATAGGTGTCTGCTGACAGCACATCTCTTTGTGCAAACAACAGATTTGCTTCCGACAATAAAGTGTATGAGAGGGGGTTCGAATGAACGATCACCCGAATGATTATTTGTATGAACCCCCTTATGTTCATTGCTACATGAAAATGAAAGAAAAGATTAACTTCCTATATCGTCAATCGATGGTCATTACTGTCAGTTTATATTCACACCAAGAGTTCAATTCTCGCATACACCATTCACTTCAATAGGGCAGCTGTAATAAAAAAAACTTGTCAGAAGATTTATGGTGATCCGTGTCATACATACGAAAATTAGAAGATCATGTAATATGGCAATAATAGAAGGAAAATGGGGACAGCACTCACCGGTTGAGTGTTTCTTCACTTTGTTTTCTTTGCATAAAAACACATGAGCTGCAGGAGCAAAACGCAGCACTCCAAACACCAGGGGCACCAGGATGAAGCTTCATGTGACATGAAATGTTGTGCCGATGTTTGGAGTGCTGCGTTTTGGTCCTGAAGCTCATGTGTTTTTTATGGAAAGAAAATAATGTGAAGAAACATTGAACCAGTGAGTGCCGTGTCTATTTTCCCTCTATTGTTGCCATATTACACTGTCAGTTTATCTGCCAGTGTAAAAGGACTCTTAATTTCCAACTATCATAAGAAGGAAATCTCACAGAGCAGTTAAAATCTCATTTGACTTGAACTTGTTAGGCTGGGTTCACATTGTGCGTTTTTGTTGCGTTTTTAGCATGCCTTTTTGTTTTGGTTGAAAAATTCTAATTGAGAGACATGGAAGTTTTTTATCAAAACAAAAAACGCATGCTAAAAATGCAACAAAAATGTAAATCCAGCCTGCATGTGGGGAGCGACTTCTTATAGGGCCAGAGCTTATATGGGCATGTTCAGACGTGGTGGAAATTTACCCCTGCGGATTTTGCTGCAAATTCGCAATGGATCTGCAGCAAAATGTGCATATTTGACCGTTTGTTCAGACGTGGTGGATTTCGTAGCAGCCTTGCCACAGATTTCAGTTTTTGCATTGCAAAGGCTGAAATCCGCAGTAAAATCCACTGCTTCTTCGCAACAGACTGTACATGCTGCGGAATGTAAATGCTGCACCGCATGTTATTTTCTGCAACGTCTGCATTAAGTTACCTAAAACTGCAATAGAAACTAGAGAAAAAAGGCTGCTGCGGATTTCCACAGTGTTCTGTCCACAGCGAAATTCTGCAGCAAATCCGCCACGTCTGAATGTGCCCTATCACTAAATTAGAGAGGACATTTTTATATTTCCTAATTATATATATTTACGAAACGTTTTATATTTTGGTCTCCTATTACTTCATTATATTTCACAAGAAGTGATAGACCCTCTTTAAAATCATTACTGTTTTCAAGATCTTTGCTTGTTCTCTGCGAATAGAAACAATCTTGTTTACATTAAGAGATTATAAACCCCGTTCTGAAACGAGTTTCTTATAATATATCAGTGAAGGTTACGCCCCATGCACACGAACGTGCTTTTGCGGCCACAATTACCCCAAAAATCCACGGGGAATTGCAGCCCCATTCATTTCTATGGGACCATGCACTCGACCGTGGTTTCCACGGTCCGTGCATGCCTCAGGAGCCCGGAACGCAGAAAGAACGGGCATGTCTTATTACGGCCGTGTTCTGCAGGTCAGGCTCATAGGAAATAGTGGACGCGGCCATGTGCACGGCCCGCGATTTGCAGGCGGCTCGCGGCTGACAGTTCGCTGCCGGCCGACCCGAAAATCACGGCCGTGCACATGGCTTACGGTCGTGTGCATGAGGCCTAAGAGGTATGAGCCTGGAATAAATGAGTTATTTTGGTTATGTGTTTAAATCATAAATTACATTGCAAAAAACCCTCAGCTGAGTTAGGCTCGGATGGGGTCTCAGACACAGTATGTAAATGGAAATACTTCTATTCACTGAGATTTGGAAAATGGTGAGAAATTGTAACACCAAATTTTTTTTTCGACTTTTTTTTTAAAATAAAATATACATACATTGGTGTATGTAATTAAAATAGTGCACATACTAATATGTTGACAAACTCTGGTCCTCTACTCTGAAAAATCCCAGCTAGATGTCTAGTGGTCACATGTGTACTTTGGCGGCTTTGCAGAGGAAGGGAGAGCAGGACACCAGCGAACAATTTTTAATAACTACATATTAGTAAGCGCACTATTTTGATAACATACCCCTTTTAATATATGTTTTATAAAACATCCATATTTTAAGATCAATTATTTCTATTGGCCAGTGGCTGTAGACCCATAGCAGTGGAATAGCCTCTATCTACAGCAGATACAGTACTGTAACTGTTCATATAATTGTCTTTCAATTACAATTTTTGTAAATTATAATTGCCGATTCTGTTTATAAAAATGATGTTAAATATACATACAGCCAAGTTCACAACGATGATTTTTATTTTTGGAAATTATATATTGATCCCTCAGCAGGTAAACATTGATTTCTATCAAGTAATGAAACAAAACTGTAAAACCAGAACTGTGGAAACCAGCTTTCCTCTACTGTGATGTTAGGCTTCGTTCACATCTGCGTCGGGGTTCTGTTCATCGGTTCCGTCAGACCTTTTAGTCAGGGGAACCCATGAACGGAAATCAAACAGAAACCATAGCTTTCAGTTTGCATTACCATTGATTTCAATGGTAATGCTTCAGTTGCCAATGGTTTCCGATTGTCTCCGTTCCGTAAGGTTTCCGTACTTTTTGGCAGAATCAATAGTCCATAGTCAATAGTGAATCAATAGTGTAGTCGACGGAAAGGTCTGACGAAAACCATGAACAGAGCCCCAATGCAGATGTGAACAAAGCCTAAGCCTTCTCAGTTGTCACAGACATCCATCCTACCTTTCCTGTAAAGTCAACAAAAATGACGTGACTTAATTTATACTTTAAAATTCTATGTGTATTTATGTAAATGCTATTTCGTGTGTGCATGTGTACGTATTATTTACATTATCTAGAACAATGCTTGCTTACTTTTAAGAATAATTTTTAAGGAGACCTAAGATGCAGCACGATTTGTGCAAACAAAATGTTTTGCTCTATATAAATTTGTCCAGCAATTAACATCTCCAGTTGAGTGCCCCACATAAACAGTGCAAGCAGAGTGACCCCAAAAAAACTGTGCTAGCAGACTATCCCATTAAATAAATGTGGAAACAAAGTGCTCCCCATAATAAACAGTGCCAGCAGAGTTCCCCCAGTAAACATAACTGGCAAAGTGCCCCCAACAAACAACAGTGCCAACAGTGTCCCCTATAAACAGTGCCAACAGTGTCCCCTATAAACAGTGCCACCAGACTGCTCTTGAAATTAGAGTGCCAGCATAGTGCTCTCAATAAACAACAGTGCTAGCAGAGTGGCCCACATAAATACCTCCAGAACTCAGTGATGTCATGATATATTTTTATAGGGGTACAAGAAATGCGACTGTTGTAACTATGTTGTGAAACCACATGGAAGAAAGCAAGCAATCTATTGAATGTAGTTTTAATTCCATTTTTCACATTCAAGTAAATTGGAAAAAATACAACATGCTACGGATGTAAATTTCCTCTGTGTCCTACAAACCGCACAGATTTTTATGGAACGTGTTAATGGGATTTTGAACAATCCCATTCACTTACGTTGAAGGTAATTTTGAAGGGTGGATCAATTTCATTACATCTCGGCTTGGCTTTAGTAGTATAAGAATTACATTTAGTAGTGCATAGTTTTACCTGGCTTGCGGACACTGTAATATCTGCACAACAGTATGTAATAAAAACTAGAACCACCCTGAGCATTTAATCCCAGCGTTAGAGAGCTATTACTAGGTTTGTAGAAAAAGATCGGATTTTACAGTTATAGGAATTTCTGCTAATTAATATAGTAATGTTGCAGAAATCTTGGCAAATGTTGGTACAGTATATTTCATGCTCTGACATTTGACAGCCAACTCTAGAGGCAATATTCCGAACTGAATTAATAAGACTGGATGCTACTAGAGAAACCTAACCTAAAAATATCCTTTGGTTCTGTTAGCAGCATTGCTTCATAGACAAACTGTTTAAGACTTGATGGCAGGAATAGGGAAAATATTGATGGAAAAGTGAGTTTAGTAACAAAATTATATTCTCTCATTCAATTACACAAACAGAAAACTGAGTTTCAAAGGAGTGTTTGAGCGTTTGTGTAGTCTTTGAATATTTGGAGGGATACTGTGCCCTTGAGCGCATACTATTTTATTTAAATGGTTGTCCATTAAAATAATGATTTCAGTAAAGGTACACTTTAAATTTCAAATTCCTGCAATTCTCATAAGTGGTAGTATCTGCCAATAATGGAAAATGGTTGATGTAATTGTGTCTTCTCCAGCCATTTATTTGATTTATGTAATCTTGTCCTAGAAAGGAAAATCTCCCTTCTGCTTGTTGGTTTTTACTTAGCAAGTAACATCCTCATCTGAGATTTAGTAGCACAAATATCTGCACTTTCACAGTCACTAACATTGTCTCTTTCTGCCCCCCACCGCACACCAAAAAAACACAACACTATTACATCATAGTAGACAATAGATGCTATTGTGATTTCAAACTGTTTGTTTTCTTCTTTACAACAATTTACACAACCTGGCCCTTTACATCGATGACCTAAAAAGCAAAAATGCCTTGTATGTGATGACTACAGTACACACTATATAAGATAAGGTCTCATAACAATATATATATATATATATATATATATATATATATATATATATATATATATATATATATATATATCATGTTTGTCAGAGCTATTTTTTTTTTTGCACTCCTGTACATATGCCATTTGGTAATACTTAAAACCTGTATACATTCATTATATTCATTCATTTGCTTTAAAAATATATAGCTATAATGGGATCCCTACATTCATTAATGTATTTGAAGCACCCATTGCAAAAGTACTATATAGCAGCTTTTACAAAGTTTCATATTTACAAAGTCACCATATAAATAAGTAACGGACAACCTTGCACAAATTGACTTAACCCAAAGGGCCACACATTACATTTAATATCTTATGTCCAAAAGCGTAACAATCATGCCCCCCCCCCCCCCGCCCCAGATTCCCACAGGCTGCTGCATTAGGACCCGGCAAAAGTCTGCGCTGCGGCGCATGCATGTTCCTGACTCTGGGCAGCCTGATGAGATCCAAAATGGCCCCTGCGGACAAGGGAAAAGGAGCTGTGAAATATTTTTACAAATGTTATGTCTGATCTGAGGGGGGTTCAACCAGGGGGAGTGGTAAGGGGCCTTACACGCAGGCCCGGCTCTATCTTGTTACACCCCTGGACGTGTCCCTTATTATCAGCAGATAGGCGGCTGTACATACACAATCACTCTCCAGTATAATGTATGGGAAATAAGGAAATGTGGGCATGAGTGTGCTTAGTTGTGTGCTCAGCTGTTTCCGTGTGTCTTCATATGCAGGAAGACTGTGCCACTTCTCTGCTTTTAAACAGCTGGGGACATGAATACCATGTTTATGAGATCGGTGAGGGTCCCATTAGAAATTTTACATTATGGAGTCTATGTCTCTGGGGTCTGAAGACGATATTTTTGCAGAAAGCAGTTCATGAGTTTGTGTGCCAAAGAGCAGTCCATGTACAAGGGACAGCAGACCATGAACCGATGCAGGGTTCTGTACACACTGTACAGTACTGAGATGGAAGAGGGAGTACCTAAAAAAAAGTGTGTCCCCCCAATGCCATCCACAATGTGTCCAACCATGCCAGCCAGAAGCCCCCATTATCAGCCACAGCCCCCGGATGCCACCCAGAATTCCCCAGTATCAACCAGAATGCCCCGGTATCAGTCAGAATGTGATCCACGTGCCAGCCACAGTACACATTGCCAGACAGAATGCCCCCAAGATCAATCCAGAATGATTTCAGTATATTGCAGAAGGGCTAAGATTGAATACTATTAGCACCAATGGATGGAAAGGGACCCAAGTCCCTGATCTAAATGATTTCTAAAACATGTCCAAGATTGAATACTATTAGCACCAATGGATGGAAAGGGACCCAAGTCCCTGATCTAAATGATTTCTAAAACATGTCCAAAAGTCATTTCACTCTATACTGAACAGCATATATGCGCACACACACACACATATACATTCTAATGATACACTATTGTGTATGACATACAGGAACCTATAGATTCCTAGCATGCATACATGCCTATACAAAGTCCACTAGGACTTGCAGTTTCATGGATGGGTTAGGGTATGTTCACACGCTTAACAAAAAACGTCTGAAAATACGGAGCTGATTTCAGAGAAAACAGCCTCTGATTTTCAGGCGTTTTTTAAGCTGAAAATGAAATTTGGAGCTTCTGTTGATGCTTCTTTTCAGGCGTTTTTTGAGGCGTTTTTTGAGCTGTTTTCAATAGAGTCAATGAAAAACGGCTCCAATTACGCTGTTTTTTCAGATGTAATTCTAGACGTAAAACGCCTCCATTACGTCTGAAAATAGGTCGTGTGAACGCAGCCTTAGCAAGCCATTTAAAAGGTTCAAGGAAAAATGATGACCATGTAATTTATTGACCATGAACAGTGGATTTGAAAGTGATAGGTACAGTAGTTTAAGAATTATTTTGTTACAAACTCCCCCATACTCCTTCTAGTTGAAGGTTACATGGTAATATGCAATGCTCTGCTCTTATTTATTGTAAAAATCTATTTCAGCCAGTCAGCCTAGCAGTCATGTTTTCTCCCTGGCTTCTCTATATGGAAGTTCCTGCTTTCCTTGCTTAGTGTTTTATGAATGGATGAGAGTGGCAGCAGCATGACTCACACTATCTGTGTTTATCTAAAGCATGGAAGAGGTATAAAGTGCAATGTGCAAAAATTTACTATAAATGCAAATTGCAAAAAAAAAAAAAAACACCTTTTGCCGGTTCTGCTCACATGCTTTTTATCTTTTCAGTTTGTCCTTTTAAGAAGTCGAGTTGTCAAACGTTGTATTTCTTTTTATTTTGCAATCAATAAACAATCAATGAATGTATCAGGCTACAAGTTTCAGAGCCAGAGAAGGAGGTTTATATATTTATATATATATATATATATATATATATATATATTTATTTATTTTTTATTTATTTTTTCACGTTGCACTCTATACCTCTTCCATTACCTGCTGTCACAGATTTTTACCTGGACAGACTCATGGCTAGCAGATCTAAATATTGTACTACTGTACTACAGGCCTTGTAGTATGTTGTGCTCCTAGTCAGGTCACCGTCAGGTGAGCATAACCCTACACTTCTGTGAGATAATGCCCTATGTTGCGCCATTGTGTGCATTTGTTTTTGTCTTTAAAGAGGCTCTATCACCAGATTATAAATTCCCTATATTGTACATGATGTGATCGGCGCTGTAATGTGTTTTTTATTTAGAAAAACGATCATTTTTTACGGAGTTATGACCTATTTTAGCTTTATGCTAATGAGTTTCTTAATGAACAACTGGGCGTGTTTTACTTTTTGACCAAGTGGGCGTTGTACAGAAGAGTGTATGACGCTGACCAATCAGTGACCAATCGGTGTCATACACTTCTCTCCATTCATTTACACTGCAGATAGCAATATAGCTATATTGCTATGTGCAGCCACATAAACACACTATAACATTACTGCAGTGTCATGACAATGAATATACATTACCTCCAGTCAGGACATGATGTGTATTCAGAATCCTGACCACTTCTCTGCACTTCTCTGTGATTTACAGCATAGCAGGCGTAGTCTCGCGAGATTACGCTGTAAGCTGTCATTCACAGCGAGATCTCGCTGTGCTGTGCTGTAGTCTCACAGAGACGCTACAGAAGTGGTCAGGATTTTGAATATACATCACATCCTGGCTGGAGGTAATGTATATTCATTGTCAGGACACATGAGTAGCGTTATAGTGTGTTTATGTGGCTGCACATAGCGATATAGCTATATCGCTATCTGCAGTGTAAATGAATGGAGAGAAGTATATGACGCTGATTGTTCAGCGTCATACACTCCTCTGTACAACGCCCACTTGGTCAAAAAGTAAAACACGCCCAGTTGTCCATTGAGAAACTCATTAGCATAAAGCTAATATAGGTCATAACTCTGCATTACAGCGCCGATCACCTCATGTACAATATAGGGAATTTATAATCTGGTGACAGAGCCTCTTTAAGTGAATTTATCTCAAGTATGTCCTGCTCCTTCAGCAAAGTGACCTTACATTACATTAAAACCTAAGCACAGAAATGGTGGCCACCTTGCAGTTACATGTTGCTATCTATTGGACCCAGCTGCTGTAGGTCCATATTCTTATATAAAAAATATATATATTAGGGCAAAGAAGGTAATACCAATCAGGTTCATGTAGTGGGATATTAATATAAATGGAAAAAAAAGGAAAAAAAAATTTTCCATCAGGGGAGACCCCTTTAGTAAGAAGATCTATTAGATCAGGGGCACTGTAGCTCCCTTGAAAGAGGAGAGAGCAGGCCGAAGGAAGGAAGAGTGCGCCGCCACTCTTTCATGACATCATGAAGGAGCGCAGTCCCTTTCCAGAGCTGGATCATTGGTGGTAGGTGAGCAATGGCCACACAGCCCCCTGTAGATAGTGCACCCCCCTGTTGATAGCGCCCCACACACCCCACCCTGTTGACAACGCTACACCACCCCTCCCTAAAGATAGCTCCATTGGGACTTGCTTTAGTGGTGTAATCCCCAGCCAGAGCATTGCCGACACTGGCCTTGGTTTCCTCTGCTGGAGAAGCCCCTGAAGTCACTGTCCATATATAGATAGTGATGTCAGAGGCTTCCCCAGAGCCGGAGTCCCAGAGCAGAGCCTATACTAGCGCTCTGCTCCGGGATTCCGGCTCTGCGGTAGCCCCTGACATCACTGTCCATATATGAACAATGATGTCAGAAGCAGAGCAGGAGTCCCAGTCAGAGTGCCAGAAGCGGGTCTGCTCCAGGACTAAGGCTGGGGAAGCCCCTGACATCACTGTTCATAAATGGACAGTGATGTTAGGGGCAGAGATGGAGTCCCAGGCAGATCGCTAGTAGCGGGTTGCCCCTGACATCAGTGTCCACATACAGACAGTGATGTCAGGGGCTTCCCCAGAGTTCCGTAGCAGAGCCTATACTAGTGCTCTGCTTTGGGACTCCGGACTTGAGGATGCCCTGGACATTACATTCTGGTGCAGAAGGATCCCATGACATCACTGGACAGTGATGTCATGGGCTCCTCCAGCAGAGGAATCCCCGGCCTAAGCGTCGGCAACGTTCTGGCTACGGACTCCACTCCTAGAGGGAGCTCCAATGGAGCTATCTACAGGGGACGGGTGTGTGCGTGGCTCTGTCTACAGAGGGCACTGTGTCATTATCTACAGAGGGCACTGTGGCATTATATACAGAGAGCACTGTGGTATTATCTAAAGAGGGCACTGTGGCATTATCTACAGAGGGCACTGTGGCACTATCTAAAATGGGGCTGCCCAATCTTCATATTCTTGTGTCTGTCAACTGAGCAGCCAGACTGCATTTAAAGACACTTAGGCGGGATTCACATGACAGGAGAAGTGCGTGACTACACTGTCCAGATATGGACACAGCTTAGTCACTCACTTCTGCAGCGGAATCCCCGACTCTATGGCCGGGGATGCCGCTACAGGAGAAGTGCGTGACTACACTGTCCATATATGGACACAGCGAAGTCACGCACTTCTGCAGCGGAATCCCCGACTCTATGGCCGGGGATGCCGCTACAGGAGAAGTGCGTGACTACACTGTCCATATATGGACACAGCGAAGTCACGCACTTCTGCAGCGGAATCCCCAACTCTATGGCCGGGGATGCCGCTACAGGAGAAGTGCATGACTACACTGTCCATATATGGACACAGCGAAGTCACGCACTTCTGCAGCGGAATCCCCGACTCTATGGCCGGGGATGCCGCTACAGGAGAAGTGAGTGACTACACTGTCCATATATGGACACAGCGAAGTCACGCACTTCTGCAGCGGAATCCCCGACTCTATGGCCGGGGATGCCGCTACAGGAGAAGTGAGTGACTACACTGTCCATATATGGACACAGCGAAGTCACGCACTTCTGCAGCGGAATCCCCGACTCTATGGCCGGGGATTCCGCTACAGGAGAAGTGAGTGACTACACTGTCCATATATGGACATTGAAGTCAGTGACTTCTCCTGGAAGGGGGGGGATGGGTGCAACCTACAGGGGGCTGTGTGGGATCACCTACAGGGGACTTGGTGGCATCACCTACAGGGGGCTGGGTGGCATCACCTACAGGGGGCAGGGTGGAATCACCTACAGGGGGCAGGGTGGCATCACCTACATGGGGCAGGGTGGCATCACCTACAGGGGGCAGGGTGGCATCACCTACAGGGGGCAGGGTGGGTGGCATCACCTACAGGGGGCTGGTGGGTGGCATCACCTACAGGGGCAGGGTGGCATCACCTACAGGGGGCAGGGTGGCATCGCCTACAGGGGGCTGTGTGGCATCGCCTACAGGGGGCTGTGTGGCATCGCCTACAGGGGGCTGTGTGGCATCGCCTACAGGTGGCTGTCTGGCATCGCCTACAGGTGGCTGTGTGGCATCACCTACAGGTGGCTGTGTGGCATCGCCTACAGGTGGCTGTGTGGCATCGCCTACAGGGGGCTTGGTGACATCGCCTACAGGGGGCTTGGTGGCATTACATATAGCGGACAGGGTGGTATTCCTACAGGGTGCTGGGTGGCATTACCTACAGGGGACAGGGTGGTATTCCTACAGGGGGCTGGGTGGCATCGCCTACAGGGGGCTTGGTGGCATCGCCTACAGGGGGCTTGGTGGCATGACATATAGCGGACAGGGTGGTATTCCTACAGGGTGCTGGGTGGCATTACCTACAGGGGACAGGGTGGTATTCCTACAGGGGGCTGGGTGGCATCGCCTACAGGGGGCAGGGTGGCATCACCTACAGGGGGCTGTGTGGCATCACCTACAGGGGGCTGGGTGGCATTACCTGCAGGGGGCTGGGTGGCATTACCTACAGGGGGCAGTGTGGCATCACCAACAGGGGGCTGGGTGGCATTACCTACCAGGGGGGCTGTGGCATTATCTACAAAGGGCTGTGTGTGGCAACATATTTAAATGAAATTCATCCGATTTTAAAACGGACAGGGAAAAAAACAGATGCAAATCGGGTCCAAATCGGCCGGTAAAAACGGCAACTCGGCCCGGAACGGAATCGGAACGGATGCAAATCGGCCGGGAAAATCGGCCAAAAACGGCCGATTTTCCCGGCCGACACTCGGACCCTGTCGTGTGAATGAGGCCTTAAACTTGAAAACTGGATTGTTAAAATAAGAATGTGGAGTAAACTCGCAAATTTCCGTTAAGTTTAAACCTACCGCTATTATTATAGTAACAAAGTATTGTTATAGTAATGTAGTATTGTTATAGTAGTTCAAATAACTAATTGATTAACAATAATTTAGTATTGTATTAAATTTGAAAGTAATGCGGCCCGTCAACTTCACATTTTTTTCTATGTGCGGCCCATTTACCCGGCCGAGTTTGAGACTCCTGTATTAGATGTATTATAGGCAATAGCTCAGAGGATGATATTGCTTCCTTAATAAGTGCATTCTAGGCAAAGCACCTAGCGACAGCATCCACAATTCCTGTAGCACAACTGTGGATGTGGTCATGTGGGGCCTCTCAGCCAAACAGATCGAGAGGCAACATAATTTGCATAGAGAATGCATTTTAACCCCTTCCCGACATTTGACGTATCCATACGCCAAAGTCGGGTAGGGGAAGTATGGAGCGGGCTCACACAGTGAGCTCGCTCCATGCGATGCCGGTGTCAGCTGTATGTTACAGCCGACACTTAAGAGTAACTAGCGGCATCGCGCTCGAGCGCGATCCCGCTAGTTTAACTCGTTAAATGCTGCTGTCAATACCGACCGCTGCATTTAAATCGTCAGAAAGAGGGGGCGACCCCCTCTAACAGCTCATCGCGCCTCCCGCAACGCAATTGCGGGGGGGGGGGGGCGATGGTTGCTATGGCTGCCTGGGGGCTTAATGAACGAACCCAGGTTCGCCATCTTTGTACACCTATTAAGCCTTGCCTCCGTCAGGGCTTAATAGGTGCCTGTCAGAATCACGATATACTGCAATACATCAGTATTGCAGTAAGTCGTGCAAGCGATCTGACGATCGCTGGTTGTAGTCCCCTAGGGGGACTAATAAAAAAAAGTAAAAATTTGTTAAATAAAGTTTATTTTTGTGTAAAAATAAAAAATGAAAAGTTCAAAAAAAAAACCTTTTCCCATTTTCAATAAGCCCTCATACCACTTAATCGATGGAAAAATAAAAAACTTATGGCTCTCGGAATTTGGCGACGCAAAATAAATTTTCTTTTTTACACTTAGGTTTTTACATGTAAAAGTAGTAAAATATAGAAAAAACTATATATATTTGGTATCGTCATAATCGTATTGACCCACAGAATAAAGTTAACATGTTGTTTTAATTGCACAGTGAATTCTGTAAAAACGGCACGCAAAAAAAAAACCATGGAGGAATCGCTGTTTTTTTCATTTTCTACCCCACAACTAATTTTTTTTCCCGTTTCCTAGTAGATTATACAGCAAAATAAATGGTGCTACGAAAAACTACAACTCGTCCCGCAAAAATCAAGCCCTCATAGGACTATATCGATGGAAAAGTAAAGACGTTATGGCTTCTGGAATGTGGGGAGGAAAAACGAAAATGAAAATCTGAAAAAGGGCTGCGGCGGGAAGGGGTTAAGTAGCCACCTGCTGAGCGGTTTCCTATACAGCTTCTTAATAGTGTAAATTTAAAAAAAAACTCCCACAAAAAGCTTACAAAATAAGTTAAACAACCACCCAATATTCGCATTGTTGCTATGCAGGAATAGTATCCAAAACTGACATTAACTTTTAATAGTTGGGATAAATATGCAAAGTACAACCTTTACTAAACTGAGCCTGTAATGTTTTCATGCCTATATCACCATACAAATGACAAAAAGGACTTTTCCATGTGGTTAACTGCCTGCAGCTTTTTTTTTCCTTCCTGCAGTATATTTATGACTGACTTCTTTAATATTTCAATGCAGAAGTTGAGGCAATGAACTTGAAATCAAGTATGGTGCAGCTACAGAGATCATCACTCAGATGGGAAAATGTATAATAATCTAAATGAATAATTTATTCTTATTCTCAAGGATCTCGGAACAGGAAATACTCTGCCTTATTATAAATGTGCCATGCTTTAATTCAATACTTCTGTATCAGTATATGGAACAGTATTTGCAAAGACATTTAAAAATATTATTGAAAATACGCATATGAGAATTATGTGGTATGGTTGGACTTTACTTTGAGATTTTGTTTCTTAATATCTTAGAAAAATTATTTTCTACTTAGCATGTGCAGGATACAGTACAGAGTAAGTGTCCCAGGATATTGCCGATTTCCAGACGAGCTTTCAATTCTTTTATGCTAATAAATATTAAAAGACTCTTTGTCTAAATTATATTAATCTGTAGTGTTCAGTGAATACTTTTATTTATTGCTTGCTGCAAACCTAAATTATATTAGTCCAAATTATATTATATTGCTGTACAATGTAGAAGATTTGTATGAATCCCACAAGGAAGGGTAAAGCCTAGAGATATTATCTTAGGATCTTTTGTCCCAAAATAATACAACACTAAATATCTTCCTAAAATGATGCTCTGATATAGGGTACACGTTTGTTTGTTTGTTTTTTGCCAATTTCACATATTCATCCTAGCATTCTCCAGCTGATTTATCATATAAAATACAAATGTGCCCACCCTTACTTACTTACTTGAATTGAATGGGTTTTTCCTTCAGAGACATTTATGACATATCCACAGGATATGTCATAAATGTCAGATAGATGCTGGTCCCACCTCTGGGACCCGTACCTGTCTCTAGAACGGTGCCCTCCTAGACCCCGTTCTGCCGCCCTGTGTTGCGGATGAAGCAGGAGATTTCTGACCATGAAGAAGAAAATCACCGTAGCTTGCATACACTGTTTTTGTAAGTCCCATAAGACTGAATAGTAGTTACAGAAACAGCGTAGCTTGCATGCTATGCTGCTTCCGTAACTGCCATTCACTACTATGGGACTTACAGAAACAGCGTAGCTCAGCAAACTACGCTGTTTTCGTAACTCCCAACCATATAGTCAGGAAGTGGCCAGGAGGCAGTGGGGGCAGAAAAAGTTAGTATGAGGTATAGGGGGCCCCGGTCTAGAGATAGCTGGGGATCCCAGAGGTGGGACACCTTTCTGACATTTATGACATATCCTGTGGATATGTCATAAATTTCCCTGATGGGAAAACCCCATGATACCAATTCAATACAGTCTCGAACCATCCAGTAAAAAAAAATATACGTTAAACTATATTTCTTTTAGCATTGGAGTCTATGTGTGACAGGTGTCCAATGAATGGCAGCCGTCAGATGCATGCGTCACAGCCATCCAGTAAAAAAAGAGTATATACGTTAGACCGATACGTATTTTTAACTTGGGAGTATATAGGCGAGGAATGGCCAACGAATGTCATCTATTGGCTATCCATCGTCTATGTTAATAAAAGTATACATTTAACGTATCCGTTTTTTACTGGGTGGTTTTGACTAGAGATGAAAGAATTCACAATTCTATCAAATTAACTGTCTAATTTAATTTGGTCCAATTAAATTTTCTGTGAATTGCAAGTGCCCCGATTGCTCTGTCTGACTTTCTGATATTTTCTAGGACTGTATTCAAGTAAGGATACAGTCCTAGAAAACATCATAGAGTCAAACAGGGAAATTGGGGCACTTGCGATTCCATCCCTGAAATAATAAAAATATCACATTCACCTTCCCTGGTCTACTGTAGGAACACATCCTTTGCGGCCTTCTGAGATAACGTTGTTTTGTCCTATGTGGCCGCTGTTGTGATTAGCTACAGCGGACACATGGGACATAACAACGTCATCTCAAGAGGCCCCCAGGGACATGCCACAGTAGCGGTCCCATGGAACAAAATAATGTTATTTCAGGAGGCCGCAGTGATGCATCACTTCGGCAGACCAGGTATTTTTTTTATCTCCTTTTGTCCCCTCTTCCTCATTCTAATCTGTAAAATAGTGGCCCACGGCCACCATTTTACCGATTTGTGAACTGTGAACCCCAAAAGTTTCAAAAGAGTCCATCAAATTCAAAAAATTCAAACAGAATTCGATTAGTTTAGAATTAATTCACTCATCTCTAGTTGTGCCATATTTATTTATTTTTTTAAACATGGGAGTCTACGGGGATGGTTGGCTGATGGATGGCATCCATCAGAGCTATACAGTATTTTTACATGTTTGTTTAGCATCTTGCACTATACATCTTGAGATATGTCAGATTTAGAGAGAAAGTAGGGGAGGGCACATCTGTAGGTTACCTATTCTTTGGTCCTTAATAGGGTTCTCCAGGATTACACAAACATGGCTGCTTTTTTCTTCCAGAAACAGTGCCATGTCTACAAGTGGGTTGTGCCTGGTATTGCAGTTAATAAGGGCTCGAAAACTAACTAAGGCCCTGTTCACATGGAGTTTTCTGGCGCTAATTTTGATGCGGAAACCACGTCAGAATCAGCGCCTAAAAAAAACAGCTAAAATCGCCCCCCTATTGATTTCAATGGGAAGCAGAGGTGTTTTTTTTTTTCCCTTGTGGCTTTTGGCCGCTCGCAGGAAAAAACATTGGCATGTTCTTTCTCGGCGGTTTCTGCCTCTTACCTCCCACTGAAATCAAAGGTAGGCAGAAAAAAATTGACGCAGTCGTTTTCAAGCCTTTTTCACAGCGTTTTTGCACGCGGTCCTTGTTTTAGCTTTAACGGCAGTGGGTTAAAACGCTGTGAAAACCACGGAAAGAAAGCGCAGGCAAGATATGCCTCAAAATTCATGAAGGAATTCTGGGGCAGAATTTTTCTGCCTGCAAAAAACTGTCCACCTTTGATCCACCACCTCCACTGCTATCAATAGCGGTCCGATCCTAAAATTTGTCAGTGCATCAGAAGGGCCAAAACTAAATGTTTTCCCTTCCCATTGGTGGTTCAGTCTGCGTCCTATCAGATGACATGTTGATATAATGTTCATAATATTCTAAATTACATTACTGTATCTATAACCAAGCAACAGTCTAAAGTTTTTATCCGTGTTCCCTATTTATCTGAGTCGTCAAGTTTCCTTCCTGCCGGATAATAAATATTTTTTATACTATAGATTCTAAGTAGTCAACTACATGGAAGAAAACAGGTTTTGACAAATCCTGAATATGTGCTGATGATCTCACTAACATTATCATGCCAAGCTTGAGCTTGCACGAGGAGCTTACAGACCAATACATTCTTAGCTCCCACTAACAGGAAGGGTAAGACAGGAGATTATTTTATGTAGAACCTTTTCCCTGCTTCTAGACAAAAGCACCTATGTGCTTAAACATCTGATACATGATCGAGAAATGTAAAGCTTTAAAGTACAGTGATTTAAAAACAAAAAAAGTTATAAAACTATATTCTTTGTAATTTTCACTTCAGCTGTTGTAGAACCTCTTTTGGAAGAGAAAGTTGGAGCTTCATGTTAATAATTGACGAACATGAATCACTTCACAGTGTGCCTGCTGATATTGTGGCAGGCAGAGTATATTCCCAATACAGTACCAGCAACAGTGTGTCTATCAATGCCCTCCGCAGTCAGTCCAACCCAACCAGCCAGAATGCAAAAGTGCTAGCCACAGTCCCCAAAATGCTAGCCAGAATGCCCCAATGTCAGTCAGAATGCGATTCATAAGCCAGCCACAGTATTGCTGGATGAAATTCCCCCCAGATCAAACCAGAGTGCTCTCAGTATGTTGCAGAAAAGGCTAGGATTGAATACTATAACCCCCGATGGATGCCCTTAGAGCAGGATGCGAGCACCAAAGATCCATAGGAAGACTAACAATATTCCAGTATGTTGGCGCAGGCAACTGACCAGTACAGAACATTTGCTGCATATATGGTGGGGGTGGATGTCAAATAACTAATTTCTTTCTAATATTAGCAAATACAAATGGCTCATGTTCCAAAACACATTGCCAAGACATAAGATATAATGTTATAAAAGTGAGTTGTTGATTTTGCATTTGCTTTTTTATCGCAAGTCATAGTAACATTGTAGTTATCGTGCTATATCTAGAATGTTAGATACGTAAAGTTTTGTCTATATGCCAAATATCATTGCCAAGTGTTGAATATTTTCTATATTTTAATAAATGTTTGTTAAATTTTATGTATTTATACGTAATATAATATATTATATTAGGAAAGAATGGGTCCGCAATTTATCTGAAAAAATGTACGGTCGTGTGAATAAGGCCTTAGTACTACTGTGTGGTTGCTGTTTTTTACTTTTACTATAACTACACAGTAATACCTTTAGTAAAGCACCACTGTTCACAAAATGTTCCACATCTGCCTCTTTGTTTCATAAATAATCTTTTTACTTCAGTGTCTGTATCAAGTTGAGCGTTACAATTCTGGTTGAACTGTAAGCAATAATTTCCACTGAGATTACTGACTTCTTGTTTTATTCATTCCTGAGGTTATCTCAGAGACATTGAAAAGCTAATCAAAGAAGTGAAATTCAAGATACAGTCCTGACAAATAAATGACAAAGCAACTGATATGTTTTATTTGATTTGTTCCAACCTGCTGACTCTTTGAAGCCAAAACATGTCCTCAGTATATTTGTCACCACAGAGATGCAGCTACATTTTCACTCTGTAATTGGTGTTACATTAGGGACAAACAAACCCAAATCTAATGACCAACTTATTCCCATGTTAAGTGTTTCTCTTGAACTATTCACATCAAATGTGAATTATTAATTCTATTATGTCTATACAATGTACCCAAGGTTGGGGAAGAACAGATTTTTACACCATGCTCATTCACAGCTATTTGCACATAATTTATAACAAAAGGGATTTGTATTACTGTGGTCAGTGCTAGTTGTCCAATTTATACAATATGAAGAATACATTCGAACTATGACATATATATATATTACACAAGAAAATGGTGAACACCAATGGCACCTAAGCACTATCTCTAAATAAATATGTGTTAAACAAAAAACAAAAAAGAGAGAGATAGCGCTCCTCTAAGGTGATAACGTACTTGATTTATGAATGAAATCTGTGAAAGTGAATCTAGATTGACCCACCTGGTAGAGTTGTGCAAGATCATCAGCACAACTCAACTTTGTTGCGTATCGGGTGCGATACACCCTGGTGTAGGCATACTGAGCATGCCTCCGGAGCGGACCCTCGATGTATAGCTCCGAGATTGGAGATTCCACCGTGGTCGGGTAATTCTCAAATGAAAGATATGGAAAAAAGTACTCCTTGTGTCGGCCGCTCTTGTACATGGGATAAATAGCTCTCACAGTCTTCTCTGTGGAGTCTTGCTGCCGTTCAAGGAACTGCAGGTCCTAGAACAAGAGTGCCCGACACAAGGAGTACTTTTTTCCACGTCATTTATTTAAGAATAAATAAATATGTATTACTGCTGCATCTACTTACAATAGTGAGGTTCTTAGCGCACATTTTTATCAAATTGTGTGAGCCTACCTGCCACGACAAGGCATCCACCATAGGTGGTCCCTATGCTGCAAATACACCCAGAACTGGGACTAAGCCTTCATATACTTGGGGATGGTGAGCTCACACAATTTGATCAAAATGTGCGCTAAGAACCTCAGTAAGTAGATTCAGCAGTAATGCATATTTATTTATTTATTTATTTATTTATAGTGTTTAGGTGGCATTAGTGTTCGCAGAGTGCTGTCGCCATTTTCTTGTGTATTGTTTTGCAGCTACAGGAGTGTTTTGCACATGTATACACATTTTGTTTCACTTTGCTGGAATGTGCTTATCAAACTCTCTTGTCCCATATATATATATATATATATATATATATACACATATATATATATATATATGTATATATATATATATATATATATATATATATATATATAAAAGTAGAGATCTTGCAGCACTCAAAGTGGTGAAAATAAAGTGGTTTATTCAGCCAACAAACAGCGTTTATTTTCACCACTTTGAGTGCTGCAAGATCTCTACTTTTATATACTACCTAGTCCTTGGATCTGGATGGCTTGCTTGGCACCTGTGCATCTTCTCTAGTGAGTGCTGCTGTTTTCTTTTGTTGCTATATATATATATATATATATATATATATAGCAAACAAGAAGGCAGCAGCACTCACTAATGAATAATCGACCAGGTGCCCAGCAAAACGTCCCGATCCTAGGACGTATAATAATATATAGAAGAAGAAAATTTGCAGCACTCCAACATGAAAAAAAGTGGTGGTTTATTCAATCCAAAACAACAGCAACGTTTCAATCCTACAATAGGATCTTTGTCAAGCCTAGTGACACATCTATTCAACAACCTATATATGGTTGAGACTGTTTTACATAATTGGCCTCATTATAATACAATAAAGTGCAAAGTGTATGAAAACATACATAATACATAGTGTACGGTATCATCGTACAAATAAACATGATACAGAAAATACAGAAATGTGTATGTGACATCGTGAATAACAATACATAATATCAAAAACATTAAAAACAACTGATTACATCATAATCATTTATGCAGCAGTGGTGTAAAATATATCGTCATATCGTCACTCACCAATCAGAACTTCAGATTTAACTAGTCAGTCATTGGTATATGTGTTCGTAAGAGTGTATTGCAACAATCAGCTGCAGCCCTCGTGGTGATTAAAGTTTGACACATCAGTGTAATCCCCCGAGGCGGAAGTGTATCATCATTCAGCAGCAGAAAGCATCGATCGCATCCATATGATGTAATGCGTATCAATGCGTTCCACTGAACCGACCCGTCTATAACGGCATCATAGGTTGCTAAGCAACTGTTATGACTCTGTCATGGATACCTATTGACAAGGCTATGTCAGTCAAGAAGTCAATAATTGCAAAAAAATGCAAGAATATTAATCAATGCTCCTCATGGTAAGTGATAGAGATATTAAGGAAATTCCACAGTAACTTTATATCAGTATTTAAATCAGTTTTTTAAAAAGACGATCCACACGTGGGTGCAAAGATCTCTGTTCACAATCAAGTGTCCAGAACGATCTTGTTCCCGGAGTTATGGGACCACATAGCTACGTCTTCACGTGTCTAGGATGTCCCATTACCCTCCACCGTGTAACGGACCGAATGTCACATCAGTGACATAGTATCTCATAAAGCATACGGCATAAAAAATAAAAAATATATGAGAATCCTTCTCACTTTTCTTGCAAAGGCCCATAATATCTCTATATCACTTTAAAACCAAATAGGAGACTAGAGAAATTCAACAAATAATAAACATATTTTATTGATATAATAAGACTTGATGAATTGAGCACAGCCCCGTCAGATATCGTAGCACAGTAACATTACTATTTGAAAGAAATCAATCAAAGAAGTTCCGAAATTCTGTTGGGAGTGGTATTCCAATCTAAAAAAATACAAAAAATAAAAATTTTTAGTATTTATCAAACATTGACAGTAAATGAGAAATATAGATATTGATGTTAATGTGTCAACAATCATCATACCGAAGAGGACATCTAAAGGACCCAAGGAAAAAGAACATGAGGACATCATAAGGCTATTCTATCTACAACGAATTCTACATTAAGTCCACAAGGTTTTAAGGTGTTCAATAAAAATATCCATCTCAATTCTTTTTTGTGTAAAGCCAGATGGCGATCACCGCCAAATTGTAATGGAGGAACATGGTCCAGGATCATGAATGTTAGATCCCTTTCATTGTGACCATGTTCCGAAAAATGTTTAGCCACAGGTAAGTCAAGTTTATTTTTGCGTATAGAGAAACGATGGTTGTTTAGACGAGTTTTAAAGGCACAGGTGGTTTCACCCACATATAGGAGACCACAGGGACACCATAGCACATATATGACCCAATCTGAGTCACAGGTGAAATTGTGTTTAATTTTAAACTGTTGTCCAGTCACTGGATGTCTAAAACATTCCCCTTTGCACATCAAGGCGCAATTGACACATCTGTAACATGGGATATTGCCCGGTTTTAGTGGTTTGAAGATAGGTTGTGCCGTTTTTTTATGTTCTGGCATTCTGGTTTTCACCAGTCTATCTCGAAGGTTTTGTGAGCGTCTATAAGACATAAGTGGACCATTATTCAATACATCTATGTGTCCAAAGCTATTGCTGATTATTGGCCAATGTCTATTCATAATCCTGGAAATATCTCCACTTTTATCATTATAAGTTGAGATAAATGGAATGCGTTTCCGCTTTCCATCTACTAACGGTTTTTTAGACTGTAGCAAACTGTCCCTCGCTATATTGTCGATCTTCTTTCTATGTGTCCACAGTAATGATTTAGGGTAACCTCTTAGTAAAAAGTTATCAATCATGGTGTCTAAAGATATATCAAGATCCTCCTGTCTGTCAGTGTTGCGTTTGGCCCTAATCATTTGGCTGTATGGCAAGGACCTTACCATACTTCTTGGATGACAACTATCAAATCGTAACAAAGTGTTCCTATCGGTCTCTTTAGTGTACATTTTAGTTCTAATTGTATTATTAACAATGGATACAGTAACATCCAAAAATTGGATATTATCCATAGATTGTATCATAGTAAATTGAATATCTTCATCTATCGAATTAAGAAACTGGTGAAAATCGGTTAATGTAGTGGCAGTGTCAGTCCAAATGAGGAAGATGTCATCTATGTATCGCCACCACCTCAAAACATGTGGGAAGTGGTGGGATACATAGATCGACATCTCCTCAATCGTGTCCATGAAAATATTGGCGTACGTGGGAGCCATATTGGATCCCATGGCCGTTCCTTTCAACTGAATGTAATAACTATCTTTAAATAAAAAATAGTTGGATGTCAAAATAAGTTCTACTAATGACATAATAAACTCACAAGTAGCATTGTCATAGTCTGCAGTCATCAATTTACGTCGTACAGCATCAAGCCCCTTGTTATGATCAATGGAGGTATAAAGAGATGCAACATCAAAGGAGACTAAAATAGATCCCTCTGGTAGTTTTATAGATTTTAGTTTCTGTAAAAAATCGGTGGTGTCCCTGATATAAGATTTGGAGTTAATAGCAAAATTTCTTAGCACTTTGTCCACAAAGATAGAGATATTGCTCATTAATGAACCCCGGCCAGATACAATTGGGCGACCTGGAGGGTTCATTAAATCTTTGTGGATTTTTGGCAATAAATACAAGCAAGGAGTGACAGGAAATTCAATAATGAGGAATTTATATAACATTTGATCAATTATGCCCTCCTCTAATGCTGTCTTAATAAGTGAAGTAATCCTCTTTGTAATATCCTGTCTAGGATCATTTTTAAGTACTCTATATACATTGGTATCTGCTAGTTGTCTATAGCATTCTCTTATGTACATGTCTGAATCCATAACCACGATTGCTCCACCTTTGTCAGCAGGTTTTATAATGAGATCGTGGTTATGGATCAACTCATCTAATGCCAACATGTCAAGAGTAGTCATATTAGGCTGTTTAAAGCCCAATTCACATGTTTGGGACCTGAGTAAAGCAATGTCTTTCTGTACAAGTTCTCTAAAGGTTTCTATCGCATGTGATGTTATAGGAGGTTGGAACACGCTTTTATTAAATAATCCCAATTTTTTAAGTGATAGTATCGGAAGAGTATCATGAACTACTGTATTAACCGGTTGTGTCTCAAACCATACCTTCAATTTAATAGCTCTAACAAAACTATATATATCCAGCTCTAATTGAAACCAATCAATATGTTGATTAGGGCAAAATGACAATCCCTTTGATAGTAATTGTAATTGTGTATGAGACAACTGATGCTGGGAGATATTTACCACTGTTGTTTGGGCAGAGTCCTCTTGTTGCTGTCTAGTACCGGTTTCTGCCCTTTCTGATGAGTAGATTTTTGAAAACGGGTTCTTCCTTCCTCTACTTCTCCTGCGACCTGCTCGTCTGGTTTTCTTCTTTTTGATTTGTCCAATGGACTGGAATCTAAAAAATCTTGATCATTTTTTGGAAGATATTTCTTAGTATGTCCTTGATTACGGGAATCGCCTTTATTAAAAGCCGGTTCATTGCTTCTTTTGTTGTCACGTCTAAAGGCACCATCAGCATAGTTGAGGGAATTGTCCCATGTATAGACCCGTCCCGTTGAATAATCTGTTTGGTCACGGAACCATTTCTTCTTTTTGGTTTCTTCTATGTCCATCCTTACTTTGTTGAGCGTCATACGTAATTTATCCATGTGGGTATTAAAATCTTCTATTTGTATCAACGTTTTGAGTGTGTTCTCCAAATCTTGTGCTTTCACTCTTAAAGCTCTCAGATCTCTCTGCAAAAAGTCCATATTGAGTAATATAGTTTCCAAAGCATATTTGCTTGCGAGTTGTTCATTTTTACTCCTGAACTCTTCGTGTTGCATATGCATAGTTGGTTTAAGTAGGATTCTCATCCCCCGTGGGATCATGTTGTTCCTATAGTATTGTCCCAATGTGAGTAGATGTAATTCAACATTAATCAAACGTCGTGACTCAAATTCCAGATTTCTCTTGATGTCAGTTATAGAAGGAACACTTAAAAATGACACATCACCCTCCGCTCCACTCAGGATTCTCTCAATGTCCTCTTCAGTAAAAACAGCAGTGTTGGATGAAACATTCCCAGCAGGTATATTAGCCTGCTCCATGTTTAAAGAGTAAATGATGGTTGAAAAACGCGGTGCAAGCTAATGGAATCCAGATATAGCAAACAAGAAGGCAGCAGCACTCACTAATGAATAATCGACCAGGTGCCCAGCAAAACGTCCCGATCCTAGGACGTATAATAATATATAGAAGAAGAAAATTTGCAGCACTCCAACATGAAAAAAAGTGGTGGTTTATTCAATCCAAAACAACAGCAACGTTTCAATCCTACAATAGGATCTTTGTCAAGCCTAGTGACACATCTATTCAACAACCTATATATGGTTGAGACTGTTCTACATAATTGGCCTCATTATAATACAATAAAGTGCAAAGTGTATGAAAACATACATAATACATAGTGTACGGTATCATCGTAAAAATAAACATGATACAGAAAATACAGAAATGTGTATGTGACATCGTGAATAACAATACATAATATCAAAAACATTAAAAACAACTGATTACATCATAATCATTTATGCAGCAGTGGTGTAAAATATATCGTCATATCGTCACTCACCAATCAGAACTTCAGATTTAACTAGTCAGTCATTGGTATATGTGTTCGTAAGAGTGTATTGCAACAATCAGCTGCAGCCCTCGTGGTGATTAAAGTTTGACACATCAGTGTAATCCCCCGAGGCGGAAGTGTATCATCATTCAGCAGCAGAAAGCATCGATCGCATCCATATGATGTAATGCGTATCAATGCGTTCCACTGAACCGACCCGTCTATAACGGCATCATAGGTTGCTAAGCAACTGTTATGACTCTGTCATGGATACCTATTGACAAGGCTATGTCAGTCAAGAAGTCAATAATTGCAAAAAAATGCAAGAATATTAATCAATGCTCCTCATGGTAAGTGATAGAGATATTAAGGAAATTCCACAGTAACTTTATATCAGTATTTAAATCAGTTTTTTAAAAAGACGATCCACACGTGGGTGCAAAGATCTCTGTTCACAATCAAGTGTCCAGAACGATCTTGTTCCCGGAGTTATGGGACCACATAGCTACGTCTTCACGTGTCTAGGATGTCCCATTACCCTCCACCGTGTAACGGACCGAATGTCACATCAGTGACATAGTATCTCATAAAGCATACGGCATAAAAAATAAAAAATATATGAGAATCCTTCTCACTTTTCTTGCAAAGGCCCATAATATCTCTATATCACTTTAAAACCAAATAGGAGACTAGAGAAATTCAACAAATAATAAACATATTTTATTGATATAATAAGACTTGATGAATTGAGCACAGCCCCGTCAGATATCGTAGCACAGTAACATTACTATTTGAAAGAAATCAATCAAAGAAGTTCCGAAATTCTGTTGGGAGTGGTATTCCAATCTAAAAAAATACAAAAAATAAAAATTTTTAGTATTTATCAAACATTGACAGTAAATGAGAAATATAGATATTGATGTTAATGTGTCAACAATCATCATACCGAAGAGGACATCTAAAGGACCCAAGGAAAAAGAACATGAGGACATCATAAGGCTATTCTATCTACAACGAATTCTACATTAAGTCCACAAGGTTTTAAGGTGTTCAATAAAAATATCCATCTCAATTCTTTTTTGTGTAAAGCCAGATGGCGATCACCGCCAAATTGTAATGGAGGAACATGGTCCAGGATCATGAATGTTAGATCCCTTTCATTGTGACCATGTTCCGAAAAATGTTTAGCCACAGGTAAGTCAAGTTTCTTTTTGCGTATAGAGAAACGATGGTTGTTTAGACGAGTTTTAAAGGCACAGGTGGTTTCACCCACATATAGGAGACCACAGGGACACCATAGCACATATATGACCCAATCTGAGTCACAGGTGAAATTGTGTTTAATTTTAAACTGTTGTCCAGTCACTGGATGTCTAAAACATTCCCCTTTGCACATCAAGGCGCAATTGACACATCTGTAACATGGGATATTGCCCGGTTTTAGTGGTTTGAAGATAGGTTGTGCCGTTTTTTTATGTTCTGGCATTCTGGTTTTCACCAGTCTATCTCGAAGGTTTTGTGAGCGTCTATAAGACATAAGTGGACCATTATTCAATACATCTATGTGTCCAAAGCTATTGCTGATTATTGGCCAATGTCTATTCATAATCCTGGAAATATCTCCACTTTTATCATTATAAGTTGAGATAAATGGAATGCGTTTCCGCTTTCCATCTACTAACGGTTTTTTAGACTGTAGCAAACTGTCCCTCGCTATATTGTCGATCTTCTTTCTATGTGTCCACAGTAATGATTTAGGGTAACCTCTTAGTAAAAAGTTATCAATCATGGTGTCTAAAGATATATCAAGATCCTCCTGTCTGTCAGTGTTGCGTTTGGCCCTAATCATTTGGCTGTATGGCAAGGACCTTACCATACTTCTTGGATGACAACTATCAAATCGTAACAAAGTGTTCCTATCGGTCTCTTTAGTGTACATTTTAGTTCTAATTGTATTATTAACAATGGATACAGTAACATCCAAAAATTGGATATTATCCATAGATTGTATCATAGTAAATTGAATATCTTCATCTATCGAATTAAGAAACTGGTGAAAATCGGTTAATGTAGTGGCAGTGTCAGTCCAAATGAGGAAGATGTCATCTATGTATCGCCACCACCTCAAAACATGTGGGAAGTGGTGGGATACATAGATCGACATCTCCTCAATCGTGTCCATGAAAATATTGGCGTACGTGGGAGCCATATTGGATCCCATGGCCGTTCCTTTCAACTGAATGTAATAACTATCTTTAAATAAAAAATAGTTGGATGTCAAAATAAGTTCTACTAATGACATAATAAACTCACAAGTAGCATTGTCATAGTCTGCAGTCATCAATTTACGTCGTACAGCATCAAGCCCCTTGTTATGATCAATGGAGGTATAAAGAGATGCAACATCAAAGGAGACTAAAATAGATCCCTCTGGTAGTTTTATAGATTTTAGTTTCTGTAAAAAATCGGTGGTGTCCCTGATATAAGATTTGGAGTTAATAGCAAAATTTCTTAGCACTTTGTCCACAAAGATAGAGATATTGCTCATTAATGAACCCCGGCCAGATACAATTGGGCGACCTGGAGGGTTCATTAAATCTTTGTGGATTTTTGGCAATAAATACAAGCAAGGAGTGACAGGAAATTCAATAATGAGGAATTTCTATAACATTTGATCAATTATGCCCTCCTCTAATGCTGTCTTAATAAGTGAAGTAATCCTCTTTGTAATATCCTGTCTAGGATCATTTTTAAGTACTCTATATACATTGGTATCTGCTAGTTGTCTATAGCATTCTCTCATGTACATGTCTGAATCCATAACCACGATTGCTCCACCTTTGTCAGCAGGTTTTATAATGAGATCGTGGTTATGGATCAACTCATCTAATGCCAACATGTCAAGAGTAGTCATATTAGGCTGTTTAAAGCCCAATTCACATGTTTGGGACCTGAGTAAAGCAATGTCTTTCTGTACAAGTTCTCTAAAGGTTTCTATCGCATGTGATGTTATAGGAGGTTGGAACACGCTTTTATTAAATAATCCCAATTTTTTAAGTGATAGTATCGGAAGAGTATCATGAACTACTGTATTAACCGGTTGTGTCTCAAACCATACCTTCAATTTAATAGCTCTAACAAAACTATATATATCCAGCTCTAATTGAAACCAATCAATATGTTGATTAGGGCAAAATGACAATCCCTTTGATAGTAATTGTAATTGTGTATGAGACAACTGATGCTGGGAGATATTTACCACTGTTGTTTGGGCAGAGTCCTCTTGTTGCTGTCTAGTACCGGTTTCTGCCCTTTCTGATGAGTAGATTTTTGAAAACGGGTTCTTCCTTCCTCTACTTCTCCTGCGACCTGCTCGTCTGGTTTTCTTCTTTTTGATTTGTCCAATGGACTGGAATCTAAAAAATCTTGATCATTTTTTGGAAGATATTTCTTAGTATGTCCTTGATTACGGGAATCGCCTTTATTAAAAGCCGGTTCATTGCTTCTTTTGTTGTCACGTCTAAAGGCACCATCAGCATAGTTGAGGGAATTGTCCCATGTATAGACCCGTCCCGTTGAATAATCTGTTTGGTCACGGAACCATTTCTTCTTTTTGGTTTCTTCTATGTCCATCCTTACTTTGTTGAGCGTCATACGTAATTTATCCATGTGGGTATTAAAATCTTCTATTTGTATCAACGTTTTGAGTGTGTTCTCCAAATCTTGTGCTTTCACTCTTAAAGCTCTCAGATCTCTCTGCAAAAAGTCCATATTGAGTAATATAGTTTCCAAAGCATATTTGCTTGCGAGTTGTTCATTTTTACTCCTGAACTCTTCGTGTTGCATATGCATAGTTGGTTTAAGTAGGATTCTCATCCCCCGTGGGATCATGTTGTTCCTATAGTATTGTCCCAATGTGAGTAGATGTAATTCAACATTAATCAAACGTCGTGACTCAAATTCCAGATTTCTCTTGATGTCAGTTATAGAAGGAACACTTAAAAATGACACATCACCCTCCGCTCCACTCAGGATTCTCTCAATGTCCTCTTCAGTAAAAACAGCAGTGTTGGATGAAACATTCCCAGCAGGTATATTAGCCTGCTCCATGTTTAAAGAGTAAATGATGGTTGAAAAACGCGGTGCAAGCTAATGGAATCCAGATATAGCAAACAAGAAGGCAGCAGCACTCACTAATGAATAATCGACCAGGTGCCCAGCAAAACGTCCCGATCCTAGGACGTATAATAATATATAGAAGAAGAAAATTTGCAGCACTCCAACATGAAAAAAAGTGGTGGTTTATTCAATCCAAAACAACAGCAACGTTTCAATCCTACAATAGGATCTTTGTCAAGCCTAGTGACACATCTATTCAACAACCTATATATGGTTGAGACTGTTCTACATAATTGGCCTCATTATAATACAATAAAGTGCAAAGTGTATGAAAACATACATAATACATAGTGTACGGTATCATCGTAAAAATAAACATGATACAGAAAATACAGAAATGTGTATGTGACATCGTGAATAACAATACATAATATCAAAAACATTAAAAACAACTGATTACATCATAATCATTTATGCAGCAGTGGTGTAAAATATATCGTCATATCGTCACTCACCAATCAGAACTTCAGATTTAACTAGTCAGTCATTGGTATATGTGTTCGTAAGAGTGTATTGCAACAATCAGCTGCAGCCCTCGTGGTGATTAAAGTTTGACACATCAGTGTAATCCCCCGAGGCGGAAGTGTATCATCATTCAGCAGCAGAAAGCATCGATCGCATCCATATGATGTAATGCGTATCAATGCGTTCCACTGAACCGACCCGTCTATAACGGCATCATAGGTTGCTAAGCAACTGTTATGACTCTGTCATGGATACCTATTGACAAGGCTATGTCAGTCAAGAAGTCAATAATTGCAAAAAAATGCAAGAATATTAATCAATGCTCCTCATGGTAAGTGATAGAGATATTAAGGAAATTCCACAGTAACTTTATATCAGTATTTAAATCAGTTTTTTAAAAAGACGATCCACACGTGGGTGCAAAGATCTCTGTTCACAATCAAGTGTCCAGAACGATCTTGTTCCCGGAGTTATGGGACCACATAGCTACGTCTTCACGTGTCTAGGATGTCCCATTACCCTCCACCGTGTAACGGACCGAATGTCACATCAGTGACATAGTATCTCATAAAGCATACGGCATAAAAAATAAAAAATATATGAGAATCCTTCTCACTTTTCTTGCAAAGGCCCATAATATCTCTATATCACTTTAAAACCAAATAGGAGACTAGAGAAATTCAACAAATAATAAACATATTTTATTGATATAATAAGACTTGATGAATTGAGCACAGCCCCGTCAGATATCGTAGCACAGTAACATTACTATTTGAAAGAAATCAATCAAAGAAGTTCCGAAATTCTGTTGGGAGTGGTATTCCAATCTAAAAAAATACAAAAAATAAAAATTTTTAGTATTTATCAAACATTGACAGTAAATGAGAAATATAGATATTGATGTTAATGTGTCAACAATCATCATACCGAAGAGGACATCTAAAGGACCCAAGGAAAAAGAACATGAGGACATCATAAGGCTATTCTATCTACAACGAATTCTACATTAAGTCCACAAGGTTTTAAGGTGTTCAATAAAAATATCCATCTCAATTCTTTTTTGTGTAAAGCCAGATGGCGATCACCGCCAAATTGTAATGGAGGAACATGGTCCAGGATCATGAATGTTAGATCCCTTTCATTGTGACCATGTTCCGAAAAATGTTTAGCCACAGGTAAGTCAAGTTTCTTTTTGCGTATAGAGAAACGATGGTTGTTTAGACGAGTTTTAAAGGCACAGGTGGTTTCACCCACATATAGGAGACCACAGGGACACCATAGCACATATATGACCCAATCTGAGTCACAGGTGAAATTGTGTTTAATTTTAAACTGTTGTCCAGTCACTGGATGTCTAAAACATTCCCCTTTGCACATCAAGGCGCAATTGACACATCTGTAACATGGGATATTGCCCGGTTTTAGTGGTTTGAAGATAGGTTGTGCCGTTTTTTTATGTTCTGGCATTCTGGTTTTCACCAGTCTATCTCGAAGGTTTTGTGAGCGTCTATAAGACATAAGTGGACCATTATTCAATACATCTATGTGTCCAAAGCTATTGCTGATTATTGGCCAATGTCTATTCATAATCCTGGAAATATCTCCACTTTTATCATTATAAGTTGAGATAAATGGAATGCGTTTCCGCTTTCCATCTACTAACGGTTTTTTAGACTGTAGCAAACTGTCCCTCGCTATATTGTCGATCTTCTTTCTATGTGTCCACAGTAATGATTTAGGGTAACCTCTTAGTAAAAAGTTATCAATCATGGTGTCTAAAGATATATCAAGATCCTCCTGTCTGTCAGTGTTGCGTTTGGCCCTAATCATTTGGCTGTATGGCAAGGACCTTACCATACTTCTTGGATGACAACTATCAAATCGTAACAAAGTGTTCCTATCGGTCTCTTTAGTGTACATTTTAGTTCTAATTGTATTATTAACAATGGATACAGTAACATCCAAAAATTGGATATTATCCATAGATTGTATCATAGTAAATTGAATATCTTCATCTATCGAATTAAGAAACTGGTGAAAATCGGTTAATGTAGTGGCAGTGTCAGTCCAAATGAGGAAGATGTCATCTATGTATCGCCACCACCTCAAAACATGTGGGAAGTGGTGGGATACATAGATCGACATCTCCTCAATCGTGTCCATGAAAATATTGGCGTACGTGGGAGCCATATTGGATCCCATGGCCGTTCCTTTCAACTGAATGTAATAACTATCTTTAAATAAAAAATAGTTGGATGTCAAAATAAGTTCTACTAATGACATAATAAACTCACAAGTAGCATTGTCATAGTCTGCAGTCATCAATTTACGTCGTACAGCATCAAGCCCCTTGTTATGATCAATGGAGGTATAAAGAGATGCAACATCAAAGGAGACTAAAATAGATCCCTCTGGTAGTTTTATAGATTTTAGTTTCTGTAAAAAATCGGTGGTGTCCCTGATATAAGATTTGGAGTTAATAGCAAAATTTCTTAGCACTTTGTCCACAAAGATAGAGATATTGCTCATTAATGAACCCCGGCCAGATACAATTGGGCGACCTGGAGGGTTAATTAAATCTTTGTGGATTTTTGGCAATAAATACAAGCAAGGAGTGACAGGAAATTCAATAATGAGGAATTTATATAACATTTGATCAATTATGCCCTCCTCTAATGCTGTCTTAATAA
Organism: Rhinoderma darwinii; assembly: GCF_050947455.1. Classification (NCBI taxonomy): domain Eukaryota; kingdom Metazoa; phylum Chordata; class Amphibia; order Anura; family Rhinodermatidae; genus Rhinoderma; species Rhinoderma darwinii. The sequence continues at coordinate 172,089,865 of NC_134688.1, forward strand.
GTGAAGTAATCCTCTTTGTAATATCCTGTCTAGGATCATTTTTAAGTACTCTATATACATTGGTATCTGCTAGTTGTCTATAGCATTCTCTCATGTACATGTCTGAATCCATAACCACGATTGCTCCACCTTTGTCAGCAGGTTTTATAATGAGATCGTGGTTATGGATCAACTCATCTAATGCCAACATGTCAAGAGTAGTCATATTAGGCTGTTTAAAGCCCAATTCACATGTTTGGGACCTGAGTAAAGCAATGTCTTTCTGTACAAGTTCTCTAAAGGTTTCTATCGCATGTGATGTTATAGGAGGTTGGAACACGCTTTTATTAAATAATCCCAATTTTTTAAGTGATAGTATCGGAAGAGTATCATGAACTACTGTATTAACCGGTTGTGTCTCAAACCATACCTTCAATTTAATAGCTCTAACAAAACTATATATATCCAGCTCTAATTGAAACCAATCAATATGTTGATTAGGGCAAAATGACAATCCCTTTGATAGTAATTGTAATTGTGTATGAGACAACTGATGCTGGGAGATATTTACCACTGTTGTTTGGGCAGAGTCCTCTTGTTGCTGTCTAGTACCGGTTTCTGCCCTTTCTGATGAGTAGATTTTTGAAAACGGGTTCTTCCTTCCTCTACTTCTCCTGCGACCTGCTCGTCTGGTTTTCTTCTTTTTGATTTGTCCAATGGACTGGAATCTAAAAAATCTTGATCATTTTTTGGAAGATATTTCTTAGTATGTCCTTGATTACGGGAATCGCCTTTATTAAAAGCCGGTTCATTGCTTCTTTTGTTGTCACGTCTAAAGGCACCATCAGCATAGTTGAGGGAATTGTCCCATGTATAGACCCGTCCCGTTGAATAATCTGTTTGGTCACGGAACCATTTCTTCTTTTTGGTTTCTTCTATGTCCATCCTTACTTTGTTGAGCGTCATACGTAATTTATCCATGTGGGTATTAAAATCTTCTATTTGTATCAACGTTTTGAGTGTGTTCTCCAAATCTTGTGCTTTCACTCTTAAAGCTCTCAGATCTCTCTGCAAAAAGTCCATATTGAGTAATATAGTTTCCAAAGCATATTTGCTTGCGAGTTGTTCATTTTTACTCCTGAACTCTTCGTGTTGCATATGCATAGTTGGTTTAAGTAGGATTCTCATCCCCCGTGGGATCATGTTGTTCCTATAGTATTGTCCCAATGTGAGTAGATGTAATTCAACATTAATCAAACGTCGTGACTCAAATTCCAGATTTCTCTTGATGTCAGTTATAGAAGGAACACTTAAAAATGACACATCACCCTCCGCTCCACTCAGGATTCTCTCAATGTCCTCTTCAGTAAAAACAGCAGTGTTGGATGAAACATTCCCAGCAGGTATATTAGCCTGCTCCATGTTTAAAGAGTAAATGATGGTTGAAAAACGCGGTGCAAGCTAATGGAATCCAGATATAGCAAACAAGAAGGCAGCAGCACTCACTAATGAATAATCGACCAGGTGCCCAGCAAAACGTCCCGATCCTAGGACGTATAATAATATATAGAAGAAGAAAATTTGCAGCACTCCAACATGAAAAAAAGTGGTGGTTTATTCAATCCAAAACAACAGCAACGTTTCAATCCTACAATAGGATCTTTGTCAAGCCTAGTGACACATCTATTCAACAACCTATATATGGTTGAGACTGTTTTACATAATTGGCCTCATTATAATACAATAAAGTGCAAAGTGTATGAAAACATACATAATACATAGTGTACGGTATCATCGTAAAAATAAACATGATACAGAAAATACAGAAATGTGTATGTGACATCGTGAATAACAATACATAATATCAAAAACATTAAAAACAACTGATTACATCATAATCATTTATGCAGCAGTGGTGTAAAATATATCGTCATATCGTCACTCACCAATCAGAACTTCAGATTTAACTAGTCAGTCATTGGTATATGTGTTCGTAAGAGTGTATTGCAACAATCAGCTGCAGCCCTCGTGGTGATTAAAGTTTGACACATCAGTGTAATCCCCCGAGGCGGAAGTGTATCATCATTCAGCAGCAGAAAGCATCGATCGCATCCATATGATGTAATGCGTATCAATGCGTTCCACTGAACCGACCCGTCTATAACGGCATCATAGGTTGCTAAGCAACTGTTATGACTCTGTCATGGATACCTATTGACAAGGCTATGTCAGTCAAGAAGTCAATAATTGCAAAAAAATGCAAGAATATTAATCAATGCTCCTCATGGTAAGTGATAGAGATATTAAGGAAATTCCACAGTAACTTTATATCAGTATTTAAATCAGTTTTTTAAAAAGACGATCCACACGTGGGTGCAAAGATCTCTGTTCACAATCAAGTGTCCAGAACGATCTTGTTCCCGGAGTTATGGGACCACATAGCTACGTCTTCACGTGTCTAGGATGTCCCATTACCCTCCACCGTGTAACGGACCGAATGTCACATCAGTGACATAGTATCTCATAAAGCATACGGCATAAAAAATAAAAAATATATGAGAATCCTTCTCACTTTTCTTGCAAAGGCCCATAATATCTCTATATCACTTTAAAACCAAATAGGAGACTAGAGAAATTCAACAAATAATAAACATATTTTATTGATATAATAAGACTTGATGAATTGAGCACAGCCCCGTCAGATATCGTAGCACAGTAACATTACTATTTGAAAGAAATCAATCAAAGAAGTTCCGAAATTCTGTTGGGAGTGGTATTCCAATCTAAAAAAATACAAAAAATAAAAATTTTTAGTATTTATCAAACATTGACAGTAAATGAGAAATATAGATATTGATGTTAATGTGTCAACAATCATCATACCGAAGAGGACATCTAAAGGACCCAAGGAAAAAGAACATGAGGACATCATAAGGCTATTCTATCTACAACGAATTCTACATTAAGTCCACAAGGTTTTAAGGTGTTCAATAAAAATATCCATCTCAATTCTTTTTTGTGTAAAGCCAGATGGCGATCACCGCCAAATTGTAATGGAGGAACATGGTCCAGGATCATGAATGTTAGATCCCTTTCATTGTGACCATGTTCCGAAAAATGTTTAGCCACAGGTAAGTCAAGTTTCTTTTTGCGTATAGAGAAACGATGGTTGTTTAGACGAGTTTTAAAGGCACAGGTGGTTTCACCCACATATAGGAGACCACAGGGACACCATAGCACATATATGACCCAATCTGAGTCACAGGTGAAATTGTGTTTAATTTTAAACTGTTGTCCAGTCACTGGATGTCTAAAACATTCCCCTTTGCACATCAAGGCGCAATTGACACATCTGTAACATGGGATATTGCCCGGTTTTAGTGGTTTGAAGATAGGTTGTGCCGTTTTTTTATGTTCTGGCATTCTGGTTTTCACCAGTCTATCTCGAAGGTTTTGTGAGCGTCTATAAGACATAAGTGGACCATTATTCAATACATCTATGTGTCCAAAGCTATTGCTGATTATTGGCCAATGTCTATTCATAATCCTGGAAATATCTCCACTTTTATCATTATAAGTTGAGATAAATGGAATGCGTTTCCGCTTTCCATCTACTAACGGTTTTTTAGACTGTAGCAAACTGTCCCTCGCTATATTGTCGATCTTCTTTCTATGTGTCCACAGTAATGATTTAGGGTAACCTCTTAGTAAAAAGTTATCAATCATGGTGTCTAAAGATATATCAAGATCCTCCTGTCTGTCAGTGTTGCGTTTGGCCCTAATCATTTGGCTGTATGGCAAGGACCTTACCATACTTCTTGGATGACAACTATCAAATCGTAACAAAGTGTTCCTATCGGTCTCTTTAGTGTACATTTTAGTTCTAATTGTATTATTAACAATGGATACAGTAACATCCAAAAATTGGATATTATCCATAGATTGTATCATAGTAAATTGAATATCTTCATCTATCGAATTAAGAAACTGGTGAAAATCGGTTAATGTAGTGGCAGTGTCAGTCCAAATGAGGAAGATGTCATCTATGTATCGCCACCACCTCAAAACATGTGGGAAGTGGTGGGATACATAGATCGACATCTCCTCAATCGTGTCCATGAAAATATTGGCGTACGTGGGAGCCATATTGGATCCCATGGCCGTTCCTTTCAACTGAATGTAATAACTATCTTTAAATAAAAAATAGTTGGATGTCAAAATAAGTTCTACTAATGACATAATAAACTCACAAGTAGCATTGTCATAGTCTGCAGTCATCAATTTACGTCGTACAGCATCAAGCCCCTTGTTATGATCAATGGAGGTATAAAGAGATGCAACATCAAAGGAGACTAAAATAGATCCCTCTGGTAGTTTTATAGATTTTAGTTTCTGTAAAAAATCGGTGGTGTCCCTGATATAAGATTTGGAGTTAATAGCAAAATTTCTTAGCACTTTGTCCACAAAGATAGAGATATTGCTCATTAATGAACCCCGGCCAGATACAATTGGGCGACCTGGAGGGTTCATTAAATCTTTGTGGATTTTTGGCAATAAATACAAGCAAGGAGTGACAGGAAATTCAATAATGAGGAATTTATATAACATTTGATCAATTATGCCCTCCTCTAATGCTGTCTTAATAAGTGAAGTAATCCTCTTTGTAATATCCTGTCTAGGATCATTTTTAAGTACTCTATATACATTGGTATCTGCTAGTTGTCTATAGCATTCTCTTATGTACATGTCTGAATCCATAACCACGATTGCTCCACCTTTGTCAGCAGGTTTTATAATGAGATCGTGGTTATGGATCAACTCATCTAATGCCAACATGTCAAGAGTAGTCATATTAGGCTGTTTAAAGCCCAATTCACATGTTTGGGACCTGAGTAAAGCAATGTCTTTCTGTACAAGTTCTCTAAAGGTTTCTATCGCATGTGATGTTATAGGAGGTTGGAACACGCTTTTATTAAATAATCCCAATTTTTTAAGTGATAGTATCAGAAGAGTATCATGAACTACTGTATTAACCGGTTGTGTCTCAAACCATACCTTTAAATTGAAGGTATGGTTTGAGACACAACCGGTTAATACAGTAGTTCATGATACTCTTCCGATACTATCACTTAAAAAATTGGGATTATTTAATAAAAGCGTGTTCCAACCTCCTATAACATCACATGCGATAGAAACCTTTAGAGAACTTGTACAGAAAGACATTGCTTTACTCAGGTCCCAAACATGTGAATTGGGCTTTAAACAGCCTAATATGACTACTCTTGACATGTTGGCATTAGATGAGTTGATCCATAACCACGATCTCATTATAAAACCTGCTGACAAAGGTGGAGCAATCGTGGTTATGGATTCAGACATGTACATGAGAGAATGCTATAGACAACTAGCAGATACCAATGTATATAGAGTACTTAAAAATGATCCTAGACAGGATATTACAAAGAGGATTACTTCACTTATTAAGACAGCATTAGAGGAGGGCATAATTGATCAAATGTTATATAAATTCCTCATTATTGAATTTCCTGTCACTCCTTGCTTGTATTTATTGCCAAAAATCCACAAAGATTTAATGAACCCTCCAGGTCGCCCAATTGTATCTGGCCGGGGTTCATTAATGAGCAATATCTCTATCTTTGTGGACAAAGTGCTAAGAAATTTTGCTATTAACTCCAAATCTTATATCAGGGACACCACCGATTTTTTACAGAAACTAAAATCTATAAAACTACCTGAGGGATCTATTTTAGTCTCCTTTGATGTTGCATCTCTTTATACCTCCATTGATCATAACAAGGGGCTTGATGCTGTACGACGTAAATTGATGACTGCAGACTATGACAATGCTACTTGTGAGTTTATTATGTCATTAGTAGAACTTATTTTGACATCCAACTATTTTTTATTTAAAGATAGTTATTACATTCAGTTGAAAGGAACGGCCATGGGATCCAATATGGCTCCCACGTACGCCAATATTTTCATGGACACGATTGAGGAGATGTCGATCTATGTATCCCACCACTTCCCACATGTTTTGAGGTGGTGGCGATACATAGATGACATCTTCCTCATTTGGACTGACACTGCCACTACATTAACCGATTTTCACCAGTTTCTTAATTCGATAGATGAAGATATTCAATTTACTATGATACAATCTATGGATAATATCCAATTTTTGGATGTTACTGTATCCATTGTTAATAATACAATTAGAACTAAAATGTACACTAAAGAGACCGATAGGAACACTTTGTTACGATTTGATAGTTGTCATCCAAGAAGTATGGTAAGGTCCTTGCCATACAGCCAAATGATTAGGGCCAAACGCAACACTGACAGACAGGAGGATCTTGATATATCTTTAGACACCATGATTGATAACTTTTTACTAAGAGGTTACCCTAAATCATTACTGTGGACACATAGAAAGAAGATCGACAATATAGCGAGGGACAGTTTGCTACAGTCTAAAAAACCGTTAGTAGATGGAAAGCGGAAACGCATTCCATTTATCTCAACTTATAATGATAAAAGTGGAGATATTTCCAGGATTATGAATAGACATTGGCCAATAATCAGCAATAGCTTTGGACACATAGATGTATTGAATAATGGTCCACTTATGTCTTATAGACGCTCACAAAACCTTCGAGATAGACTGGTGAAAACCAGAATGCCAGAACATAAAAAAACGGCACAACCTATCTTCAAACCACTAAAACCGGGCAATATCCCATGTTACAGATGTGTCAATTGCGCCTTGATGTGCAAAGGGGAATGTTTTAGACATCCAGTGACTGGACAACAGTTTAAAATTAAACACAATTTCACCTGTGACTCAGATTGGGTCATATATGTGCTATGGTGTCCCTGTGGTCTCCTATATGTGGGTGAAACCACCTGTGCCTTTAAAACTCGTCTAAACAACCATCGTTTCTCTATACGCAAAAAGAAACTTGACTTACCTGTGGCTAAACATTTTTCGGAACATGGTCACAATGAAAGGGATCTAACATTCATGATCCTGGACCATGTTCCTCCATTACAATTTGGCGGTGATCGCCATCTGGCTTTACACAAAAAAGAATTGAGATGGATATTTTTATTGAACACCTTAAAACCTTGTGGACTTAATGTAGAATTCGTTGTAGATAGAATAGCCTTATGATGTCCTCATGTTCTTTTTCCTTGGGTCCTTTAGATGTCCTCTTCGGTATGATGATTGTTGACACATTAACATCAATATCTATATTTCTCATTTACTGTCAATGTTTGATAAATACTAAAAAATTTTATTTTTTGTATTTTTTTAGATTGGAATACCACTCCCAACAGAATTTCGGAACTTCTTTGATTGATTTCTTTCAAATAGTAATGTTACTGTGCTACGATATCTGACGGGGCTGTGCTCAATTCATCAAGACTTATTATATCAATAAAATATGTTTATTATTTGTTGAATTTCTCTAGTCTCCTATTTGGTTTTAAAGTGATATAGAGATATTATGGGCCTTTGCAAGAAAAGTGAGAAGGATTCTCATATATTTTTTATTTTTTATGCCGTATGCTTTATGAGATACTATGTCACTGATGTGACATTCGGTCCGTTACACGGTGGAGGGTAATGGGACATCCTGGACACGTGAAGACGTAGCTATGTGGTCCCATAACTCCGGGAACAAGATCGTTCTGGACACTTGATTGTGAACAGAGATCTTTGCACCCACGTGTGGATCGTCTTTTTAAAAAACTGATTTAAATACTGATATAAAGTTACTGTGGAATTTCCTTAATATCTCTATCACTTACCATGAGGAGCATTGATTAATATTCTTGCATTTTTTTGCAATTATTGACTTCTTGACTGACATAGCCTTGTCAATAGGTATCCATGACAGAGTCATAACAGTTGCTTAGCAACCTATGATGCCGTTATAGACGGGTCGGTTCAGTGGAACGCATTGATACGCATTACATCATATGGATGCGATCGATGCTTTCTGCTGCTGAATGATGATACACTTCCGCCTCGGGGGATTACACTGATGTGTCAAACTTTAATCACCATGAGGGCTGCAGCTGATTGTTGCAATACACTCTTACGAACACATATACCAATGACTGACTAGTTAAATCTGAAGTTCTGATTGGTGAGTGACGATATGACGATATATTTTACACCACTGCTGCATAAATGATTATGATGTAATCAGTTGTTTTTAATGTTTTTGATATTATGTATTGTTATTCACGATGTCACATACACATTTCTGTATTTTCTGTATCATGTTTATTTTTACGATGATACCGTACACTATGTATTATGTATGTTTTCATACACTTTGCACTTTATTGTATTATAATGAGGCCAATTATGTAAAACAGTCTCAACCATATATAGGTTGTTGAATAGATGTGTCACTAGGCTTGACAAAGATCCTATTGTAGGATTGAAACGTTGCTGTTGTTTTGGATTGAATAAACCACCACTTTTTTTCATGTTGGAGTGCTGCAAATTTTCTTCTTCTATATATATATATATATATATATATATATATATATATATATATACACACTACCGTTCAAAAGTTTAGGGTCACTTAGAAATTTCCTTATTTTTGTAAGAAAAGCACCGTTTTTTTCAATGAAGATAACATTAAATTAATCAGAAATACACTCTATACATTGTTAATGTGCTAAATGACTATTCTAGCTGCAAACGTCTGGTTTTTAATGCAATATCTACATAGGTGTATAGAGGCCCATTTCCAGCAACCATCACTCCAGTGTTCTAATGGTACATTGTGTTTGCTAAACCCTTGTGCAATTATGTTAGCACTGCTGTAAACAGTTTTGCTGTTTAGAGGAGCTATAAAACTGACCTTCCTTTGAGCTAGTTGAGAATCTGGAGCATTACATTTGTGGGTTCGATTAAACTCTCAAAATGGCTAGAAAAAGAGAGCTTTCATGTGAAACTCAACAGTCTATTCTTGTTCTTAGAAATGAAGGCTATTCCATGCGAGAAATTGCCAAGAAACTGAAGATTTCCTACAACGGTGTGTACTACTCCCTTCAGAGGACAGCACACACAGGCTCTAACCAGAGCAGAAAGAGAAGTGGGAGGTCCCGCTGCACAACTGAGCAACAAGACAAGTACATTAGAGTCTCTAGTTTGAGAAATAGACGCCTCACAGGTCCTCAACTGGCAGCTTCATTAAATAGTACCCGCAAAACGCCAGTGTCAACGTCTACAGTGAAGAGGCGACTCCGGGATGCTGGCCTTCAGGGCAGAGTGGCAAAGAAAAAGCCATATCTGAGACTGGCTAATAAAAGGAAAAGATTAATATGGGCAAAAGCACACAGACATTGGACAGAGGAAGATTGGAAAAAAGTGTTATGGACAGACGAATCGAAGGTTTGAGGTGTTTGGATTACACAGAAGAACATTTGTGAGATGCAGAACAACTGAAAAGATGCTGGAAGAGTGCCTGACGCCATCTGTCAAGCATGGTTGAGGTAATGTGATGGTCTGGGGTTGCTTTGGTGCTGGAAAAGTGGGAGATTTGTACAAGGTAAAAGGTATTTTGAATAAGGAAGGCTATCACTCCATTTTGCAACGCCATGCCATACCCTGTGGACAGCGCTTGATTGGAGCCAATTTCATCCTACAACAAGACAATGACCGAAAGCACACCTCCAAATTATGCAAGAACTATTTAGGGAAGAAGCAGGCAGCTGGTATTCTATCTGTAATGGAGTGGCCAGCGCAGTCACCAGATCTCAACCCCATAGAGCTGTTGTGGGAGCAGCTTGACCGTATGGTACGCAAGAAGTGCCCATCAAGCCAATCCAATTTGTGGAAGGGCCTTCTGGAAGCATGGGGTGAAATTTCTCCCGGTTACCTCATCAAATTAACAGCTAGAATGGCAAAGGTCTGCAATGCTGTAATTGCTGCAAATGGAGCATTCTTTGACGAAAGCAAATTTTGAAGGAGACAATTATTTGAAATAAAAATCATTATTTCTAACCTTGTCAATGTCTTGGCTATATTTTCTAGTCGTTTTGCAACTCATTTGATAAATATAAGTGTGAGTTTTCATGGAAAACACAAAATTGTCTGGGTGACCCCAAACTTTTGAACGGTAGTGTATATATAAAATTATATGAACTGTATACCGTGTGTTTGTGTGTGTGTGTGTGTGTATATATACACACACACACACACACACACACACACACACACACACACACTTTCATAGCATTCTTAACTCCCCTTCTGAACCTCTGTTTGCCTCTGGTTTTCACATGGAGGCGCACATAAAACAAAAATGATGGCATGCCATATTACAGACAGCATTCTCACCTAGAAGCATTGTTTCTAGTGAAGAATACTGTGACACACAGAGTTGCAGGAAAGCACCACACAGAGCCCTATGGACTGAGATATAAGTTAATACTACGGACACATAATATGCATCCTGGTGCCTCCATGCTCCACAGATTAGAACCTCAGATTAGAAGCAACAGAAATCATATGCATTACTCTGAAGGTTCACATTTTGCCTCTAAATAGACTGCTAAAGATTCCTGGAAAAAAACAAACCTTTGTACAACTAATTTAAATAATGTGCTGGAGATCAAAAATATTTGTAATTCCCATTTTCCGCTTCAAGCTTTTTGTCGCACTCCATTTTATTTTGATGTTCCTTTGGAAATATGCTATATTCTTGTGAAAGCAAGTTTTATGATGAAATAAAATCGTTATGAAAGATTGAATGGGGTGGCAGACCTTAATTCACTCTCTAAGGATCACATTGTGAAGGTCTCATTAGAGGACATGGTTCTCATGCAACTCTTAACTAGAAATAATGAAGTAATTAGCTTTAGAGTAGGTGTGAATTGTGATCCGCTATGAATGAGAAAACAATGGTTACAAGTGAAGCACAAAAGCTGCAATGAATAGATCTTACGCTTGCCTCTAAACCTAAAACATCAATTGGATCATATAAACATATAAACACAGGAGAAAACATTTCCTGGTTACTGACGATTCTGGGTTTACGATTGTTTTTATTGTTACTATTATTCTATTTATTACTACTACTATTAGTAGCAGTTGAATTACAACTATTAGGCATAATCATTACATTGAAATGCATTTGTACATTATTAATGCTGTGTATCCTATACCTTAAAGGAAATGTAATCATTTACTTGCTAAAGTCAATAAATATTACAGTTGTAAGAAGGTTAATCATAACACAATGGGGGTCATGTATCAATGCAATAAGGTCAGTTACCTGGCATATCAATGCCATATTATGAAGGTTACGCCAGCACTATGTTGTTTGGGTTAGTAAAAAGGGCATGAGAAAGTGGAGAAAATTGAGAAAATAGTACACATTACCGCATCATCAGACATGCGTACTGCTTAACCAGTACTACAGTTGTCATACGTGACTACATGACAATATCATACAATATTGAGTAACAATACATTTTCCAATGTGTAAACTGCAGCGGTTTTTGGTTATTGTTATATTTTGCAATAACATTCTATTCTATTCTATGGTTTGGTTTCCATAATATTGATATATGGTAAAAGTATTTTGACTTTGATTCACTTCCTGGCTTCTACATTACCAATATCTCTAATATTATTATGGTGATTGCAATATTTCCATTGCTTATATAGTGCTGACATATTCAGCAGTGTTGTACAGAGATTGTGATAATTCACTTCTTCCCATGTCCCTAATCTAAATTCCCTAAACACACTAGGGCCAATATTTATAGTAATCAAGTTAGCATATGAGTCTGTTTTTGAAGTGTGGAAGGAAACCCATGCAAACACTGAGAGAATATACGGACTCCATGCAGATGTTCATTGTAACCACTGATTGATACCAACCTGTCCTCTCCAAATTGTTCTTATTTACCACAACTTCTGGCCGCACACAGTGGTCCCTTACCTCATTGGAACACATTTCTGGACTGCAAGGGAATTGCGCATGTATAGAAATGAAATTAAATCCGCGCACGCGTGAATAGTAAATCAACAAGGGAATATATAATTAAATTTATGGAACAAAAAATGCCATAGTGGCACATACGCCAATCAGGCAAACAGATAGAGAAATGCAGGATAAACTCATTTCTCAAACAATACATATATGAGGGGAATGGTTATACCTGAAAACAAGCAACCACAGCAGAATACTAGTGTCTACTCCTCACATTTTTTTGTAGTTGCAAAACTAAGCATTTAAAGAAATAGACAGGATATTGTAATGTATGTAATATTCGGGATTGTTCCATATTTGCTTATTTTGTTCACTTTGTGGTGAATAAACCAACCTCACTCCATCTTTTAAGTCCTGGTGCTGTTACGTGTTCTCTGTTTTTGCCGTCTGTCCTATACAAAGGAGTTGATTCATCCTTTCACTGGTAAAGTGCACATGGCCTGATATTCAGCTTGCTTTGAGTGCTGTGTCTATGTATATATATATATATATATATAGATAGATATAGTCATCCAAGAATAGGCAGCACCCCAAGTCACAGTGAAAAAATTGCCTTTTTATTAGCCCTAATAGGGCTAATAAAAAGGCCATTTTTTCACTGTGACTTGGAGTGCTGACTAATCTTGGACGACTATAGGAGACTTGGAGCTGTGATTGAGTTCCTAGGGCGCGCACCCACCTATAATCCTGGTTGGTGCTACTGGACGGTAGACTTTCTATATATAGATATAGCTATATATATATATATATATATATATATATATATATATATATATATATATATAAGAATAACCGTAAAAGTTAAATAAAAAAGGCTAATTTTTTTATGTCAAATAATGGAAATTTTTTTAAAAAATCAACATAATTGGTATGAACTCATCCGTAGCAATCCAAACTATTAAAATATAACAGTAATTGTCTCATAGGGTATACGTTGTAAAAAATAAAAAATAACAGTCAGCTTGCCTCTCCAAAAAAATGTATAAAAAGTGATAAAAAAGTTGTATGAACCCCAAAATTATATCAATAAGAACTAAAGCTCACTTCGCAAAACTAAACCCTCAGACAACTCCATTGAAGGAAAAATTAAAAAGATATGGACTGCAACACAAAGAGGTATGGGTCGGCATTGCTTTGGTTAATGGTCCTCCGGATGTATGGCAGTCTGGTGTCACATGCAAATGTATATGAAGAGCAAAGAAATAGAGCGGTACTCACCCAGTTTGAGGTTTTCTTTACTTTATTACTCAATAAAAAATGGGTATTGACGGAGGGTGTGACATGCAATAGCTGTTTCGCGTAGACACGCTTTCTCAAGCCTTCTTGAGAAAGACTTGAGAAAGTGTTTCTACGCGAAACAGCTGTTGTCTGTTACAGTTGCCGTCTATGCCCGTTTTTTATTGAGAAATAAAGTAAAGAAGAATATGTCAAACTGGGTGAGTACCGCTCTATTTTTTTACTCTTCATATGCATTTGATTAAAAATATATGAGTCTCAGACTGTGGCTACTCAAACCAATTATTTATATTTATTTTTTTAAAGTTTTTTTATTTTGTAAAAGTAGTAAAACATAAAGAAACTATACAAATTTGGTATTACCTTAATTGTTTTGACCCACAGAATAAATGTAATGGTGCAGAGAGCGTCTTTAGTCAAAACTAAAGAAACAATGGAGGAATTGCTATATTTTTTCATTACATTATATTGTACATTTAAATGGTGCCATTAGAAACTGCAACTCGTCCTGCAAAAAACAACCCATTATACGATTATGTAAGAACAAGTCTTTTCCTCCTTCACAAGTATAATTTGGACAGTGAACCTTGTTCTTATGTTAGCACATTCATTTACTTAAAAACGCTTAGGAAGCTAATAGAATTTTTTTTTTAAATTTACCACTCTAGTTTAGTAGCATTCTAAGATAATACGCTGAATAGGATGGAGACATTATTTTGATTCAGAATTGTGATAGTTACATGTAAAAATAAGTTGACAAAATTATTATTACTGTACAACTTTAAAAAAAAATAAAAAAAGTCTGAAGTTTCTAACGTGTTCAATGTTAACAGTGTTTCTTGTATGTTTCTTTTCATCATATCCATGGTGTTAGGAAACTTTAAGATTGCCATGACTACTAGTCTAGCTTCTGGGTGGTTCTGGTTTTAGTTGTTGAGCCTGTTCCACTTCTCTGTCTTTCTTCCTATCAGATGGAAGGGTGGAGTATTTAAATCTGGTTTGGTTCTGTCTTCTTTGCTTATGATTTTCCTTGTCTCCATGTGTTTGATCAAGCTCCTGATTATACCCTGTACCTTTGACTATTTGAATTTTTGGAACTGGAACTCGGCTTGTCTCTGGATTACCCATGGCTTACTGATTTTGACTTTCTTCTCCTGGCTGGTTTTTACCTCTGCAATCACTGATATCCACTAGCTTTGTGATTTGGACTTTCTGTTTACCCTCGGGCTGCCTTGTTATCTTCTCTGGTATTGCATGCATTGCTCCTCTTATCCAACTCTGAAATCATTTAAAACATCCTGGGTCCTACAATGCAAAGTCCAACCTGCCTTGCAGTGGACTGTGGCGAAAACCATAGAGCAGCCTTAGATTCTGTTGATCAGACTTGTGATGGATTTGGGGTTGCGGATTTATTTGCACGCTAATTCCAGCCTATGGGGAATTGCTCAGCTAGAAATTCTATAAACTTCCACCCTGGGAATTGCTTAACTGGTGATTACATAACACATGGAGTATTTGTCTTTATATAATTATTTCTAAATTGGTAAATATTACGTTATTAAAACCAATGACAGCTCCTATAGGTAATACCCGCAGACCATACCCCTGACTGATTTAAAATAGTCAGCCACTAATGGTGACCAAGTATGAGCACACCCCCCCTCCATACAAGTTTATATTAAATATGAAAAAAGCCATACATACCTTACAGAATATTGTTTTACTGTTTTAAAACTAACATATATGATAAAGTATGTAAAACTTTTTCTATACAATATCAAACTAGAAAAAGGTAATTATTTGCACTAGTTTTTCACCCCACTGTTAAGCATGCCTTGGAGCTCTTAGATTCAAACATACTGGTTGTTAAGGGGTTAAGTAGATACATGGACAAACAGAAAGGTAGATTTAATTATTTTTTTCTTATGGCATGCCAAGGTTGTATTATACACTTGCAAATTTACTTCATAAATTAAAATGCAATATACAGGACTTAAATGGATACATTTTGTCTTCAAGAGTACAAGTTGTTCCCATATTCTGCAGATGGGAAATCATCAAATATCTCATCAGTCTCTTTAATGAAGCAGCAAGACAGCATGGAGTATTGGATGATAAATAATGCCTGGGATCCTGTAATTTATGATTACTGTCTTCTGGACACAAATATAACCTCAGGACTTAAATACATTTACAGGTAATTTAGAGGGATTTAATAAGACTATGTAGAATACAAATATTGTACATTTGTTCAATGCCTTTGAAATGACACATAGTGTTAAAAAGTTTTAAAACAAATATCATACTTATAACACCATCTTATTTTAGGACTAATATTTTGTGTTTATTGATTTTCTAATACTTTTATAGCTATCTGAACTTTTTTTTTTCTTATACTGAGCGTAAATCTCCAGCACTGCCATAGAGTTAAATACTACAATTCTAGCTACCTGCAGCCACCACTAGGGGGAGTTTAGGAGCTTACTGCATACTTTTCTATTATTGAGTTCAAGCCTAGTGGTGTCTAATAGCAGCCAGAATATAATCAGTTGACTCTATGTTCATGCAGGTTTGGAGCTCTGTATCAGAAAAAGAGAGGAACCCCTATAAAGATATATTAAGAAATAATTCAGCACAGAATTTTAATAAATAAAAATAATAAAAAGATATGTGTAGTTTAGGCAAGGGCTACACTGTGACCTTGGCGGCGACACAAGTCGGATGGCCAAAGATCGCTGTGTCACGCTGCCTTTATTGCAGGTAATGAAAGTGAATTTGGTTGCTTTGCAAACCCGCAAGTTGCCACGAGCACAACACCACAGATGCAGACAGCGCAATACAGCTAAAGTTGCCATGTAGCCCTAGACTAAAGTGTAGGTTTGCCTTTGACAGCTACATATTAGGGAGTTCCCTAATGTATTTCTCTTAGGGCTGATGTGGTCTGCACGGCCCGTGATTTGCGGCCCGTGATTTGCGGCCCGGACACGGAGTGTCACCCGCAAGCCACCCGCAAATTGTGGGCCGTGCTCATGGCCGTGTGCATTAATGTCTATTAGCCTGGACCGCAACAGACGGCCGTAATAAGTTCCCGAGCAATGCACGGACCGTAGAAACCATGGTTGTGTGCACGGGCCCATAGAAATTAATGGGACCGCAATTCACCTGCAGATTTGTGTGCATGGGGCCTTACATAAATTACTCCCACGACAAACAGGAACTATACAATAATTAATATTGTGTCTGATATACAGAATACAGGTTACAGGAAACAACAATTTGTATTCTGCTGAGGGATTTGCAGGACAATGGTGGAGACTTTGAGTCATGTCTCTACTGATGTATTAGGGAATGTTTGTGAAAGAAGTGAGTTCATCAATGTATACATAAATTTAAGTAATTACTATTCATGATCTTCCCGTCATACATAAAAGGTTTGTCAAAGGTGAATCTAAACATTACAGCCTGTATACACTTGCTACACAATGTCTGATGTAAGTTATATCAGAGAGGAACTCATGTGGCCGCTTCAGTGTACTGAAATGGTGGTCACTCGCACAGGAAGTCAAGTGACTGCTCAGCAACCAAAAGTACCATAGCCTACAGAAGACACTATGGGGAGTTCTAAGAAGAGAACTAAACACAGATTCTACAAAGGAGTCTCATACTAATATAACATGTATGTGCAAAACTGCAGTGGAGTAATTTTTTCTCATTAGGGAGAAATTAATTCCAAACAAGTGACTAAGCCAATTGTGGACTATTATAATAATTATTATTATTATTATTATTATTATTATTTCTACTACTATTATTATTATTATTCCTACTATTATTATTATTATTATTATTATTATTATTATTTCTACTATTATTATTATCATCATCATCATCATCATCATCAAACATATCATCAGATATGGAAATAGGGAAAAAAAAAACTGAATTGTGCCAGCCACCAGAAACATACAGTACTTTCCTGAAGCCTTTTTTTTCTAAATTAACCAAAATGAATTGGTATTTGCTAAATGTAAGAATCGCCTGACTTACTTTTCACAGTTTATACTTTCATGGAATAAGTCACAATCACTCCAGGACACCCTGAGGGTGTCGAGTTTTTCACTTCCCATATTAAATCATGTTTTCTTAATACAGAAAAGAAAAATCAGGATGTAAATGAGTTTCTTACAATGAGATTACGAGAGGAAAACAAAACTAAATGAAAACTGTTTGATTTTATTCAAGTAGAACTACATTTGGCAGATTTTAGAAATGGCTTGGGGATAACTTGATGAAATCGTCTTGAATTGGCTACTAATGGATAGCTTCGCTGATAGCTCTTTTATAGCCCTGTGCATCTGGAAGGAACATCAACAACAAAGGGATCTCAAATGTGTTTATCATTACTTTGACTTTGTTAAGCAGATGTTTTGTGGTGCCATGGTAACCTGTTTAATCTATCCCTGCGTAATGGGGGATTCACTTTTATACTCATTACCGTTGTAATACACTAAATTGACTGATATTTTCTTAGCAATGGGTGAGATTCAGCACATAATGCACTTTATTTGACAGATCAGTGAAACTAAAATATTTATAGTTAGTTAATATAAATACACGGAAATAAAACACTGTCAATAGAAATCTGTTCTATAACTTTTTATAGCTGCACATATTCACTTGAGACCAATAAAGGAGAACTCCAAGCATATATATTTGGGACATATTAATGAGCATGTCGGATTGTTGGGATTGGGCTGCCCACTTCCCCTAGGGGAATGGCAGCTGCCAATGTGCGACCACTCTCAAGTAACATTTGATTGAAACTATCTTAACCCCTTTACAACCACTCATTGGGTATGTACGTCATAGGGGAGGGGGGTTGCGTGGAATGGGCTATATGCTGGGGGCGTCAGCTGTATATTACAGCAAACACCATGCTCTAACTTCTGGGATAGGAGATTACTACAATCTCAGCTGTTTAACCACTTAAATGACCGCAGCATCTAAGCTGTTAGAAGAGGGGGACGGCTCCCTATAGCAGCCCATCAGCCCCCAGGTCTACCAGCTTTGCGCTCATATTAAGGGCATCAGAAATGAGAAATTACTCAAAATAAATCAGTCGCAAAAGCCCATTTTCAATCCATAGTGGAAGCCGTTATTTAAAAAACAGTGGCGAGTCATCCCAGAAATATTGAAAGGGCATAGCAACAACTCATGCCGAAAGTTATAAATTGTTTAAAAAAAAACTGAAAAAAAACTATAAAGTACTGCAGGTTAAAGTTGGAAAACAGAGTCCTCATTCACACATTGCATATTTAGTCAGTATTTTGCATCCGTATTTGTAAGCCAAAACCAGAACGGATCCTAAACACAGGGGAAATATAATGAAAGATTTATACTGCTTCTCTTCTTTGCATCTACTCCTGATTTTGGCGTCAAAATACTGATGCAAAATACTGACCAATTTTGCAATATGGGAATAAGGGTATGTTCACACGATGTTTTCAGGTGTGTTTTGGGGAATAAACGACTCAAAATATGCCTTGAAAAACACTAGAGAAACACAAATAAACAGTTTCACACTTTAATCAATAAAAAAAACCTGTGTTTTGTTCAGACGGGACGTTTTTTTACGCCGATGATTTAAAAAACGGCACGTAAAAAGACGCCACATAAAAAGAAGGAGGATGTTACTTCTTGAGCCGTTTTTAAACTGTTTTTCATAGGGTCAATTGAAAATCAGCTCCAAAAACGTCAAACAAAAAGCCTCCAAAAATGTTTTCAGCTTTAAATGTGGCTGAATATCAGAGGCTGTTTTACCTTTGAAACAGCTCTGTAATTTTCAGCCGTTTTTAATTGTGCGTGTGAACAAAACCTCAGACTAACCAACTTCTACCCAAGAGTAATACCATGCATATCTTATATTTGCACAAAAAGACCTAGATGAGATAATGTTCTATGGACAGATGAGTCAAGCAGGTATTCTGCCCACCTAATCTATATAAACAGAATTTTAGGGTATTTACCCTTTAATAACCTTTAAAAAGAATGAACATACATAGTATACTAGTATATATTGAAAATATACTAAATGCAGCATTTAGCAAGATCAGCCAGGAAAAGTTCTTAGATTATTGCTCAGCACATAAAGTCCACAGTTCTGATTTCCAGTAATTAAAGTTACATATTAATGTTAAGTATAAAATTTTAACATATCGGCCATTCTACTTCATTTGAACGTTGAAACTTTGAAACTGCGCGATAAACCCAAAAATGTGGATGCAATACCTAATATATGAGGAAAGGAACAAAAAGTATATGAGGCATTGACTCCATATTTAGTAACTTAAATATTGCAGTGTGGCTGCAAAAGAGATGTATATACTGTAGTACACAAAATAGTCATAATCTACAAATGTATATAGATGTTTGCAGAGAAAGGCTTTTTTTTTCCAAATGAGTTTAATGGGACTTTGTTGTTGGACATGGAACAGAAGAGTATATTCACAACTCATTTAGTGGGCTTTCAATCAACAGAAGAGACAATAGAAGCCAGCTTCACACTGCACAGACAGAGGTCGCGTCAAGTTGCAAATAAAAAAAGAATTATGTAAAATTATAATATTTTTGGAATGAGATTATCTCAATAGCTGGGGTCTGATATTTGTCATCAAGCTCCTAGAAAGGACTATGTGGGGAATTGATTAAGACTGGCTTTTTTTTCATATAAAAAAGTTGCCCCACGTCAGGACCTTGTATGAGCTGCAGCATATTGAGGTAGTCTGAGTGGACCCGAAGGGGAGAAGAGGAGTGGTGAGATGAGCATTCATTTTCTTATTTATTTATTTGTCTGATGGGAAAGTCTGATTGAGAGGGGCAATGTACAAGGCCTGGCCTCTACCTTGCTATGCCCCATAGATTGAAATCTACAACAGCTAGGAGTTGGCATAGATTTCCAATATAATTTATGCCAGTTTTCTTGCATAAATTATTAATACATTTGTTTATGTGGCCCCGTCCCCTTTTGGGAAGCTAGTCCCCCATTTCAAAAATGGCCAGAGTGGCATAAAAGGTCCTTTTGTGACTTTTCTACACTAGCTTCTACGCAAGAAACCTGGCATAGAAAGGTTGATAAATAGCCCCCTGTATTCTTTGTTTATGATCATGCTCTTTCTTTGCGAAACAATGTAGTAGTTGAATGAAAACTGCCACTGAGGACTTCTTTAATTCCTGCCATTGTTTGCCCATCACAAATGTATGTAAATGCACCAAAAATGCCTAATTTTGATGCTTTTTAATGGCTTTTTTAGAGTGTAGCTCCAGTTATGTCAAGTGCAGTGCTCCCTATATTCTAGTCAAGCATGAGACGCCAGAACACTCTCTAAGGAAGCTCAAGATTTCAAGGAGAGGCTTCGAGTGTTGTTTCATTACCTATTACCACAGCTTGTGGGAGCCTTAGGGCATGCCCAGACATGGCGGAATTCTGTTGCGGATCTGCCCAAAATGGGCAATAAATTGATGCGAACTAGCCGCTGCGTATTGAGGTGAAAGTACTTCCCTTCTCTCTATCAGAGCAGGATAGAGAGAAGGGACAGCACTTTCCCTAGTGAAAGTAAAATAATTTCATACTTACCGGCCGTTGTCTTGGTGACGCGTCCATCTTTCGGCATCCAGCCCGACCTCCCTGGATGACGCGGCAGTCCATGTGACCGCTGCAGCCTGTGATTGGCTGCAGCCGTCACTTAGACTGAAACGTCATCCTGGGAAGCCGGACTGGAGGAAGAAGCAGGGAGTTCTTGGTAAGTATGAACTTCTATTTTTTTTACAGGTTGCTGTATATTGTGATCGGTAGTCACTGTCCAGGGTGCAGAAACAGTTACTGCCGATCGCTTAACTCTTTCAGCACCCTGGACAGTGACTATTTACTGACGTCGCCTAGCAACGCTCCCGTAATTAAGGGTGCACACACGTAGTCACCCGTAATTATGGGTGCACACACGTAGTCACCTGTAATTACGGGAGCCCCATTGACTTCCTCAGTCTGGCTGTAAACCTAGAAATACATAGGTCCAGCCAGAATGAAGAAATGTCATGTTAAAAAACCAATACGCTCCACAGCACACATAACATCTACATAACATCTGCGGACTTCATTGCGGAATTTTGAATCTCCATTGAAGTCAATGGAGAAATTCCGCAATGAGTCCGCAAACAGTCCGCCACACGTCCGCAACAACCATTGTATGCTGCGGACACTAAATTCCGCACCGCAGCCTATGCTCCGCAACGGAATTGTCCGCAACGTGCAAACGAACCCAACCACAAAGCTGTGGAGGGCAATGGAGAAATGGGTCCGCTGCGGATTTCCGCTGCGGAGTGTCCGCAGCGGAATTCCAGAGCAATTCCGCTACGTGTGGCCATGCCCTTAGGCCTTGATGACACAGTGCCGTTTTTTTTGCAGTTAAATAATTTTTTTTGCCAAAACCATAAATAAAAAAAAAATAAAAGAAATATTGGTCTTTTCTGCATACATTGCTTCTGTTTTGAATCTATTCCTTGATCTGACTACAAAAAGACAAACAAACAACATTACCAAAATGCACTGCGTGAATGAGGCCTTACTGATTCTCTGCTGGCATAAACTTTGTTTAGGAGAAGGGCAGCTAGGAAAGAAATAAATTAGACAGGCAAGAGGAAGTTGTTTGTTCTTGTAAGGCCATGATCACATACGCAGATTTGAAAACACAAAAGAGGAGATATAGCAGTCTTTTCTTTATACCTTTCCTTTCTTTTGGATCCATTTCTGGCTTTGGCTTAAAAAACTGAGCCCAAAACTGCATCAAATCTGTGTGTGGTCCTGGCCTGTGGCTATGTTCTTCCAATGTATACGCCAAACATGTTCATTGCCTAGAATGGGCCTAATGTACGCCAAAAGAGTGCACTGAAAAGTACGGTCAAGAAAACTTTTCAATACACAGAGATTCCGGAAAAAAATATATACAAACCAGTATCCAATTTTTTTACAAATGGTATCAAAAGGCAACGTTTTCAACCATACAGCATACAGTTGCAAACAACAGGGTTATAGTACAGCATATAGAGCTGGATAATTTCCCGCCATATTTACTGAACACATACCACTGGTGTGAATGGAGCTTAAAGAGGCTCTGTCACCAGATTTTGCAACCCCTATCTGCTATTGCAGCAGATAGGCGCTGCATTGTAGATTACAGTAACGTTTTTATTTTTAAAAAATGAGCATTTTTGGCCAAATTATGACCATTTTTGTATTTATGCAAATGAGGCTTGCAAAAGTACAACTGGGCGTGTTGAAAAGTAAAAGTACAACTGGGCGTGTATTATGTGTGTACATCGGGGAGTGTTTACTACTTTTACTAGCTGGGCTTTCTGACGAGAAGTATCATCCACTTCTCTTCAGAACGCCCAGCTTCTGGCAGTGCAGACACAGCCGTGTACTCGAGAGATCACGCTGTGACGTCACTTCCCCAGGTCCTGCATCGTGTCAGACGAGCGAGGGCACATCGGCACTAGAGGCTACAGATGATTCTGCAGCAGCATCGGCGTTTGCAGGTAAATCGATGTAGCTACTTACCTGCAAACGCTGATGCTGCTGCAGAATCAACTGTAGCTCTGGTGCCGATGTGGTCGACACGATGCAGGACCTGTGAGTGACGTCACAGATCTGCACTGCCAGAAGCTGGGCGTTCTGAAGAGAAGTGTATGATACTTCTCATCAGAACGCCCAGCTAGTAAAAGTAGTAAACACGCCCCGATGTACGCACATAATACACGCCCAGTTGGACTTTTACTTTTCAACACGCCCAGTTGTACTTTTGCAAGCCTCATTTGCATAAATACAAAAATGGCCATAACTTGGCCAAAAATGCTCGTTTTTTAAAAATAAAAACGTTACTGTAATCTACATTGCAGCGCCTATCTGCTGCAATAGCAGATAGGGCTTGCAAAATCTGGTGACAGAGCCTCTTTAAGGGTATGCCCAGATGTGGCAGAGTTCTGCATACACTGTCCGCATCAATGCCGCACAGAATCCGCAGCGGAATTCCAGAGCAATTCCGCCACGTCTGGTCATGCCCTTACATTATTTTTTGGATATAAACTGTGAATAAAGCTGTCTGACACAAGTTGTACCAGTTGCTGAGGACTTGCATGTCTTGTGCCTTTGACGCTTCTACAATTCATGCACACCACTGGTTTTCCGAATTACTTTAAAAAGCACAGACCGTGCACCCATTACTAAAATGTTACAATTATAACTTATTTGTGAGCTGGGTGATGAAGTTAGATCGTTTAGCATTAAAGCAGATAAAACCTGGAAGTATTGCAATAATAAGAAATATTTGTATATACACATTGCTTAGCTACTGTACTGCTATCACAAAAGATTAAATGTCTAACCAATTTTCCTTGCAGCTTATGCTTCTTTTAGTACAAGTGATAGGATATGACATTTGTGTGCGACATGGCTTGACATTACCCATCTCAAAGAAAAACATGCAACGATTCCTAAGTTAATTCTCTATGTAGATATCAGTAAATTAATTGATCAGTAAACACAACAAAGTCACTTATTTCCAATAGAGAAAGTACACTATCCTTTAAATGAGTACAAAAATTTCATTTTTCTATCACGACATCTTGTAATATGTATATATAGCCATATATGACATAAAGCTGTGTTAATACATCACTTGAAAATCTGTAAAGTTAGTGCTGTATGGGCATAAATGAATCAAATAGAATTCTATTAAAATGTATATATAACATAACATATGATAATGTAGTCGACTGCGCTATTGCTTCCGTCAAAAAGACGGAAACCTTACGAAAAAGAGACAAACGGAGTCAATTAGCAATGGAAGCATTACCATTGAAATGGTAATGCAAACGGAAGCTGAGGTTTTCGTTTGCGTTTCCGTTGATGGGTTCCTCCGACGGAAAGGTCTGACGGAACACATGAACAAAGACCGAACGCTGATGTGAACAGGCCCTAAAAGTGCTGCAAAGTAAATAACTGTCTTGACGCAGTTTAGTAAATTGATGTTTAACCCCTTCATGCCACCAATATGTAGATTCATGTCCTAGCACCTAGCAGCATATGCCGAGTGCATCTAGGACATGAATCTACAGACCTCTGCTTCTGCTGGCGTAGCGCTGAAGAGAGTGCCCTGACGCCGGCGGTGTGAGTTTCCCCGGCTCCCCAGCAACCTGCTCTCTGACAGCCGAACCAATTGGTTCGGGTTCTGAGCATGTGATCACCATGATTAACGAATCATGGTGATCTCTGAAAAGTTTGTTTGGAAACAAACTTTTCCCGACTGTTATCTCCTCTTAGCCTCCTTTACTCTGTCACAGTGTTTCAGAGCTAAAGAGACTGATTGAGAGAATACAAAATAAAAATTTCTGTATATATATATATATATATATATATATATATATACACACACACATTAACAAAGTATATATAAAGTATATAGGTTGTGCCCATTAGTGTTAGAATAGGCAGGCAGGAATAGTATGTAAGGCCCTGTTCATAACTGTGTTGTGTCATTCCGTTGTTCTGCTCCATCAGAGGAGCAGAACAAGGGAATAACGGAACCAACAGACATCATTGACTTTAATAAGATCTGCCGGCATTCCGTCGGGGTGTCCATGATTTTACCGGACACAATAACGCAGCATGCTGCTCTATTTTCTCCAGTAAACCCTGCCGGAAGCCCCAAATGGTGCCTCCGAGGCAGATGTGAACAGAGCCTTAGTTTGCTAAAAAAAAACAAACTCTAACAATTTTTTTTTTAAGTTATCCAAAATAGTTCAAAAGTTATAACTGTGTGAAATAATGAAATCTTTACTTTTAGGCCTGGTCATTGAGGCATTGATGACCCTTGGTCCTGAAAGGGTTAAGTAGTAGTGAGCACAAACAAGCCAAGGAACAAGCAGTATGCCATCAACCGTCAGAAAATCTAACATTAGGCTGGGTTCACACAGAGTTTTTTGCAGGCAGAAAATCTGCCTCAAAATTCCGTTTGGAATTTTGAGGCAGATTTTGCTCTGCCTGCACGCCGATTTTCGCTGTGTTTTTCGCCCACGGCCATTGAGCGCTGTGGGCAAAAAATGCTGCGAAATACGCTTTCTCTGCCTCCCATTGATGTCAATGGGAGGTCAGAGATGTAAACGCCCGAAGATAGGGCATGTTGCTTCTTTTTCCCGCGAACCGTTTTTTTCTGCTTGCAGGGAAAAAAACGCCTCCGCCTCCTATTGAAATCAATGGGAGCCATTTTCGGCTGTCTTTTGGCGCATTTTTCCGCCTCAAAAAAAACTCTGTGTGAACTGACCCTTACATTTACAATATAAAGCTGGCCATACATGTTGCAAATTAGATGAAGTGTAATCAAAATAAATATACATTTAAAAATATGTTACAAATGTCTCCACAATAACAAACACTAGCTAAGAAAAAACATAGCTCACATAGATGCCCTGAAGCTGACTAACCAAGCATGCATGAAACACATACATCTTGCATAGGAATCATACAAATCCACAACAATGCACCATATCCCACTTTTCTCTTTGTGGTGATGCCCCTATCTACTGCTGTACCTTCATTAAAAATTATTTGAACTAATCTGCAGTAGTTGCCTCTGAGAGACATATTTACAACTAAAATAGAAACTCTGGCTTATAACTACATCACAAGTTGGATAAAGCATATATATATTTGGTATAGCTATAAAGTGGAGAAGTGGGGGTCATTTCAATTCATAAAATTAACTGCATTAGAATACAAAGGAGACCACCAACTCAAAACTGTATTTCTACTAAATAATAAGTAAAATAGTTTATATAAATTTTAAACTATAAGGGCATGGCCCCACGTGGCGGTTTTCTTCCGCAACTGTCCGCATCAATGCCGCACAGATTCTGTGTTGCAGATTCTGTGGCGGATCTGCCCAAAATTGGCAATAAATTGATGCGAACTAGCCGCTGCGTATTTGGTGAAAGTACTTCCCTTCTCTCTATCAGTGCAGGATAGAGAGAAGGGACAGCACTTTCCCTAGTGAAAGTAAAAGAATTTCATACTTACCGGCCGTTGTCTTGGTGACGCGTCCCTCTTTCGCCATCCAGCCCGACCTCCCTGGATGACGCGGCAGTCCATGTGACCGCTGCAGCCTGTGATTGGCTGCAGCCGTCACTTAGACTGAAACGTCATCCTGGGAAGCCGGACTGGAGGAAGAAGCAGGGAGTTATCAGTAAGTATGAACTTCTATTTTTTTTACAGGTTGATGTATATTGTGATCGGTAGTCACTGTCCAGGGTGCTGAAACAGTTACTGCCGATCGCTTAACTCTTTCAGCACCCTGGACAGTGACTATTTACTGACGTCGCCTAGCAACGCTCCCATAATTACGGGTGCACACACGTAGTCACCCGTAATTATGGGTGCACACACGTAGTCACCCGTAATTACGGGAGCCCCATTGACTTCCTCAGTCTGGCTGTAGACCTAGAAATACATAGGTCCAGCCAGAATGAAGAAATGTCATGTTAAAAAACCAATACGCATCCGCAGCACACATAACATGTACATGACATTTGCGGACTTCATTGCAGAATTTAGAATCTCCATTGAAGTCAATGGAGAACTTCCGCAATGAGTCCGGAACCAGTCCGCCACAGGTCCGCAACATCCATTGTATGCTGCGGACACCAAATTCCGCACCGCAGCCTATGCTCCGCAGCGGACTTTTCCGCCTCGTCTAAACGAAGTCTACTAAAAAGAAGTGGAGGGCAATGGAGAAACGGGTCCGCTGCGGATTAACGCTGCGGAGTGTCCGCAGCGGAATTCCAGAGCAATTCCGCCACGTGGGGCTTTGCCCTAAGAATCCTATTCATGAAAAAAAATCTAAAAGTCTTTGAGTGAACTAGGGAGTGAAATACAAGATTAATCTTTGCAATGCACCATTCCAAACACTAAAATGACATATTGACTTCAATGATCCCAGACACAAAAGGGGTTTAACAAGATCATAAACAAAGGATCAACTATCAAAGTATAACATGCAGCAAGTGGAGTTATTATGTAAGCATTTTCATAGGATTATTTACAATATTAATAAAACATTTGTCTTGGGAAGAATTAAGAAATACATAGATTCAGCAAATGCATTCTATTAAACTTATTGAAAAATGATGCCACTGTTTGCAGGGCTGGTATTTCAAAGATCCTCTAAGGACAGATACTATGAAGCATCTAAAGTATTTACATATTATCATATATATTGTACATACCCCTTGGCACTATTTACATTGGTAACCTTTTCCTATTAGTTAGACATAGCTTGACAACAATCGATTTTTTTCATACCACATTATTTTCTTCTTGCCTTTCATTAGCATAAAATGTGGTTTGGGGTATAACTTTTGAATGAGGCATCGCCCAGAAAAAAAAGAATACACATCATTTATTCAACAGGAAAAGTACTATAAAATGCATATTTCATTAGTGTGCCTTTCCAGCTGAGAATATCTGTTCTGCAGTGAGCTGTTTAGAATAATATACAATAAAATGTGTAGTTGTGCAAAAAAAAGAGGAAAAGGGAATATTGAACTTGACCACATGGACACAGGGGTGGAATATTTTGATTCCATACTAAAATAGGAAACATTACAATTGAAACTGATTGTTTCTGCTCACTGAACCCTTCTCTGCTATCTTAAAATTGTACTAAAAGCAAAGCTAGATTTAACATGTTTTTTTTTGCTCTTAGCTAAACACTGGCGTTACTATCTACTTCTTTCTCCATGAGCCTTGGAGAGGAGGGAAGGAAACTCTGCTGTGTTTGTCACATAGGGATGCCTAGAGATATTTAAAGGTTAACGGCTTCCCTTATGATTATCTGCATATCTCCTGAGATAAACGGCAAAGAGGTTTTCACCACACTACCAGTATTTAAAAATCTATCTATCTATCTATCTATCTCTCTCTCTCTCTCTCTATCTATCTATCTATCTATCTATCTATCTATCTATCTATCTATCTATCTATCTATCTATCTATCTATCTATCTCTATCTATCTCTCTCTCTCTCTCTCTCTCTATCTATCTCTCTATCTAACCTCTCT
The DNA here is from genome assembly GCF_050947455.1 of Rhinoderma darwinii. Taxonomy (NCBI): domain Eukaryota; kingdom Metazoa; phylum Chordata; class Amphibia; order Anura; family Rhinodermatidae; genus Rhinoderma; species Rhinoderma darwinii. The sequence continues at coordinate 172,118,295 of NC_134688.1, forward strand.
CTCTATCTAATCTCTCTCTCTCTCCCTCTCTCTCTCTCTCTCTCTCTCTCATCCCCATTTCTGTCTATCACTCTATATAAGAAACAAATGGCATGCTGGAAAGATTTTAACAAAACAAAGCCATAGTTGTGTCCATTTTCCAGAAACATGTATATCCCACAGTAATCATAATAAAGTGTTTAATATTTTGGTAAAAGAAAGTGCACTATGTTTCAAAGATCATTGGGCACTATGCATGTTTTAGAAAGAAGTGTTTTGTGTTGTCCATAGCATCAAATTATAGTTTAGCCTTTATTTTCTAAACAGCACTGGAACAATGAAATGTGGATTCTTATTGGTTGCTCGGAGCAACAAAGACATTTTCACTCTAATTGTGCTGTATGAGGTTCATAGTTTACTTTTATTATATTAAATTATCCTACAAGTCCTCTAAGTATATTTACTGTACCCCTTGGTATACCCCGTGCTTAGCTGGGTATAACCTTCTACCATATTACAAAATTCATAGAAGAAAAAGAGAGATCCAAGCCCTGTCACGACTTGAAAAAGGGCCCGTGTGGCCGAAACGTGACGTTGCCTTCTTACGACATAATGGAATAAATGTTAAGTTATGGGTAAAAAAAAGTCTATTATGTTTCGAAGATCATTGGGCTAAATTTTCCAAACTGCACTGGAACAATGAAATCAACTTCTCTTGTTGCTCAACAATAATGTGATGTAGTGCTTAGAACCCGTTACCCAATCATTAGTGTAAGTGGTCTTCTTTAATATAATGTATTGTATACGTGACTTTCGGATGTAATATACTCACCTCACCGTACTCCAGTGCTGCCTCTCCACTCCAGTCATTGCCACTATAGTGTTCTCCATGGGGCTGGTGGGGATGCCGGGTGGCACATGCTCAGAGTGTACGCTTGCCTGGCCAATCAATAATTTATACAGCTGTTATTGAGTCTTTAGTTTTAATTAAGCCATTTAAAGGGTTAAAATAGTGATATGGACATCTTGTTGACTGCTTTGATAATGTTTGCATGTGTGAGGAATAAGATGTGATTTTGTTAATTTGTGGCATATACCGTATATTGTATGTACTCACTATATACTACTTTCAGCAGTCAACTAAGATGAAAATATCCCCTTTCTGTTAACTTTTAATACTTTTCTTTTAAAAATTTGTTTGTTTACATGGAACTGATTGGTTGGATATATTTCAGCTCCTGATTTGTACTTGTTCTGGGACTTCCTGCTGGGAAAGGGGACAAAGAGCTGTTCACATGGATAATACAGAGAATAAAGCACAAGAACAGTAGCTCCAGGAGATAAGCCTCTCTCACACATATCATCTGATTGATCATGTGTCACATTGAGATGCTTCTGTGGCGTTCCAGGGCGCATGCGTTCAAGCGACTGCGGTGCAAGCACAGAAGCTCAGGAAAATAGCCTTGCCCTATGTACGCTGCACCATAGATCACATGCCATATATTGGGGCAGCACCATGACTGTAGGAAAACAGTGTGACTGATGGTTGTGACGTGACATTTACTAAGAAGGGGGAGTGGCAGCATTACGTGACCTGAAGGGATCTGGGAACAGTGGTCAACAACAATATGTAAGTGATTTTAAAACAGAATTATATTGATATTGCTCAAAAACGGCTCGTATTAGGGATTATCCTTCCATGTGAACACTTCCCAAATGCAGTATTGGTCTTCAAAAACAGTCCTCAATTCTTGTTTTCATTATAAACAATCCCCCCCCCATGGACCGGTACATTTATAACGTCGGCTCTCCCCATGCCCTACACATGCCTCAGACATGGCACACTGCTTAACCACGGTGCTGGTGACCCATGCCATTAAAATGGACCATCTCATTTGTATTCTTTTGCCTCCCGGTGTGAACGGCTGAAGCAGATCTCTGTAATAGAGCACTTTCAGCTGTTTCTTACTGCATAATATGATCCGTATAATACAGTAAGTAGAGCTTCATGTTAAGGCGTCTAAAGTAAATTGTAAACCGTTTTTCATACCTCAGATACTGCTCTATCTTTGGATAAACTTTTTTAATTATCACTTTTTACAGCACTTCATAATGTTCAGCTTTGCATAATGAAACTGATTGCTGAAGCTACTATACATAAGTGTAATTTAAGAAAATCTTTACCTCACAAAACATCATTTCAATAAATATATTTATTATATGCCGTGCTACAACATTTAGAAAAGCAAATGCAATGAAGAAACGCCTGTGGTATTTATTTGATTTCAGTTTGGTAAACGTAAATGACACAAACTGTAAATTCATAAAATGAATGACATGAATTAAACTAGGGCAAACAGCCTAACATATATTATAGAGATCTGTTTGGTTGAAGAGGTCTTCATGCTTCATAAGCCAATGCATAAAGACTTTGTACTGGCCATCTTGTTCAAACGAAAATGAAATGACCCGCTGGGTAAAAATAAATCACTCAGTCATCCAGCAAGGCTCTTACACAAGCAGTGCTTAACATGTTTCAGTAGTTTAATATTCAGAACACTTTATACGGAAAATGACGGGAGAAACCTATTTAACATATGATCGCATGCTATTAACTGGCCCGGTTTGTCACATGTATTGATTTAGTTTACATTACTGGAATATATTTTGTGATTTAGAGTAACCACAAGAATACAGAAAGATAGATGGATGATAGATTAGATAGATAGATAGATAGATAGATAGATAGATAGATAGATAGATAGATAGATAGATAGATAGATACAATATAGATAGATAGATAGATAGATAGATAGATAGATAGATAGATAGATAGATAGATATACAGGGGCGGACATACCATTGGTGCTGTTGCACAGGGGTCCAGTAGGTAAAGGGGCCAACTGTCTCCTTAAAGCAACCTTTTATCGGAGCTCATAGCAGTAAGATACAAGTAATTTATTAAGAGCGCACTCGTAATAAATTAATTGAATCATGTGTTGTCCATGTGCCTGACTGATCTACAGTAGCTCTGAGTTGCCGTACATTTCCTTTCGAATTTACGCCACTTTCTAGCTGTGGGGCTGTGATGGATCTGCCCCTATTAAGCCATGCCCATTTCTTTACAAAATGCCGGGCCTGCATAAAAAGTCGCAAATTTTTGCGCAAAAAAGCTGTGAGCCTAAATTTGCGACTTTTTCCCACGACTATAGTTGCAAAAACACCGTAATTAATCAGGGTCTGTGTGTTTTAGTCTCTGTTCACATTAGTGGAACAGTTTCTGTTATCAATAGATCCATGAAGCTTTGATGGATCCATTTTGAAACCCTCTCCAATCCTGACAGATGCCGTTGACTTGGGGTCCATTGGGTTTCGACTTTTTACAGCAAGAATAGTGCTATCGTTTATGCTACCAAAGTAAACTCGACAAATTTACTATAATTTACACCAGAAACTGATGTATATTATACCAGAAATCTATAGCAGCTCGGAGCTGCCATGGATTTCGCTTTCATGCGCACGGACAGCACAATATGCGACTTATTTATTAAGAGGTGTAGCCTCTTAATAAATTAGTTGCATCTTACTCCTTCAGCCTTTCTGCGAAGACTGGCGTATGAAATGACAGTCTTAGTAAATCTGCCCCACAGAGATTTTTCCAAGGAACTTATTACCTGGAATTTTGTCTTTATGCTCTTTACAACCCCAGCTTGTTGATGGGCTCCTCCACCTCAGCAGCAATAGTAGAGCGTTAGTAGATTTGATAAGAGGAGTTGAGATTACTTATACACTCCACCCCCGTGTAGAACAGTCTCCTCTAGGCAACAAGTCGAAGATTTGAATGTGATGTACAATAAAAGGGTTCCATCTAGGTTTTAAAAGTGTATGGAAAGCAATTGACCAGATAAGGAATGTCTATAGAAACCTCTGTATATTGATGTTTTGTAATGATTAAAGAATATAAAATCTTGGAGCTTCACACTAGGTCTGGTTTTAAAAGCAACTTAAAAGCAACAACACCCGGACCCTAGTGGTTCTATTGGACTGAACTAAAATCACCATATGATTCAATGGTTATCTAAGCTTGGTATAGTAGAACCATATGGGTGGGGGTATCTAGGTGTTGTGATCGTATTATTGAGCCTAAGATTAAAGGTATATTCCTACTTTAGACAATTATGGCATATCCATATCTTGAGACCCCTAACTTTCTACAGAACGGTGGTCATCCGACCCCCCCGGCCTGCCAGGTGAAGAGGCCACTTGCTGCCACATCCAGTCAGAGTATGATTGCGCATGGCTCTCTTTCTTGGTTCCTATGGGAGTTTAGGAAACAGCCAAGAATGTGGCCACCTCTCCATTCTTTCTCTGCCTGGATAACCCACATCTATCAGACATTTATGGCATGTCCCATGGATATTCCAAAAATGTGTCAGGGGGGAATAACTGTTTAAGCTGTATTATGGTTGTGTGAAATAAAAAAAATATGTAGGTTTGACAGCTATAAACTATGATAGCAAACTCATCTGTGTAGGTGTTAGAACGTTTTTATGTACTAATATTTTATTTGAAAATGGTTCCCCATACTATGAGGCGGCATTATTTGTATAAATTTGTCTAATTTCTAATAGTAAGAATATATTCATAAATATACGTCATAAATATACGTCATAAATTACACCATTATCTAGTTAAATACATTGTAAATATATAAACTAGACTGATGCATTAAATTCATGTTTAATCCATTATCTAAAATTCGCTATAAATCAACCATCCAATGAAATTTATACTAATATATAATGCTTACCTAATAGTCCAGAAACTCTGGAAGACTGGGTACGAAAAGCAACATGAAAAGAGGGGTGTAATGGGCGCCGAGCCTGCTTTACCCGTTGCTGCTTTGATTTTATTTCCAGATTCGCAGGCATTCTAGTCATACTGTGTCAGATGAGAACAAATATTTTCTTTCTGCAATTTCATGCAACAGAACATATGTTAAATGTGACATCAGCATTCCCATTAGCCGGAGCTAATGAATTCTTGTTTCCAGTCATGTCACACATTAGTACTGTGTAGTAAAATCCCCCTTACACACTGGCTCCTAGCGAGGAATATCGCTTCAATGGGTGCTGCACGTAGCCTATTTGCTTTGTGTAATTTCTCTGAAAAAAATATATTGAAAGGGAATCAGTTTCTATTCAAATGCATATTTCTATAGCAACTAGAGAATCCACCTGAATCTATTATCTGCTCCGACTATGCAACCTAAGAGAGGAATGAATAAGTATTACATTGGTGTATGTGCTGGGTAACATTTAGCTATACAAAGTGAGGCAGCTAAAATTAAATGAGAAAAGTGAATAGAAAAAGTGTGCTTTCCAAAATGGTAGAATGAATATCGCACCCTCGGAATATCAAATCTGGAACATTCATTGCTGTTAAATGAATAGCAGAAAATTCAAATTAGCTAGGACTTGGAAATCTACTGAAAAAAAAGTAAAAAATTATAATTTTTCATTATAGTATCCTCCCGACTCCTTAATTATTATTTTTATTTTCCCTGTTGGCCCAAATATGGGTGAAAACAAGAGACCCCACTCCAGTGTCACTGATTCGGTTACCCACCAATATGAAGTATCGATGACCGTTCAGAACCACTTTGTTAACTATGGTTCCTATGTAACAGATGAACCCTATAAGCAATACAAGGTAAGTATAGTTTTGTATTTATTTATTTTTTAATACAGATAGTCTAGAAAAAGACCCAGATGGGTTTGAAAGGACACAATTTGCTGGAACTTTTATTTATAAAAAATGTATGCTTAAAAAAAGGATTACTACTCAGTCCAGAGCTATAGTGTGACATCTGATGTCAGAAGCATCTTAGACTGAAGCGATACAATGTCTTGACATAGGTCTGCAATGATGCTGTAAAATAACATTGCATCTGGATGTGTAGTACATGATGCTATTTAGTCCTAGTCTTAAAGGGAAAGTGTTGCTCTCCATGGAATTGTTATATTATATATGTTGTAGAATTATTTTTTGCTAATACATTATATTTAAAATGTGTTATTTATTTACATTCTTTTGCTATGTCAGTTCTAATTTCTAGTCCCATTATCAGGGACACACTTTTTTCATAAAAAAATGGGAGATTCAGGGCACCGGAGCTTCCCATAACTTAACATTTATTCCATTATGTCATAAGAGGGCAACGTCACGTTTCGGCCACACAGGCCCTTTTTGAAATCACGAAAGGGCTTGGATCTCTCTTTTTCTTTTTGAATTTTGTAACATGGTAGAGGGTTATGCCAAACTAAGCACAGAGGATACCAAGGGGTACAGTAGTTCACACCTTGTTCATATACACCAATACAAACTTGGAGGATAAGTTAAAAAAATAAAAGTAAACTATGAACCTCATACATCACAATTAGGCTGGGTTCACACGACCTACTTTCAGACGTAAACGAGGCGTATTATGCCTCGTTTTACGTCTGAAAATAGGGCTACAATACGTTGGCAAACATCTGCCCATTCATTTGAATGGCTTTGCTGACGTACTGTGCAGACGACCTGTCATTTACGCGTCGTCATTTGACAGCTGTCAAACGACGACGCGTAAAAATACAGCCTCGTCAAAAGAAGTGCAGGATACTTCTTTCAGACGTAATTTGAGCCGTACTTCATTGAAGTCAATGAAGCACAGCTCAAAATTTACGGCTGTCAGAGAAGCCTCGCAAAATGTGAGGAGGAGGAATTACGGCTGAAACGAGGCAGCTGTTTTCTCCTGAAAACAGTCTGTCATTTCAGCCGTAAAAGCCTCTCACCGTGTGCACATACCCTTAGGGTATGTTCACACGTAGTCAACCAAAACGTCAGAAAATCCAGAGCTGTTTTCAAGGGAAAACAGACCCTGCTTTTCAGACGTTTTTTTACCAACTCGCATTTTTCGTGGCGTTTTTCGCGCCGTTTTCGCGGCGTTTTTTACGTCCGTTTTTGGAGCTGTTTTCATTGGAGTCTATGAGAAAACAGCTCCAAAAACGTCTGAAAGAAGTGTCCTGCACTTCTTTTGACGAGGCTGTATTTTTACGAGTCGTCGTTTGACAGCTGTCAAACGACGACGCGTAAATAACAGGTCGTCTGCACAGTACGTCGGCAAACCCATTCAAATGAATGGGCAGATGTTTGCCGACGTATTGGAGCCGTATTTTCAGACGTAAAACGAGGCATAATACGCCTCGTATACGTCTGAAATTTGGCCGTGTGAACATACCCTTAGAGTGAAAATGTTTTTGTTGCTCTGAGGAACCAATAAGAAACCACATTTCATTGTTCCAGTGCCATTTAGAAAATAAAGGCTGAACTATAACTTGATGCTATGGACAACACAAAACATTTTTGCATAGTGCCCAATGATCTTTGAAACATAGTGCACTTTTTTTTCCCCAAAATTGGCACAACTATATCTTTGTTTTTTAAAACTCTCCAGCATGCCATTTGTTTCTTACATAGAGAGATAGACAGACGGATAATAGATACAGTAGATAAATAGACAAATAGATGATAATGTTAATATAGTAACAGTATACTTACCCTCCTTGCTTCCGAGAGCAGCGGAGGTCCTGATGTGTTTGACATCATGACGTCACGATGCTGTGCGCCGCGCACAACGTCACGACACCGGATGGTGTCAGGAGATCCGCTGCGCCCGAAGCCGAGGAGGGTAAGTATAATATTACTGTCTGCTGGGGCTTAGACACATGGCCCATGTGTGATCCTGTCTGATGGTTCCTGTGTCTAAGCCTACCACATGGTAGGCTTAGATACAGGACCCCAGCAGACAGTAATCTTATGCTGTAATTCTGTCTGCTGGGCCCTGCATCTAAGCCTACCACATGGTAGGCTTAGATGCACGGCCCATGTGTGATCCTATCTGATGGGCCCTGTATCTAAGTCTACAACATATTAGACTTAGAAACAGGGCCCCAGCTGACAATAAGCTTATACTGTATAAGATTAATGTCTGCTATGGCTCTGTATCTAAGCCTACCATGTGGTAGGCTTAGGTACAGGTCCCAGCAAACCGGATCACACATGGTGTGATCCTGTCTGCTGGGCCCTGTATCTAAGCCTACCTTGTAGTAGGGTAACAGAGTCCAACAGACAGTATCACACATGGGCCCTGTATCTAAGCCTACCACATGTGTTACTAATGGGTTTTATTTTGTGTTTGCGCTATTTTTTGAGATTCGGTTGGTGGACTACGTCAGATTCGAGGACTACTTCAATGGCAGCTTTTTTATTTTCAATAAAATGGTTAACCAGGGTTGTGTGTTTTTTTTGTTTTTTTTAATACAATATTTTTTCTATGTCTTTTATTAAAAACATTATTACTACCGCCTTAGTAATGGCCACTTGGTGATTGACAGAGTCCATTACTAAGGCGGGGCTTCATGTTAGCCGGTGCAGAGGCTAACAGTTTTCTCCATTATTACCCCAGTACCCACTGCCACCAGGGGTACCAGGAAGAGCTGGGTGCGAACCAGTACCCGACTACCTGTAATGATGGTCGGGCACTGGGACAGCCACAGGCTGGTATTATTAGGCTACCCTTGTAATGGTAGCCTGCTGCTGCTATATTGTATCTGGCTGGTTATGAAAAATGGGGGTACCCCAAGTCATTTTAAAAAATAATAATAATTGGACATAACGATGTGGGGTACCCCCATTTTTGATAACTAGCCAGATACAACATAGCAGCAGCAGGCTAGCATTACCAGGGTATGAAGGGTCAAGGCTTCTGGCCTTTCCCAGCCTGCAGCCGCCCCAGTGCGTGGCCATCACTACAGATGGTCGGGTACTGGATCGCACACCCGGTTTTTCCAGCAGCCACTGGTTAGGTGAGTACCGGGGTAATAATCGGGGTTAATGCTAGCCTTAAGCTAACATTAAGTCCCATCTTAGTATTGGACTCTGTCAATTAGCCAGTGACCATTACTAAGGCAATAGTAATAAAGTTTAAAAAAATACAAGGACATAGAAAAAATATTTTATTGAAATTTAAAAAAAAACACACAATCCTCATTCATTTTATTGAGAATAAAAAAACGCTGTCATCGAAATAGTCCTAGAATCCGAAGTAGATTTACTGCCTGACTAGAACACTTAAAATAATTTTTATTAGTAGATACTAAAATAAGCTCTTAAAGTCCAATTCACACATAACAGCAGGTTCAGTCAAGTGGTCAGTAGCAGAGAAAGGTCTATTGGTAGTAGTAGCGATTCTCCACCCCTAGACCAACCTCTCCTCTTATTGTATAATACACTGCATACCACTAGCTGAATAGATAATCCAACGCGTTTCTGTATCACTGGTACATGTGATACATTATCAGGGATTACGATTGTTTAGATTGTTACTGCCGGTTAGCACAGTTTTGTGCCGGTTCAACCTCCCGGCGCGTGCACGACTCTGATACAATGGCCGCACACGAGCCGGAGAAGTTCCGGTCTTATACCAGGCTTAAGCCCTCCTACTCTGCTGACGTACTTGCAGCAAGCCGCCAACCCGAGTAGAACACGTCAATCATGATGTGTCAGGGTTGCGGCGAGCCTCCTCTTTACCAGCCAATCAGAGACATCTCGGACGCAAAGCGTCCCTGGTATCCTTGGAGACCTATAAGCGGATGTCAAAACACTGCGGGGATACAGTACGATGGATTAGACACAATTACAGATGAACGAATCACTACATCTGGGCGTCATATAGCACAACATGCTGGGTAGATAGACGCCAGAATCTCCCACATCAAAAATACCCTATTAAAGGAATAGAACATGGACAAGATATAAGTGGCCATTGATTAGAAAATGACATCTTAATACAGTCTACCATTAAGCCGCCAACCCGAGTAGAACATGTCAATCATGACGTGTCAGGGACGCGGCGAGCCTCCTTTTTACCAGCCACTCAGAGACATCACGGACGCACAGCGTCCCTGGTATCCATTGAGACCTATAACCGAATGTCAGTACACTGCGATGATACAGTACGATGGATTAGACAAATGAAAAAATCACTAAAGCAGGGCATGCTAGATAGACAGACCCTGGGATCTCATCTAACAAATATACCGTATTACAGGAGTAGAACAGGGACAAAGTAAACGTGGCCATTACTTAGTCAGAAAATGACCCCTTAATGCAGTCTACCATTATGCCACTCCCGATATATATAGATGCACATATAGATTAGGTATAACCCAGTACTCTGATATACAGAACGTCATCATAGAAAACATGCATACAAGATCTGCTCATTGAGGCCCAAAGGACTGATAGTCCGCAGACGAAAGATCCACTGTGCCTGCTTTTGTAGGATTCTCCTATCAAGGTCTCCGCCTCTAAGTGTAGATCTAATGTGCTCTATCCCTTGAAATTTAAGGATCGAGCTGTCCCCATTGTGGCATTCCCAGACGTGACGAGACACCGGAGTGTCTTCTTTCCTCCTAATGTCCCCTATATGGTCACAGATCCTCCTTCTGAATTCCCTTATGGTTTTGCCAATATATTGCAATTGGCAACCACATGTGATCAAATATACGATTCCCTTCGTTTTACAATTGATACAGGTTCTGTTTTCAAACAACCTCCCTGTGCTTGTACTCTTAAAATTACTGCGACATAAAATGGACGCACATGCCTTACAGGATCCACATCTAAAACTTCCCTTCAGACTGCTGTTTAACCAGGTGACAGGAGAATCCTGCACACCCATGTGGCTATGCACCACACGATCCTTGACATTTCGCCCCCGCCTATATGTGATAAGGGGAGACTCTCCTATCAAATCCCTTATATCTGGGTCAGCTTTCAAAATTCCCCAGTACCGTTGTAGGATTGATCTAATCTCTACATTGGCGGAGTCAAAGGTGCCTATGACCCTAACGAGTTCATCATCCTTTTTCTTAGGCCTAGGGTTGAGTAAGTCATCCCGATTACACCCCAATGCATTCTGGTAGGCTTGCTTTAGGACATATCTCGGGTATCCTCTACATCTGAACCTGTTTTCCAGTTCACGTGCCGATATTTTGTAATCGGATATAGTTGAACAATTCCGTCGTGCCCTTAGATATTGGCCCTTCGGAATCCCACATCTAAGGTGCATTGGATGGCAGCTTTCCCATCTAAGAAGACTATTTGTAGCAGTCTTTTTATGGTACATATTCGTTTGAATGGCTCCTGAAGCTGTCTTGGAGATCAACATGTCCAGAAATGTAATCTTATTCTCATTGATCTCTGACATAAAAAACAGACCTAGATTATTGACATTGAGGATCGCCACAAACTCCTGGTATTATTAGGCTACCCTTGTAATGGTAGCCTGCTGCTGCTATATTGTATCAGGCTGGTTATGAAAAATGGGGGTACCCCAAGTCATTTTAAAAAATAATAATAATTGGACATAACGATGTGGGGTACCCCCATTTTTGATAACTAGCCAGATACAACATAGCAGCAGCAGGCTAGTATTACCAGGGTATAAAGGGTCAAGGTTTCTGGCCTTTCCCAGCCTGCAGCCGCCCCAGTGCGTGGCAATCACTACAGATGGTCGGATACTGGATCGCACACCCGGCTTTTCCCGCAGCCACTGGTTAGGTGAGTACCGGGGTAATAATCAGGGTTAATGCTAGCCTTAAGCTAACATTAAGTCCCATCTTAGTAATGGACTCTGTCAATTAGCCAGTGGCCATTACTAAGACAGTAGTAATAAATACAAGGACATAGAAAAAATATTTTATTGAAATAAAAAAAAACACACAATCCTCATTCATTTTATTGAGAATAAAGAAACGCTGTCATCGAAATAGTCCTAGAATCTGAAGTAGTCCAAACACCAAACCTGTAAAAAACCACAAACACAAAAAATGTAAAAATTTGTAACACATAAAAAAGCAATGCAATTATTATACTTACCTTCCTTGGGTCCAGTGCTGAAGCCGCAATGTCAGCGAGCTGGGTCCTATATCTAAGCCTATCATATGTGATAAAGTTTGCTGAGCCACTGTATCTAATCCTATCCATAGCTATAGGGCTGTAGTGCTATAGATATGCTGTTTCCCCAGAAGTTTAAGACCTTAGCGATGCCCCTGGCTGCTAGTGTTGCATTGTTGGGTCACTTAAGAGCCCAGCGAAGCAGCTTAAAGCTGTGGGCGGTCGACCATGAGAAGTTGGGGGGGGGCCCAAGAAGGACTTTTGCATTGGGGCCCATGAGCCATTAGCTATACCCCTGGACGATAGATAGATAGATAGATAGATAGATAGATAGATAGATAGATAGATAGATAGATAGATAGATAGATAGATAGATAGATAGATAGATAGATAAACAATGAAACCGATAGATCAGAAAATAATAATAAAAAAACCCAAAACAGAGCACTTAACAGAGGAGAATATTAAAGTAGTGATTTCCAAATTCTATAAAATCTACATTTTTTTACTTAAGTATAAATGTGACTCTAGACAGTCTTATATATCTTTTTTTCATGGTTTACGTTATTAATGTTTATGCTTTCTTTCAACCATTCGTAATATTTCAAGGAAATTTCTACCTCCCTTGTTGAAGGAAAAAGTAATAACCATTCCATATTTCAAGTAATAACTATTCCTATTGGGAATAAATGTGTCTACTAAATTACATTTAAGAGAAATAGGTGTATTTCTTTCCTTCGTGGAATACACGTTGTGGAATTTTTCTTGGCTTAGCCTCCACTATATTAATGATTAGAATTTGTTGCTTCTGTAGATGTCCACTACTAATAAACTCATCAAGTAAAGGAAGCGTTAGCCACAAGGCCAATGGTGTTCACCTTCCAGTTGCACCAAGGGTGGTTACTATGACAGTGTCTATTGATGGTTGAGATTGTGGCAAACTGTTTTCAGAGTGGGTTGGTTAATTGTTTATCTAGAAAGCAGTAGTACAGGGTGGGCCATTTATATGGATACACCTAAATAAAATGGGAATGGTTGGTGATATTAACTTCCTGTTTGTGGCACATTAGTATATGGGAGGGGGAAACTTTTCAAGCTGGGTGTTGACCATGGCGGCCATTTTGAAGTCAGCCATTTTGTATCCAACTTTAGTTTTTTCAATGGGAAGAGGGTCATGTGACACATCAAACTTATCGAGAATTTCACAAGAAAAACAATGGTGTGCTTGGTTTTAACGTTACTTTATTCTTTCATGAGTTATTTACAAGTTTCTGACCACTTATAAAATGTGTTCAAAGTGCTGCCCATTGTGTTGGATTGTCAATACAACCCTCTTCTCCCACTCTTCACACACTGATAGCAACACCGCAGAAGAAATGCTAGCACAGGCTTCCAGTATCCGTAGTTTCAGTTGCTGCACATCTCGTATCTTCACAGCATAGACAATTACCTTCAGATGACCCCAAAGATAAAAGTCTAAGGGGGTCAGATCGGGAGACCTAGGGGGCCATTCAACTGGCCCATGACGACCAATCCACTTTCCAGGAAACTGTTCATCTAGGAATGCTCGGACCTGACACCCATAATGTGGTGGTGCACCATCTTGCTGGAAAAACTCAGGGAACGTGCCAGCTTCAGTGCATAAAGAGGGAAACACATCATCATGTAGCAATTTCAGATATCCCGTGGCCTTGAGGTTTCCATTGATGAAGAATGGCCCCACTATCTTTGTACCCCATATACCATCAATTTTTGTGTTCCAACAGTCTTGGAGGGATCTATCCAATGTGGGTTAGTGTCACACCAATAGCGGTGGTTTTGTTTGTTAACTTCACCATTCACATAAAAGTTTGCCTCATCACTGAACAAAATGTTCTGTGTAAACTGAGGGTCCTGTTCCAATTTTTGTTTTGCCCATTCTGCAAATTCAGTGCGCTGATCTGGGTCATCCTCGTTGAGATGCTGCAGCAGCTGGAGTTTGTAAGGGTGCCATTTGTGAGTAGCTAATATCCGCCGAAGGGATGTTCGACTGATGCCACTCTCCAGTGACATGCGGCAAGTGCTACGCTGTGGGCTCTTGCTGAATTAAGCTAGGACAGCCACTGATGTTTCTTCATTAGTGACAGTTTTCATGCGTCCACATTTGGGCAAATCCAACACTGAACCAGTTTCACGAAACTTGGCAAGCAGTTTGCAAACTGTAGCATGGGAGATGGGTGGTCTCGTAGGGTGTCTTGCTTTGAAATCTGCTGCAATAACCCGGGTACTGCGTTCACCAGACATCAACACAATTTCTATCCGCTCCTCACGTGTTAACCTCTGCGACATGTCAACGGCTGTAAACAAAGAGAAGCTTGTAAATAACTCATGAAAGAATAAAGTAACATTAAAACCAAGCATACCATTGTTTTTCTTGGGAAATTCTCGATAAGTTTGATGTGTCACATGACCCTCTTCCCATTGAAAAAACTAAAGTTGGATACAAAATGTCAGACTTCAAAATGGCCGCCATGGTCAACACCCAGCTTGAAAAGTTTCCCCCCTCCCATATACTAATGTGCCACAAACAGTAAGTTAATATCACCAACCATTCCCATTTTATTTAGGTGTATCCATATAAATGGCCCACCCTGTACATCTATTGTGGTAAAGGTAATGAGTTGCAGGCTGCATGTGATAGAGTGCAGTAAACAGTGGAGTTGAAAATAAGGAAATTAAAATATATTGTGAGATTGGTTCATTACTTATGTGTCAATGAGATCTTTGACTTGCTGAAGAGGGATGCTAGGACTATTACTCGATTTACTGAACAATTATATAGTACAGCAACATCTTTATATGTTTGTTAAAAAAGGGTCATAATGATTAATTACAGGAAAAGGGTCATTCTACTCACGACTTGATGATATATGTTTATGTAAACAGTGACATATATACACTCCTCAACATTGAAATTGCAACAACAAGGACAATCCGTACGATTATGTAAATCGAGGAAGTAGAAGGTGTCGATAATATCTGCAAATGATCCAATTTTCAAGCACCTACTGTAGCTCCAATCTGTGGCATGTGAGAGGGGCATAAAATACAGATTGAAAACAATGTTTTTTAGCCACATGTAACCTCAAAAATCGGATCAAGTGGTGTGGGATGATTGTGCGATGCCTCCTGCTTGTCGACATGCCAGTTATTGCCAGTTATTGCACTATATACAAGAGGGGGCTGTGTGGCACTATATACAAGAAGGGGCTGTATGGCTGTATACATGGGGGGCCGTGTCTGGCAGAATCTACAGTTGTCTGTGTGTGGAGCTATCTACAGGGG
The DNA here is from genome assembly GCF_050947455.1 of Rhinoderma darwinii. Classification (NCBI taxonomy): domain Eukaryota; kingdom Metazoa; phylum Chordata; class Amphibia; order Anura; family Rhinodermatidae; genus Rhinoderma; species Rhinoderma darwinii. The sequence goes on from NC_134688.1 coordinate 172,133,601, forward strand.
GCTGTGTGGCACTATCTACTAAGCGGGGTTGTGTGGCACTATATACAAGGGAGGGGGCTGTGTGGTACTTCATACAAGGGAATGGGGCTGTGTGGCACTATATACAGGGTTGACAGTGCTATATACCTGTTGCTGGAGGTCTAGCTCGTAGCCCAATGTCGTGCAAACACCTTCTGATGGTTTGTATTAACACTGGTTGCCGCCCTAGGCTTGGGATGTGACATCCAATTTCACTAGCAGTACAAAATGGATCACTACGCGCCATTCTTCCAATCAGATGGTACGTCCGTGCAGAGGTTCGCCTCTGCACACCTCTTGCTCTCAGGGGCGTAACTGGGAAATACTGGGCCCCTGTAATCTACCTGCCACTCAGTCCCTGCCTACTTGCACGGCCCGTCCTAGGCGACAGCGTACAACTAGGCGACGGTCCCTACACTCAATATGTGCACGACAGACAAACAGACAAGGGTACACAGAAGCTAAGGGAAATGGCGCAGTTGCCCATGGCAACACCGTGAGCAACAGGCGTAGAGAACGAGCCGAGTCAAACCAGGAGTGAACGAGGTACCAAACGCAGAGCAGGAGCGTAGTCAGTAAAGCCAGGGTCAAAATGAAGCAAGGTCAATAATAATAGCAGGAACAGCAGAGCCAGGAAACAGGATAGAATCACAGGCAAAGACAAGCAGGAAATGAAGGTATAAATAGACCGAGGGCGGGAGCTAGAACCGTCTGACTCCTGAGACTACCAGCCTGAGTGGTAGCAGATCGAGTCACTCTATCAGACCTAGGAGCAGGTGCAGACTGATTAACCATGGGCGTCGACACAGAAGCTGTGTCTGGCAGATCCTTTACAGCCCCATAGCAAACTTTTGACTGGGCCCCCCCTAGGTGCCACACGCAGCCCCCCTTATAGAGAGTGACCCCTGTAGATATTGCCCCCCCGTAGATTGTGCCATACAGCCCCCCTGTAGACAGTGCTATACAGCCCCCATGTAGACAGTGTCACACACCACTTGTAGATAGTGCCCCCACCTCCCCTTGTAGACAGTGGCATACAGCCCCCCTGTAGATATCGCCATAAAGGCCTCCTGTATATAGTGCCACACAGCTCCCCTGTATATTGTCTCAGACACAATGATAGCCGGAGATTGGTCTGGAGACCACATGGGTAAGACCATGAAGAGGACTTTACAAGGGAATGTCACACCGGTCCTACTCCCGGGATTATTGTGTGGGATGGCATAATGTATGGTAGCCGGATCCCTCCAGTCTTCATTTCAGGTACACTAACAGCACGGCATTACATTGATTTGGTTGTGGAACCAGTAGTACGGCCATTTCTCCAAAGTGTCCCAGAAGCCATTTCCCAACAGGACAATGCCAGGCTTGTTCATGTTACTGTTAGCAGCCTGTGTGACCTAAACATGCTACCATGGCCTGCAGCATCTCAGGACTTTTCTCCCATCGAGCACATCTGGGACGTCATTGGTCGGCAATTGCAAAGGGAGCTGCCAGCAGCCAATCTTCATGATTTGCATGCCCAAGTGCATTCAGTATGGCATAACATTTCTCAGACAATTAATAACCTCATTGATAGCATGCCAAGGCATGTAAGTGCATGCATTTCTGCGAGTGGCATCCATACCATATACTAAATAAATCAAGTTGTTTAGAATATTTTGTTTCCATTTTTTATTATTTGCATATTATTAACATTTCTTTCAATCCTGTGATTTCCACATTTCCAAAACTTTTCCTTCTTGGTGTTGCAATTTTAATGTTGAGGACTGTATGTTCGATTGGTAGAATGGTCTAGGAAATCAATATTTACATTACTAAAGTTGGCCATGGACATACCCATAATCTTTAACGATCCAACGAATTTTCAGATCAGATCATTAACTAACATCAATTCCGACCGATCTAACTGATCGTTCTTGCGTCACAATTTGCCTTGGTCGGTAGTGATAAACACTATAGTGTTTAGCTCACTATCCGCCATAAAATAGGAATTGGACTATAAAGATGAACGATATTCCCCACAAAACAAACAATCGCAGCATGGGAAAAATCTTTTTATTTGCAGTAGCTCCCGACAAACAATCCGATTTAAAAGTATTTTGGATTGAGCTGGGATGGCTATAGTTTGTATCATATGTCGTATCTGGAGATACTGGTAAAACATGGATTTATTTACGTCATATTCCCTTACCAACTGCTCAAAGGATTTGAAGTGTTTTCCCTCATATAAATCTGAGAGAGCTGTTACGCCCAGCGATTCCCATGTCTGCAAAAATACATGTGGGACCAAAGGTTGAAACGCTTGCAATGGTATATGATCATTAGATAAGTACACCCAGCGATTTGCGCATACCTCTAATTTCCAGCATTTCAGTGCATCAGATGTGGTTACCAAGACCACCTTAGACCTATCTGTCCCCACATATGTCGCGGCCATCAGATTACGAATGGAGGAACGGGGAAACATCTCATTTTCCAACTGGGCCCACAGTGACGGAGCCGAGGAGTTCCATAACGAACCTAACTGGTCTCAACCCAAAATTCTTTCCCCATATCATAAATTCCTGTTTAAATGGCAAGGTCACAGTAAGGGTCTAGCATGTAGCTATGATCTAATTTTGAAAAAACAGTCCTCAGGGAAGACAGTTCACATATTACGATGGGAACGGGAGATGGGTTCGACATTTTCCATGGCACAATGGATGAAAGCTTCTAGTTGGATTACTCGTCACTCCAAATGTGTTAACCATATTGAACTCACCCGTAAAATCCACATGAGATGGTACCTAACTCCTTCCAGATGTGCACACATATTCCAAGGGAGTTCTAATGACTGCTGGAGAGGATGTGGTTCCCTGGGTTCCACGTTGCATATGTGGTGGTCCTGCCCTAGGGTGGGGGTACTGTGGAGGGAGGTATTTCGCCTCATTCTTGAAATTATAGGAGAACCTATGATGTTCTGCCCAGAATTGGCTATTTTAGACATTGGCTTGGAAGACATAATGGCGGAGCATTGGGTACTGATACACCATGTTTTCATTGCTGCTAGAATGGCAATAGCTAAGTCATGGAGATCAACTATCTCCCCTTCTTTATCGGAGGTGATAGGCAGGGTAAATATAGCATGTCATCATGAATCCATGCTTTTACAATCTCCCTCTGGGTATGCGAAGAATTCACGGTATTGGGAGCTTTGGGTAAATTCGAAGTATTACACTTAAGTGCAGAAAGATCGCTGGCAATATGACATATTTAATATTAACATTGGTTTGAAAATGGCATAGTAAAGTTCTTACGTTCTTTTGTTGTTGTTTTCTGGTTATGATTATGTATATCCTTCAATGACATATCACATGTATGTATTATTGTACGCAGGTCCATGTTCTGGGACCAAGGATGGTTTTCTTTATTATTTGAAAAAAAGTTGTACAAATTTTTTCAATAAAAAATTTATTGATTTAAAAAGTATTTTGGAAAGCTTTATTAAATCGTAGCCACATCTAAACATCTATGGCTAGCTTTAGTAACTGCCTTACTTTATAAACTAATGATGACACACAAACTCATATATTCTGCAGTCATTACATCTATAACAGATGAATTAGATAATAATCCCCCTGGAAATGATGAGTGTGTGTGTGTGTGTGTGTGTGTGTGTGTGTGTATGTGTGTGTGTGTGTGTGTGTGTATATCCTTTAAAAATTTTACCAATTATAATGAGATTCACTGACCCTATACCACAATAATGGTAGAGACAGCTACCCTCTTCCGTCTGCCTCTGCTCGTGTGTGTGACATGCTGTGAGAGGGGAAGGGGGAGCAGGACAAAGATCGCATGTCTAAAATCTCTGTGTCCCGCTGTCTGCATTGCAGGTAATGAAAGTGAATCTGGTCATGTTGCGACCATCTGCAAGAAGTCCAGCGAGTTAGGATTCCCTGTGACTGTGGTGTCGCGGTTTGTGGACACTTGCAGGTTGCAAAGCAATTACACTCAATTTCATTACCTGCAATGCAGGCAGCGAGACACAGCAAAATGTGACTGTGCGACTTGTGTCGTGGCCAAAGTAGCCGTGTAGCCAAATGTTTCTCCAATGCATCAGCCCCTGTAATCTGTTACTCTTGACTTGCTTAGAAGACAATGGAAATTCTGGCTATTGACTGGACAGTAGTGTCGAATTTCCAGCATTTCAAAAATTACTCATCTTGAGTTGAACAAATGTGGCATTGAGTGACTTGAGTCATGCTGCAAGCTTGTGCTGGTTATTGCATGGCACAAATATCTAGCTATCCTTGTGTCAGCAGCCCTACATGTCAGTCTATTCATTCATCCGTCTCCTATTTTTCCTGAGCTCAAGTCAGAAGCCAGTATTCAGAATCCGTATGCCAAAAAGTGAACCATTGAGGTTTATTTTTATTATTTATCCTCTAGATCAGTCAAGTAGTTAATTCTCATTCTAGACTTCCTTGCAGGCTTGAACATTTGTCATTTACAAAGACTGAAAATGCCTCATCCTTCGGTTAGTCAGTTTTCTTGGTTTCTCTAGCCCACAGATTCATATTCATTCAAGGCTTTTGATCTGTCATTTAGCCTTCCTTTTAAAATTGCATGGTTTTTGCGTAAATCAATATCTCTAGAGACTGTATTTTCACTAATATATTCCATGTGGCCTCTAATCTGTGAATAATAATTTTGAAATGTACGTCACTGGCCACTGGCAGACCTTTAGAAGAAATCAAATTGTATTTGCAACAAAATATTTTAACCCTATGTATCCCTTTCTAAGAAGCCTGAGATATTCAATCACAGAACTTCAGAGAGTGACATTAAATACGTTAGATTGAGGCTGTTTGTGAACTGTACAACGAAAAATTTTCTGAAGATACAAATTGGGATTCTAAATCAAAACAATCCAAACTAGATGAAAACAATCTACAATTATCTGTGTTTGTGCAGGTACACCAAATAAATGTCCCACTAAACCTTCTTATATAGCATAAACATTGAGGCCACTAACTAATCTACAGTTATCTGACTAGTAGTATTAAATGAGTAATTCTATTTTTCTAATAACTCCTACACAAATAATGTAAAACTTGTTTTACTAAGGCCTTCTGCAGTTTTTTTTTTGGTTTGTTTTTTACAGTTAAATTCCTTTCATCCAGCACCCAAAAAGTCTGACAATCTATACCCTGTTTCCATCCAGGACTGATATAAGGTGTTTTTTTCCTTTTTACATTTTTAATAGAGCAACAAATTACAAGACAGAAACAGAAAATATATTACACGCCCCTTACCCACCCCGCACCCTTAGAGAAGTAGGCTCGGGAAGTGCGCACATATATGATTGTTAAACAGGAAGGTGAGAGAAAAGAAACAAACAAATAAAGAAGAAAAATCATTATTTTTCAATTGCTTTCTAATACAATATTTATATCACTAGGATCAAGGATATCAATCCACCACTTCCATTTTCCAAGACCTCCATATATAGTAAAGTAAGACTTTTCAAGTGTACAACTAGGATTTTCAAAAAGGTTTGGCATAAACCTGGCCATCCTGTGAGTAATCACCAAGAAGGACCAGGGGGAGGCCACAACTTAAATTCTGTAGTCGCCTTCTGTAGTTTATGAGGAATTAATTTTTGAGCAGACTATCGAGGAACATTTTACTCTGTGTGACAGAGGTACATGAGGAGCAATCTGTGTATGGAGAAGGTATGGGGATCAGTCTGTGAGAAAGAGGTATATGGGGAGCAGTCTATGAGATAGGCCCCATGCACACGAACGTGCTTTTGTGGCCGCAATTCCCCCGAAAATCCACGGGAGAATTGTGGCCCCATTCATTTCTATGGGGCCATGCACACGACTGTAGTTTTTACAGTCCGTGCATGGCCCGGGAGCCCGCACCGCAGAAAGAACGGACATGTCTTATTACGGCCGTCTTCTGTGGTCCGGACTCATTGAAAACAATGGCTGCGGCCATGTCCATGGCCCGCGATTTGCGGGCGGCTAGCAGCTGACAGTCCGCTGCCGGCCGACCCAAAAATCACGGCCGTGCACATGGCTACGGTCATGTGCATGAGGCCATAGGGTTACATGGTGAGCAGTCTGTGCAAGAAGAGGTGCATGGTGACCTGTCTATGAGAGAGGGGTACATAGGGAGCAGTCTGTGACAGAGGGGTACATGGGGAGCAGTCTGAGAGAAAGGGGTATATTGGGAGCAGTGTGTGTGAGAAAGGGGTGCATGGAGCAGTCTGGAAAGGAAGTGTGCATGGGTTGCAGTCTGAGAAAGAGAGAGAGAGGGGTGCTTGGAGAGCAGTGTGGGAGAGGGGTGCATGAGAATCAGTGTGTGAGAGAGGGGTGCATGGTGGGCAGTTTGTGAGAGAGGGGTGAATAGGGAGCAGTGTTGTAGAGAGCAGTGCATGCAAAGTAGTCTGGGAGAGAGGGGTGCATAGGGAGCAGTCTGCGAGAGAGGGGTGCATGGAATGCAGTCTCTGGGAGAGGGGGCGTGAGTGGTAGTCTGTGTTAGCATTGTGTGGAGCACTGGAGGTACATGGGAAGCTGTGGTGTGTTGTAAGTAGTGTGTGTGTATCTGGTGCTTATGTAGTGAAGTGTATGTACCATCTGTGTGTGAGACGAGTTAGTGGTCTGATATGAGGTCTGAATTCATTATTTAGGGGTCTTTTTGCGGATCTGAATTCATTTAGGGGTCTAAATTAGTTCTATAACTCTGATCTGGGATCTGATTCATTTAGGAGTCCAGTCTTCAGGTCTGAATTAATTTTGAGATATGATCAGGGGTTTGATTTAAATTTGCAGAAGTGCGGGGTCAAATATGTCTTGGCAGCAAACTCTGCAGTCATCAGGAGACAATGTCACAGCAGTCCGGACCGAATGAAGAAGAAAAGGAAAGACCACGTTTACAATCAGAAAATACGTCACCTGTGAGTCACTGATGATAATAGCTATGTATTCTGTCTGTAACTGCGTCTGGTCAGTTTAGATCTTAGACTGGTCTAACAGGGCCATAATGCAAACGCTGTTTAGAGTCCATTTTATGTCACAGGGTTCTACATAGATCACCACAGAACTTAGATTACCTGGAACTTATGGGTCAGATTGCTGTGGTGCAATGCTAATCCTATTTTTCTTAATTGGGGCCTTATGCTGTATTTACATTGTTGTGTGATAAGTAACTGTGCGGACTGTATATTCGGTATAAAAAAAAACAACTGATCAGACCCCATAAGGGCATGTTCAAACCTGGTGGAAATTTGCCGCTGCCTGACCGAGCGGAAATCCGCAGCAAATCCGCCATGTGTGAACATGCCCTAAGAAGAAATCAGGAAAACCACCCTAAATTAAATTTTAGAAAAGGTTGTCCTGCATACCTCTGATGGGTTTCCAATCTGTTTTTTTATATAAAGTATGCAGCACTCATTTACGTCTAATGCTGTCAAAAGCAATAATACTGAATACAACCTAATATAGTCTATACCACTGCCTGGTAACAGTGGTATTGTGCTAAAAGAAGAAGCAAAGTGTAGCAGGTAGGAACAAGGTAGTTAATGGTGTTTTTGTAGTGCAAAATTCCGGTGTGAGATAAGATTCAATTATGCATTTTAAACTACAGTATATACAGTATATATTGTCAACCATATAGCTTAAAATGTGTAAGTAATGCCATTATCTTTGTCTGGAGTTGGTGAAGGTATCCAAGTTAGTAGGGGGTCCCCGAATAATAAACTGCTTCATATGCTAGACACCCTTAGGGCTTTATTGAGCTGAACGTATTAATAGCCCGTATGACAGACATTTTTTTAACGGTCGTCGCACGACTAAATGTATTTCTATGAGGTTGTTCACATGGCCGTTTTAACGGACTGTTTGAAGGGCCTGTGAAAAAATAGGACATTTCCTATTTTTGTCAGTTTTCACGGGTCAATCAATAGGCTTAATGAGGAATCTGTGAAAACAAGTCCTGCAAGGGTGGGAATTGGACATGAAAAACAGCGATTACATAGAGTACAGCTGGGCCGCTCACATGACAAGGAGTCGTGTCATCATGAAGAAAGACTATGCCACTAGACTTACGTCCCCTGCCAGTGTTATAAGAATCTATTAAAATCTCAGAATCCGCGCAACCGGGGACCGGAATGTATATTAGCGAGTGTACTCACAAACTTAAGTGAGTGCACTGCTAATACTTTCAGTCCTACATAACCCCTTTAAGGAAGGTTAAAATGCCAAAGTTTTCTACTAATGAATGTAAAACATAAAGGATCATGATGTACTTGGAATGTGCTCCACATTTGAAAATCTTTCTGGACGTAAAAACTGCATGCACACCACTGTTTCCTTACACTTTCCTTATACGATATACATTTTTTCGGTGGAGGATCCTTTAATTTTCAATATATACCATAAACAGTACTAATGCCTAAACGCTGTCAGGGAAGTGAATTTTTAATCTTCTCTCCTTCCCCACTGCCTAACCCAATCCTCATAATATGCTGATCTTCTTTTACCCATGACGAAATGAATCTATTTATTTAAATATTCAAACTCAGTACTTGGCCTTCCTATTGTTTGCTAAAATGACACTAGTTACACTCAGTTGGAGGCTGTAGGGCTGTGTCATCTAGGTGCAGCTCTGGGGAGAGATCCTGTGCAGGTAAGGAGATAGATGAGTGTGAGTCAATAACCATATATAAACTACAGGTGACAGGAAGTGGCTTGGAGGATATCTTTGTGACTATGGCAGATCATGCAACATGATGGAGATCCATGGTTGTCACATATTTCATACACGGACTGTTGCTATGCAATGGCCGTAAAAAATTCTGAGAGATGTCTGATGCAGAAAGGCAGTAGATGCAGCAATGGTTTTATGATTTAAGTTAAGGATTCTAATGGGAAACTCTGGTTTTCACAGGAGCTTCCCTTTCACATAACAAATAAAAATCATTACCGGTTTATTTTAGAACAGCACACTGCAGTGCAACAATAAGGGTTTATTGCTGCTTGTGAAATGCACAAAACCTTGTTTTCAATTTGTGATGTTCTAAAAAATAAGAGCTGAAGAAAAAAAATCCATATTTGTGTATACACCCCTGCTGTAGAGCCCTAATGCTATTTAATTAATAAAGTAATTTAATGCCGAGTACTCCACAACAATAGACTAATTAAATGTCATTTGTTAGGAGGTAATCCAGAGGAAATCCCCTGATAGGTTACTGATATTTGCATGTATAAAGCTGCTGCTATTACCAACAGAACTGCCTCATGATTTCCTAATGATTGTTACAATGTTTACATGGAATAATAAAACCAAATTAATAACTACTTTACATCATTAAATATGCCAGATTTGAGCCAAATGAACTGTTCAATAAATGTCACATTTGCCCAGTCAGATATGCTATTAAACAGATATAACGGATACATTTAATTTATTGCATCCATGGTGCGAATCCTTCATGATAAGGGTCCCAGGAGAATTGAAATGCTCACATGCAAGGCATGGATAAAACAAATTACTTTTATCTAATTTACTTTTCTTGAGTGCCTTAAATCTTTCCTCGTTGCTGCAAGGGCCATCGTGGATTATGAGAGACAGGTCTTCTGGTTTCAATAGAACCACTATATTGACATTTTAGGGCTCTAAATTACTTTAGAACTGGACTTCCGACATTGTCACAACTGAAAGCTTTGTTTTTTTTTATAGTAAAAGGACAAAAAACATAAATATAATAGTCTTCACTGGGTCTAATAACTCCAATCCCAATCCCATATTGTTATAGGAAGAAATATCTTGCTATGGTGAAGTAAATTCTAACTGTATGGAAAGCTGCAAGACTGTAACCTGAAAAAAATATGTCCAGGAAAAAAAATACCTGAAAACATAACCAAAGTTTATAGGACATAATACAAAACACATGTAAATCTTTGCTTCTATTTTTAAATCGTCTGTTTCTGTAATATCGATGTAGTAGTCATGTGAACAGCCCTGTGCCCAGACTGAGGGCAAAGTGAACCAAACAGAGGTCCTATGCTTGGCGCATTGCCCCACAGATACATGACGCAGTATTAAACAGTCCACAGGGCACTCAAAGCTGAAACGTAACTTTACTTCCTCAGAGCTGCAAATCTTGGTGGTTACAAAATGTGCAGTCCGTATGCATAATGGTTGCCGCAGTTCCGGTGCATAAGCATATCAGTTTCACTCACAAAGGGATACACGTTTGGCGATTACAGCAAAATCTATTTATAGTCTCTAGAGTCACAGTGGGTGGCCTAAATATATCTCCCCTGGTGCCGAGGTAAACTGCTAGGCCTTTACGGACCATTTTATTATCACCGCGAGGGGAGGTTGATCTGCCAACGACTGGTATTAGTCTTTCTCTGAGGGCATAGAAACATGGACCTCACCATCTCATTTGCAGTGCGGGTAGCCTCCAGTCTCCACTCGCTCAACTCATATTCAGGATGCTGGTTGACTCCATATTCTACCTGCAGGGACTAGCAACGTAGGGAGCCTTGCTCATGTCAACTCGCCCCAGGTGCCTAGCAAACAGTGCACTCTTGCTTTCTGTGAGGTCAGGGATTACTGGCGCCATTTCAACTCTCATCAGTTCTCATCCCTCTGTTATTGATCCGACTTCTCAACAGAATCCGCAGCTTTACATACACTGTCTCTTGATACTGCGCCACACACTCTGTCCACAGCTGGCACATTTCTGTGGCATCCCTTAGCAGCATCTGTTTCCTTCACCGGGCAGTCCTCCTGGCCCCTGTCTTAATGGGACTCACTCAATTACATTTACTGCAGCTCTGTCTTATCAGTCCTCAGACACATGCAGCGCTATTCCTTGGCTCTACATCACTCTTCTGGACCTCACAGTATTTCTAATTGGACTGTCTGCAGCCTCTCTGAAGCCGCACACTCTACTTCCTCGGCTGCCACAGTGACTTAGGGTCTCTATAAAACAGCCTCCGCCACTTCTCTTAGCTTGAGAAAATGCTGCAGAATTTCCAAATGGAAAATTTGGATGGAAATTCTAAAGCTTATTTCACTTTCTTAGCACTTTTATGCATTTTTGTATTGATAATCTCATGAAAGTAAATGATTTATTGCGGTCTAAGCAAAATATCATGCAGACATGCCTCATTGCTTTCCTCTATCAGACCTGACCTGCAAGTACTATAACATGTATCAGCACACAGCAACTGACAATTGCGGCCAATTGTTGTAGATTGAGAAAGCTGCTAGAGAACATGTATCCATTTTAAATCTTATACCATTATAAACCAAAAAAGGTCTTATAGCTGCTGTAAGGATGACAGTTAAATTACCCACTCAATGGTCTGTCAGCAATTACCTTTACCGTTTTGTAAGTGTGAGAATTCTAGCGTAAGCTACCAGTGTAACAGCATGTATTCTTAGTTAATATTGCAGATTCAGTCAGTTAGCCAAGGAAAGGGTTAAGCAGACATTACTTCCATAAGTTCTAAAAAAAAGAAACTGTAATTTAGACAACAAATATTGAATTTCTTCTTTACTTCATTAGCTGATTTTTTTTCTGCAGTTAGATACGGGGCAGAAAAAACATAAAAACTGTTTCCAACGTACGAAGAAACAAAACATTTCAAGATCCCTAAGCAAAATCATAAGGATCTTCTTTTATTTTACCAGTATTTCAAATGGTGTGATCTCTGTAGCAGCCACGTTAACACCTCTGAGTACAGACTGTGAATGAAACACCTCCCTCCACCTCTTCCAGCAGGAAGTCCCAGCACTATTAATTAATTAATTAATTAATTACATATGAATAAATGCTTACTGCATAATGATTCCCTTAAAGTGTATTCCCTTAAATATTTTTTTCCGGTTTCATGTTGATAAAGGTCGATCGCTGTATAAATTAAAAGTTATACAACTTTCTAATATACTTTGTTTCAATTACTCATCATTTTCAAGATATCAGTTTGCTGTCAGTGAATGAGAACACTCTTGTTTACAATGACAGGCTGCAAACCATTAGAAAACTAGTTCTGCTCTCAGCTGAGAGGTGAGCACAATTGTATTCAGTCTAGGCAATGCTCTGTGAGCTAAACAGTCTGGATTCCAGACTGATACATTGTAACAAACTACAACGTGCAGCTGATGTATTTAGCCCACAGAGCATTGCCTAGACTGGATACAATTGTATCCATTTCTCAGTAGAGAGCAGGACTAGGTATGTATTAGTTGGCAGCCTCTAAATGTTAAAGGGGTTTTCCAATACTTTTTTTTATTTCTTAAATCAATGCAATGTTCCTCTATTAAGATATTAGTGCACTCTGTCTAGCTTTTTCTTGATAATAAATGGTTTTAGTAACATTACTCCCTATTGTTTACCTGGAGAGGTTTGTTTTGCTCAGTAAGTTCATTCCTCTTCTCTTCCTGTGTTTCTCCTCCCTGCATGCACTGCTCTAGTCCCAGCATGCAATGTGCATGCAGCAGTGCACTTGCTCCGCCTACTACACCCAGCTCTACTAACTTCTGCAATCCCAGTCTTCATTTTGGTGCTCTCATTCTATTACTGCTAGCACAAGCTGAAATCACTGGATATCTGCGTTTTTAACCCCTTAAGGACGCAGCCTAGTTTGGGCCTTAAGGCTCAGAGCCCATTTTTCAAATCTGACATATTTCACTTTATGTGGTAATAACGTCGGAATGCTTAAACCTATCCAAGCGATTCTGAGATTGTTTTCTCGTGACACTTTGGGCTTCATGTTCGTGGTAAAATTTGGTCGATATATTCAGTGTTTATTGGTGAAAAATTGCAAAATTTAGAGAAAATTTTGAAAAAATTGCATTTTTCAGAATTTAAATGCATCTGCTTGTAAAACAGACGGTTATACCACCCAAAATAGTTACTAGTTCACATTTCCCATATGTCTACTTTAGATTGGCATCGTTTTTTTAACATTCTTTTATTTTTCTTGGACGTTACAAGGCTTAGAACATAAACAGCAATTTCTCATATTTTTAAGAAAATTTCAAAAGCCTTTTTTTTAAGGTACCTCTTGAGTTCTGAAGTGGCTTTGAGGGGCCTATGTATTAGAAACCCCCATAAAACACCCCATTTTAAAAACTAGACCCCTCAAAGTATTCAAAACAGCATTTAGAAAGTTTTTTAACCCTTCAGGCATTTCACAGGAATTAAAGCAATGTGGAGGTGAAATTTGCAAATTTCATTTTTCTTGCTGAATTTCAATATTATTCCATTTTTTTCTGTAACACAGAAGATTTTACCAGAGAAATACTACTAAATATGTATTGTCCAGATTCTGCAGTTTTTAGAAATGTCCCACATGTGGCTCTAGTGCGCTCGTGGAATAAAACACAAGCCTCAGAAACAAAGGAGCACCTAGTGCATTTTGAGGCCTCTTTTTTATTAGAATATATTTTAGGCAGCATGCCAGGTTTGAAGAGGTGTTGAGGTATGAAAGCAATGGAAACCCACCAGAAGTGACCCCATTTTGGAAACTAGACCCCTCAAGGAATTCATTTATGGTTGTTGTTATCATTTTGACCACACCGTTTTTTCACAGCACCTATTTGAATTGGGCTGTGAATTAAAAAAATGATATTTTTTTCCATTAAGATGTAATTTTTGTTCAAAATTTCTTATTTTCACAAGGAATAAAACACCCCATTTTGTTGCCCAATTTGTCCTGAGTGCGGCAATACCCCATTTGTGGTGATAAACTGATGTTTGGGCCCATGGCAGGACTCAGAAGGAAAGGACCACCATTTGGCCTACTGGAGCTTTTCTTGTGCTAAGTCATGTATGCAGAAGCCCCTGAGGTACCAGTACAGTTAAAACCCCCGAGAAGTGACCCCATTTTAAAAACTACACCCCTTAAGACATTCATCTAGTGGTGTAGTGAGCATTTTGACCCCACAGTTATTGTGTAAAAGGTAATGCGCAGCAGATGGTGCAAAGTGAGATTTGCAATTTCCTATGCATATATGCCATTTCAGTGTCTGATATATTGTGCCCAGCATGTGCCACTGGAGACATACACCCCATAAATTGTAATGTGGGTTCTCCCGGGTACGGCAATACCCTACATGTGGCTGTTATTAGCTGCCTGGGCACACGACAGGGCTCAGAAGGGAAGGACCACCATTTAGCCTACTGGAGCTTTTCTGGTGCTAAGTCATGTAGGCAGAACCCCTGAGGTACCAGTACAGTTGAAACCCCCGAGAAGTGACCCCATTTTAAAAACTACACCCCTTAAGACATTCATCTAGTGGTGTAGTGAGCATTTTGACCCCACAGTTATTGTGTAAAAGGTAATGCGCAGCAGATGGTGCAAAGTGAGATTTGCAATTTCCTATGCATATATGCCATTTCAGTGTCTGATATATTGTGCCCAGCATGTGCCACTGGAGACATACACCCCATAAATTGTAATGTGGGTTCTCCCGGGTACGGCAATACCCTACATGTGGCTGTTATTAGCTGCCTGGGCACACGACAGGGCTCAGAAGGGAAGGACCACCATTTAGCCTACTGGAGCTTTTCTGGTGCTAAGTCATGTAGGCAGAACCCCTGAGGTACCAGTACAGTTGAAACCCCCGAGAAGTGACCCCATTTTAAAAACTACACCCCTTAAGACATTCATCTAGTGGTGTAGTGAGCATTTTGACCCCACAGTTATTGTGTAAAAGGTAATGCGCAGCAGATGGTGCAAAGTGAGATTTGCAATTTCCTATGCATATATGCCATTTCAGTGTCTGATATATTGTGCCCAGCATGTGCCACTGGAGACATACACCCCATAAATTGTAATGTGGGTTCTCCCGGGTACGGCAATACCCTACATGTGGCTGTTATTAGCTGCCTGGGCACACGACAGGGCTCAGAAGGGAAGGACCACCATTTAGCCTACTGGAGCTTTTCTGGTGCTAAGTCATGTAGGCAGAACCCCTGAGGTACCAGTACAGTTGAAACCCCCGAGAAGTGACCCCATTTTAAAAACTACACCCCTTAAGACATTCATCTAGTGGTGTAGTGAGCATTTTGACCCCACAGTTATTGTGTAAAAGGTAATGCGCAGCAGATGGTGCAAAGTGAGATTTGCAATTTCCTATGCATATATGCCATTTCAGTGTCTGATATATTGTGCCCAGCATGTGCCACTGGAGACATACACCCCATAAATTGTAATGTGGGTTCTCCCGGGTACGGCAATACCCTACATGTGGCTGTTATTAGCTGCCTGGGCACACGACAGGGCTCAGAAGGGAAGGACCACCATTTAGCCTACTGGAGCTTTTCTGGTGCTAAGTCATGTAGGCAGAACCCCTGAGGTACCAGTACAGTTGAAACCCCCGAGAAGTGACCCCATTTTAAAAACTACACCCCTTAAGACATTCATCTAGTGGTGTAGTGAGCATTTTGACCCCACAGTTATTGTGTAAAAGGTAATGCGCAGCAGATGGTGCAAAGTGAGATTTGCAATTTCCTATGCATATATGCCATTTCAGTGTCTGATATATTGTGCCCAGCATGTGCCACTGGAGACATACACCCCATAAATTGTAATGTGGGTTCTCCCGGGTACGGCAATACCCTACATGTGGCTGTTATTAGCTGCCTGGGCACACGACAGGGCTCAGAAGGGAAGGACCACCATTTAGCCTACTGGAGCTTTTCTGGTGCTAAGTCATGTAGGCAGAACCCCTGAGGTACCAGTACAGTTGAAACCCCCGAGAAGTGACCCCATTTTAAAAACTACACCCCTTAAGACATTCATCTAGTGGTGTAGTGAGCATTTTGACCCCACAGTTATTGTGTAAAAGGTAATGCGCAGCAGATGGTGCAAAGTGAGATTTGCAATTTCCTATGCATATATGCCATTTCAGTGTCTGATATATTGTGCCCAGCATGTGCCACTGGAGACATACACCCCATAAATTGTAATGTGGGTTCTCCCGGGTACGGCAATACCCTACATGTGGCTGTTATTAGCTGCCTGGGCACACGACAGGGCTCAGAAGGGAAGGACCACCATTTAGCCTACTGGAGCTTTTCTGGTGCTAAGTCATGTAGGCAGAACCCCTGAGGTACCAGTACAGTTGAAACCCCCGAGAAGTGACCCCATTTTAAAAACTACACCCCTTAAGACATTCATCTAGTGGTGTAGTGAGCATTTTGACCCCACAGTTATTGTGTAAAAGGTAATGCGCAGCAGATGGTGCAAAGTGAGATTTGCAATTTCCTATGCATATATGCCATTTCAGTGTCTGATATATTGTGCCCAGCATGTGCCACTGGAGACATACACCCCATAAATTGTAATGTGGGTTCTCCCGGGTACGGCAATACCCTACATGTGGCTGTTATTAGCTGCCTGGGCACACGACAGGGCTCAGAAGGGAAGGACCACCATTTAGCCTACTGGAGCTTTTCTGGTGCTAAGTCATGTAGGCAGAACCCCTGAGGTACCAGTACAGTTGAAACCCCCGAGAAGTGACCCCATTTTAAAAACTACACCCCTTAAGACATTCATCTAGTGGTGTAGTGAGCATTTTGACCCCACAGTTATTGTGTAAAAGGTAATGCGCAGCAGATGGTGCAAAGTGAGATTTGCAATTTCCTATGCATATATGCCATTTCAGTGTCTGATATATTGTGCCCAGCATGTGCCACTGGAGACATACACCCCATAAATTGTAATGTGGGTTCTCCCGGGTACGGCAATACCCTACATGTGGCTGTTATTAGCTGCCTGGGCACACGACAGGGCTCAGAAGGGAAGGACCACCATTTAGCCTACTGGAGCTTTTCTGGTGCTAAGTCATGTAGGCAGAACCCCTGAGGTACCAGTACAGTTGAAACCCCCGAGAAGTGACCCCATTTTAAAAACTACACCCCTTAAGACATTCATCTAGTGGTGTAGTGAGCATTTTGACCCCACAGTTATTGTGTAAAAGGTAATGCGCAGCAGATGGTGCAAAGTGAGATTTGCAATTTCCTATGCATATATGCCATTTCAGTGTCTGATATATTGTGCCCAGCATGTGCCACTGGAGACATACACCCCATAAATTGTAATGTGGGTTCTCCCGGGTACGGCAATACCCTACATGTGGCTGTTATTAGCTGCCTGGGCACACGACAGGGCTCAGAAGGGAAGGACCACCATTTAGCCTACTGGAGCTTTTCTGGTGCTAAGTCATGTAGGCAGAACCCCTGAGGTACCAGTACAGTTGAAACCCCCGAGAAGTGACCCCATTTTAAAAACTACACCCCTTAAGACATTCATCTAGTGGTGTAGTGAGCATTTTGACCCCACAGTTATTGTGTAAAAGGTAATGCGCAGCAGATGGTGCAAAGTGAGATTTGCAATTTCCTATGCATATATGCCATTTCAGTGTCTGATATATTGTGCCCAGCATGTGCCACTGGAGACATACACCCCATAAATTGTAATGTGGGTTCTCCCGGGTACGGCAATACCCTACATGTGGCTGTTATTAGCTGCCTGGGCACACGACAGGGCTCAGAAGGGAAGGACCACCATTTAGCCTACTGGAGCTTTTCTGGTGCTAAGTCATGTAGGCAGAACCCCTGAGGTACCAGTACAGTTGAAACCCCCGAGAAGTGACCCCATTTTAAAAACTACACCCCTTAAGACATTCATCTAGTGGTGTAGTGAGCATTTTGACCCCACAGTTATTGTGTAAAAGGTAATGCGCAGCAGATGGTGCAAAGTGAGATTTGCAATTTCCTATGCATATATGCCATTTCAGTGTCTGATATATTGTGCCCAGCATGTGCCACTGGAGACATACACCCCATAAATTGTAATGTGGGTTCTCCCGGGTACGGCAATACCCTACATGTGGCTGTTATTAGCTGCCTGGGCACACGACAGGGCTCAGAAGGGAAGGACCACCATTTAGCCTACTGGAGCTTTTCTGGTGCTAAGTCATGTAGGCAGAACCCCTGAGGTACCAGTACAGTTGAAACCCCCGAGAAGTGACCCCATTTTAAAAACTACACCCCTTAAGACATTCATCTAGTGGTGTAGTGAGCATTTTGACCCCACAGTTATTGTGTAAAAGGTAATGCGCAGCAGATGGTGCAAAGTGAGATTTGCAATTTCCTATGCATATATGCCATTTCAGTGTCTGATATATTGTGCCCAGCATGTGCCACTGGAGACATACACCCCATAAATTGTAATGTGGGTTCTCCCGGGTACGGCAATACCCTACATGTGGCTGTTATTAGCTGCCTGGGCACACGACAGGGCTCAGAAGGGAAGGACCACCATTTAGCCTACTGGAGCTTTTCTGGTGCTAAGTCATGTAGGCAGAACCCCTGAGGTACCAGTACAGTTGAAACCCCCGAGAAGTGACCCCATTTTAAAAACTACACCCCTTAAGACATTCATCTAGAGTGTAGTGAGCATTTTGACCCAACAGTTATTGTGTAAAAGGTAATGCGCAGTAGATGGTGCAAAGTGAGATTTGCAATTTCCTATACATATATGCCATTTCAGTGTCCGATATATTGTGCCCAGCATGTGCCACCGGAGACATACACCCCATAAATTGTAATGTGGGTTCTCCCGGGTACGGCAATACCCTACATGTGGCTGTTATTTGCTGCTTGGGCACATGGCAGGGCTCAAAAGGGAAAGATGAGGGGGATAAGCTGTGCGGAGTGCATCAGGGTAAATTAAAAATCAATGGATGTATGGTAAATTTTAAAACAATCTTTCATACAGAGCCCTGGTTTTTCGGGACACGTGTCGCATTGGTATGTTGTGTCCTTCCTTATCCCCCTCTTATAGCACACTTTGCACCTCTTTTGACTTTTTCCCTTCTTGCCAGTTTGGGGAACTTCTCCTGGAAAGTGTTGCCCTGGTACGATGCGTGTGGCCTCGCTTCCAGAAGTACTGGGTGCCCCTCCTTCCTGGTCGCCAAAAATTAGGTTCTTTATAACCACCTCTTGAAATTCCAGGAAAGTTCCCCTCTGGCCTGCACATCGACGTAGCACGTACGCATTGTACAATGCCATCTGTATGATGTGCACGGCCAGCTTCTTATACCACACCCTCGATTTCCGCGTAGCGCTGTAGGGCTTCAGGACTTGATCTGACAAGTCCACCCCTCCCATGTACCTATTGTAGTCCAGGATGCAATCTGGTTTGGGGGTCTCTGTACTGGTACCTCGTACAGGTACATGGGTACTGGTGTGGCCATGTATTGTTGTCAATACAAGGACATCTCTCTTGTCCTTGTACTTGACACACAATATGTTGCTACTAGAATGTGCCCTGCTCTCACCCCTTCTGAGTGTTTGCCCAAGCAGTGTTTTAGGGAGGCCTCTAAGATTTTTTCTAGCAGTGCCGCATGCCGCAGTCCTTCTGGAAGCGAGGCACTTGAAGAGCGGGACGCTGGTATAAAAATTATCCAGGTAGAGGTGGTAACCCTGGTCCAGCAGTGGGTGCACCAAATCCCACACAATTTTTGCGTTAATTCCCAGTAAGGGGGGGCATTCTGGGGGCTGAATACTGCTGTCCTTCCCTTCATATATCCTGAATTTATATGTATACCCTGATGCACTCTCGCACAGCTTATACAACTTCACGCCATACCTTGCCCTCTTACTTGGCAGGTATTGGCGGAATTGAAGCCTCCCTTTAAAATGTACCAGGGACTCATCAATGGAAATACACTTCTCGGGGGTGTATGCTTGGGCAAACCGGGCACTGAAATGGTCTAATAGGGGTCTCAGTTTATATAAACGGTCAAAACTGGGGTCATCTCGGGGTGGGCACTGCTCATTATCGGCATAATGTAGGAAGCGAAGTATTGCCTCATAACGCATCCTGGACATGGCCATACGGTACATCGGGGTGTGGTATAGGATGTCCGTGCTCCAGTAGGTCCTAATGGATGGCTTTTTTAGAAGCCCCATGTTCAAGAGCAGTCCCCAGAACTTGCCCAACTCTGCTGCGTTTACAGGAGTCCACCTCTGGGATTGGGCATAAAATGAGTTGGGGTTCTTGGTGATATACTGTTGGGCATATAAATTAGTCTGGGTGACCATTAGCTCTATAAAGTTATCAGTGAAGAAGAACTTGAAAAAGTCCATCTCACTGAACCCTGCCGTGTTAAATTTGATGCCTGGGCTGCCCGTGTACTCAGGGATTTGGGGTTCATAATGGTCTGGTGTGGGTGTCCAAATGGGGTCACTTCGCTCAGGGGTATCACTTGTTGTGGGGTCACTTCTCTCAGGGATTTCTACTATGGTGGTGGTCCTGGGGCGTCTCCTAGGGGGTCCCTCCTCTTCATCGCTGGATGAGGAGGTAGACAAATAAAATACTGTATCGCCATCCGACGAGTCTGTGTCGGAGGCCAGAAATGCATACGCCTCTTCAGCAGTAAATGTCCGTTGGGACATGCTTGTTGTGCGAAGACAAAATTTATATACTGCAAAAAAATAAATCCCTAACTGGGAGCAATAGGATAGCACAACTAGCACAAATGTGTGTTTTGTTTTTAGAGAGCAAGTGGACTTCCCTGACACTAAAGCTAACTAGGGCGAGGGTTCCTAACACTAAACCTAACTAAATTTTATGTGGACTTCCCTAACGCTAAACCTAACTACGGCGACGATTCCCTGACACTAAACCTATCTAGATTATTTCAAGCTTCCCTGACACTAAACCTAACTACGGTGACGGGTGCCTGACACTAAACCTATCTAATTATTCCGAGCTTCCCTGACGCTAAACCTAACTACGGTGATGGATCCCTAACGCTAAGCCTATCTACGGTGACCGATTCCTGACGCTAAATTCCCTGACACTATACCTAACTACGCTTTTTGACGGTTCCCTGACACTAACTAACCCTAATACTAAACTAACCAGTTAAATTTTCAAAATTGGCTAAACTAACTATTTTTTTTTGTTTCTTTTTTTTCTTTTTATATTTTTTTTTTTGTTTTATGTTTTATATAGAAAAAAATGAAAAAAAAATCCCCAGGGACCAAGAAATGTGGTCCTGAAGACTGAAAAGTGGTCAGTGATAGGAGATCACTGACCAAAAAACGTGGGTAGAACTCAAAGAGGAAGGGAACAGGAGTGGGTAGTGGATGGGGTGGTGGGAAGCAAAAAAAACGTTGTTTTAGAAACTTTTTTTCACTTTTTTTCACTTCTTTTCTCTCTGACTCTCTGCTCACAACCGATCTCAACGCCTCGCTAACTCCAACAGGGCGTTCAGGGCGGTTGCAGCAGGATGTGAGGTCAGAGAGAGGAAGTGACGAGAATGATCGCTGCTATTGGCTAGTTACTCACTGACTAGCCAATAGCGGCGATCGGCGAGGCGGGACCATAGTAAATGGTCCCGGCCCATTATGCTGTGATAGCATGCTGTCAGAAACAGCAGCTATCACAGCTCAGGAACGCCGGGCTCGAGCACTGCTGTGCTGAATGAGACCGATCGCTGCTATTGGCTAGTTACTCACTGACTAGCCAATAGCGGCGATCGGCGAGGCGGGACCATAGTAAATGGTCCCGGCCCATTATGCTGTGATAGCATGCTGTCAGAAACAGCAGCTATCACAGCTCAGGAACGCCGGGCTCGAGCACTGCTGTGCTGAATGAGACCGATCGCTGCTATTGGCTAGTTACTCACTGACTAGCCAATAGCGGCGATCGGCGAGGCGGGACCATAGTAAATGGTCCCGTCCCATTATGCCGTGATAGCCTGCTGTCAGAAACAGCAGCTATCACAGCGCATGAACGCGCCGGGCGCGCGCACCGCTGTTCTAACTGCAAGACGTACTATTACGGCATGGAGCGCGAACGATAGAGCTGCCATGACGTAATAGTACGTCAAGGAGCGGGAAGGGGCTAATACTAAACTAACCAGTTAAATTTTCAAAATTGGCTAAACTAACTATTTTTTTTTGTTTCTTTTTTTTCTTTTTATATTTTTTTTTTTGTTTTATGTTTTATATAGAAAAAAATGAAAAAAAAATCCCCAGGGACCAAGAAATGTGGTCCTGAAGACTGAAAAGTGGTCAGTGATAGGAGATCACTGACCAAAAAACGTGGGTAGAACTCAAAGAGGAAGGGAACAGGAGTGGGTAGTGGATGGGGTGGTGGGAAGCAAAAAAAACGTTGTTTTAGAAACTTTTTTTCACTTCTTTTCTCTCTGACTCTCTGCTCACAACCGATCTCAACGCCTCGCTAACTCCAACAGGGCGTTCAGGGCGGTTGCAGCAGGATGTGAGGTCAGAGAGAGGAAGTGACGAGAATGATCGCTGCTATTGGCTAGTTACTCACTGACTAGCCAATAGCGGCGATCGGCGAGGCGGGACCATAGTAAATGGTCCCGGCCCATTATGCTGTGATAGCATGCTGTCAGAAACAGCAGCTATCACAGCTCAGGAACGCCGGGCTCGAGCACTGCTGTGCTGAATGAGACCGATCGCTGCTATTGGCTAGTTACTCACTGACTAGCCAATAGCGGCGATCGGCGAGGCGGGACCATAGTAAATGGTCCCGTCCCATTATGCCGTGATAGCCTGCTGTCAGAAACAGCAGCTATCACAGCGCATGAACGCGCCGGGCGCGCGCACCGCTGTTCTAACTGCAAGACGTACTATTACGGCATGGAGCGCGAACGATAGAGCTGCCATGACGTAATAGTACGTCAAGGAGCGGGAAGGGGTTAAACAACACTGACCCTATATGATGATACGTAAAGTTTGGTCTTTATAATTATAAGTTTTCTAAATGTATATTAACTGTTTATACAGTCTTAGTTTTAAATACTGTATTTTATATATATATATAAAATAAAAAAAATTGAATTCTAACATGTGAATTGGGATAAAAGGAGCAATACCTGTGGATCGCCGCTGCATCCTGTGTCGGAGATTCACAGTGAGCAAGAAAAAACTAAAGGGAAGCAGCGCTCCTAACTAGCCATCGATGAAAAATAATTCCCCTTCATGTAACTCTGCTACCTGTCAACTGAAAAGTCATCCACCACAGGGAAAAATGTTAGTCCATCATGTCTGATTCCCAGGTGTTTCTTTGCGGTACTCCTCTGTGTGGAAACATTTTTCACTCTGGCAGCTGATTTTTCCATTGACAGGTAGCAGAGTTACACAACAGGAAAACAAATTCCCCATCATGTAACTCTGCTACCTGTGAACTGAAAAGTCATCGGCTGTTTGAAGGGGGTGCACCGCTCGTATAAGCGCTGCTTCCCCTTACTTCATCACACTGTGAATCGCTAACTAGTTCGTATAGAAGCGAAGTATTGCCTAATTATTTTTTTTGGGCTTCCAGTTCAGTTCTGAAGTGGCTTTGAGGGGCCTATATATTAGACACCCCTATGAAACACGACATTTTAGAAACTAGACCCCTCAAAGTATTCACAACAGCATTTAGAAAGTTTATGCACAAAATGTTTTACCAGAGAAACGCAACTCAATACTTATTGTCCAGATTCTGCAGTAGAAATATCCCACATGTGGCCCTCGGGCGGTAATGGACTGAAGCACCGGCCTCAGAAGCAAAGGAGCACCTAGTGGATTTTGAGGCCGCCTTTTTATTAGGCACCATGTCCGGTTTGAATAGGTCTTGTGGTACCAAAATAGTGGAAACCCCCAAAAGGTGATCCCATTTTGGAAACTAGACCACTTGAGGAATACATTGTAGTTTTCTTGGGGTGCATGCAGCTTTTTGATCAGTTTTTATTCTATTTTTAAGTGGCGCGGTGACTAATAAACAGCAATTCTATTGTTTTTTAATTCTATTTTTGTTACAGCGTTCACCGTGCGCTATAAATGACATATTCACTTTATTCTATGGGGCGATACGATTAGGGCTCATTTACACGAGCGTATTATACGTTTTTGCAACGCGCGTCGCAGGGACCTATGTTACTCTATGGGGCCGTGCAGACAGGTACGTGATTTTCACGCAGCGTATGTCCGCTGCGTGAAACGCACGACGTCCTATATTTGTGCGCTGTTCGCGCATCACGCACCCATTGAAGTCAATGGGTGTGTGAAAACCACGCATGTCGCACGGAAGCAATTCCGTGGGACGCGCGTGATTCACGCAACAGCACTGTAAAGGATGAATGAAAACAGAAAAGCACCACGTTCTTTTCTGTTTACAAACATCCAAACGGAGTGTCATAATGATGGCGGCTGCGCGAAAAGCACGCAGCCGCGCATCATAAAGGGCTGACACACGGAGCTGTTAAGTGCTTTTTGCGCACGCAAAACGCCGCGCTTTTTGCTTGCACAAAACGCACACGCTCGTGTAAACTCGGCCTTACGGTGACACCAGATGTTTATAGTTTTTTTATGTCTTATGGCGTTTGCACAATAAAATACGTTTTGTAAAAAATCATTCACTTTTTGTTACCTTATTCTAAGAGCCAGAACTTTATAATTTTTCCATCAATAAAGCCGTGCGAGGACTTATTTTTTGCGTAACGAACTGTAGTTTCCATCAGTACCATTTTTCGGTAAATGCAACTTTTTGATCTATTTTTAATACATTTTTTGGGAGGTGAAGTGACCAAACAATTGTGATTGTGGTACGGTTTATTATTATTTTCTTTTACGGCGTTCACCGCGCGGGATAAATAACGAAATAATTTTGTAGTTCAGGCCGTTACGGACGCGGCGATACCAATTATGTATCGTTTATTTATATATTTTTATTAATAAAAAAGGACTGATAAGGGAAAAAAAGGGGGATTTTTTTAACTTTTAATTTCTTATTTTTACACATCTTTTTTAACTTTTTTTTTTACTTTATTACTTTGTCCCACTAGGGGACTTGAGGGCAGGAGGCCCTGATCGCTATTCTAATACACTGCACTACATCCGTAGTGCAGTGTATTAGAACTGTCAGCTATTCACTGACAGCAAGCATAGTGGGTCCTGACTTTGTCAGGACCCACTAGGCTTCCGTCGATGGCATAGCCGGACGCCTTTGTTTGGTGTCCGGTTGCCATAGTAACCATCGCCGGCCGCTATCGTGTAGCAGGCCGGCGATGGTAACTTAACCCCTAAAAACCCGCGATCTCTATAGAACGCGGCTTTTAAGGGGTTAGACAGCGGGGACACAGCGATCGGTCCCCGCTGTAGGAGCTGCGGCAGCTGCTGTACGAGACAGCAGCTGTCACAGCTCCTGCACCTGTCGGGAAGACGGCCGAAACGGCCGTTATTCCTGCAACTTCGTATACACACCGCTACACACCTTCAACCTTGCGCATGCGCAGTGTAATATACACGGCCGCTGAAGACGCAGCCACATAATTTCACAGAGCATGCGCGGTGGAGTGTGTTCACCACGCATGCTCTAATTCAATAAAGAAGCACGTGGTACGGTTACGTCATTTTTGACGTAACCGTACAGTGTGTAAGCCGGAAACCGGAAGCAAGGCAGAAGACCAAATGGACGGGTCTGCACAGGAAGTGCAGATTTTGCATTGCTAAGGGGACGGCGACGGAGGAGGATATACGACGCTACAGCCATCTGATGAAACGTAAGTACATTGGAAAGTTATATCTTTTTCATTGTTTTATTTAAATAAATGTAATTTTTTAGTTCCGGAATACCCCTTTAAGGCTAAGTTCATACTACCGTTGTCTCTAGTTTAGGCCTCTTCCGTCAGAGGAAGAGATGACCGAAAATCCAAACGGAAAGCATCGCTTCCGTTTGAATTACCATTGATTTCAATTGTAATTCTTTTGTTTCAGTTGGATTCCGTTTGCCTACGTTCGCAAGGTTTTTGTTTTTTTCACAGAAGCAAAAGTTCAGTCTGCAGCAAGGAACCAATCAATCCAATGAAATAAAGTAGTAGAAGCAGAACTCCAATGAATATAGTGGGACGCAAAATATATTTCCCCATGTTAACAACAACATTTCACCTCCTTCATGGAGCTTCTTTTTTTTTTTACAGAAAAAAAAAATGAACTTTGAAAAAAAATTCCATGCAGGAGCCGAAAACTTTGCTTCTTTGAACATGGTTATTTAAATTTTTTATTACACTTTATTCATTGGAGTGGAGCCTCTACTACTTTATTTCAACATAAAGAACCAGGTGATGTAAGAGCTGCAGGAGCGTACAGTAGCTATAGGGGGTGCAGAGGTAGCAGTCACACCTGGGCTGTGGTGCGCTAAATAAGAAGACACCAGTATTATAAATTGCAAATGGTAGGTTGGGGCACTATCACAGATTTTGCATTAGGGGCCAGGAGCTTTAAGTTACACCTTTGGTCTATGGAGTTGGTGTACATTATCAATATTACTTTTATTATCAACAACAAGATATGGACTAGTCAGGTGTTATGTTTACCTACGTTCCTATATAAAGCCACTGATAACACATTGTGCCATCCTGATGATTTGTGCTATATGACCTAATCACCTATTTTTTCAACCTCAGCTTTCTACATCTGTAGTTATACATTTCTATCATCTCTGCTTGCAGTAATTTAATAGGAACTTTCATTGTTTATTTCCAGGGGATACCAATGTCCTGGTCATGTGATGGACACACCGATACCAGACTAATTATAGTTACAGTATGTGCCAAGGTCTGTAGCAGAATCCCATAGCTGAAATGATCGTTAAGTAACAGTCCAGGCTCGGTACACAAATAAGTGGCAGCAGTTTGTAGTGTGAGGCAGAGACTTGATCAGGAAACCATCCAAGTTTGGTAGACAGATAAGCAGCAATATTTTGTAGCATGAGACAGAGACGTAATCAGGAAACAATCTAAGTTTGGTACACAAATAAGAAGCAACAATTTATAGAGAGGCAGCAAGGAACTAGACTAGAGCTAGAAAGCTCAATACCCTGACAAGGATGAAGTGCAAGGTCCAGCAAAATGACAGCTGGAATCTGATTTAATGCTGTGGGGCAACTGAGATAACAGTCTTCATCAATGTGATCTTCTTGTATGTATGTATGTATGTATGTATGTATGTGATATGTAAATGATATATAAGAAGATGATTTTGACTGGATTTCCCTTTTAAACAAGTTATCATAATATATATTTGTTTGTAACTTTGAGCGCATACATCTACACAAAGGTTTTGTTTTTTTATGATTTTTGCTTTATGGCCATAATTGCTAGAATATTATAATTGGAATCTTTTGTTCTATTTTACAAAAAACTTTCTGCCAGAGGAAGGTAAAGGGAAAATATAATAAGTGTTTTTCCCAAGTCCCTAGCTGTTTTGTTTTTTTTACATGGTTGTTATTGTGACTTTAGCTTAGGTTCCTAAAATAGGCAATGTCTGCCAGAATGTTGTCTAAATTTGTAGCTTTTATTTTTGATACACTTAATGAGATGCAGAGGTATTTAGAAGCAAATTAGCATTTGATAATTTAATGACTGTTTCACAATGTTTTCCAGTCGGCACTGTTACATTAGGCTGAGGAAAGGAATAACTCTCAGTAGGCTTATAAGTATTGCTGAAGGTCATATGCAGATATATTACTAGTTCTGCATACCGGGGGCAATATATGGTGAAGCTGCACAATACAGTAGAGTGGAAAAACATACTGTTTCATTTCTCTTTTTTTTATTTCCTTTTCTTTTGTGATGTCATTAATGCAGGCAGCTTTTACATGTGTGTTAGGACACAAGTTGTGAAAATTTGTATTCCAAATAAAGTAATGGCAAGAGATAAGCGAATCCTTTCACCTGATTACAAACTCACCACATTCACAGTTTTGCCAGTCCAATAAAAACATTAATATTTGCCTATTATCTTCTTAGAGATGCCAAAAGCAAATCTCATACTTTATCAATTGATCACCCCATCCACTAAACAACTAGACCATTTATTTTTCATGATCGTGCCAATATCGATTGGATTCATCCAATAGATAATGACCGATAATATTTACCCTGATCGCTCCAGGTCTCCACTTTAGTACCAAGATCCACCGCAATGGATTCTGATGCCACCCAGCATCAGGACGTAGTGTGCGGTGGCACACTCAGCATCGTAACGCTACTTTTATGCAGCAGTGACAAGAACTGAAGAGGAGCGAGGAGGGTAAATATTTGGATGGAAGGGGTCTGGCCTAGGGTCTGAGGTTTGCAATTAAGAAGTCCGGTCTGGGGTCTGCAATAAATTAAGGGATCTGTTGTGGGGTCTGATTTTATTTAAGGGTCTGATCTGGGTCTGAATTTATTTTGGGATCTGGATATGGAACTTATTTAGGGGTTTGGTCTCGGGTCTGCATTAATTAAGAGGTTTGTCTGGGTTCTTAATTTATTTAGGGATTATTTTTGAGCTACTGAGGAAGGAACAGCGATAGCTCCGAAATGTGTTTAGAAATTAATGAGCAGCCACCAACCAGCATACTATGAGTCAAAACTTTTTTAGAAATTTTATTTAATGCTTGCAAGCATACATAAGTCTAGTTTTATATAAGTGAGCCCACCGTGATATCCACCTACAAAACTGACAACAACAACCAAAAGGGATTGAGCCCAATCAACAGCGCTGGAACAATCAATGCGCAGGCGTAAGGAGCTGTATAGGCATTCCAGGACTAGTGAGAAACATCCTAAAACATATTGATACATTAACTGTACATTAATTGTGCATTTATGAATTATCCGCATCGGATGTGGCTCATATGAGCTATCAATGAATAAAGATTATACCAAATACAAGTAACAACCATGGTTGTAGCGACTATTTGGATTGTTTATATGCAGCGAGGGACACACATGTGTTTGAATCATATCCCCTGAACATGGGTATATATTTTTCTATGAACATTTCACTTTTCTAAACTTTGTATATAAGATGATTTTTCTATTTTATATGTGATATATTGGAAGATCATTCATTAGATTACGTTTTATGTATTTTATTTAATTGTATTTTGTTATATTTAGGCATCATTGCTGTTTAGTGCAAGCAAAAGATTTTTCCACAAATATAGGATGAGCCAATAATCTTCGTTTAACGATTCTTTCGTTTTAAAAAATAATAACCTACAGAAAGAGTCAATACCACACCATTACTATAAAACATATACATTTTATTGTTTACAAAAACATTTAAAAATACATAAAATTTGTCTCAAAGATGATTGCCACAGTGTATAAGATGGAGGCCAGACAGCACTCATCTAGAACAGTAATAAATGTATACAACATATATGTATGTAAAATATCAAAGTATCTCAGGAGAGGGGTTTTAAGCTCCAAAGTCAGAATGAACAATGGATAATCAATCCTAAAATATCTACAGCACCATAGAGTCGGACAGCAATGTTGACCTATCAACGATAGTGACGAATGAAGTAAGCAAAGCAGCAAATGCACACTCTCAAAACCTTATGTGTATGTAGGTGAGTAGTGTATCAAATACTATCTATCAAATACTACCCAACATTAAAAAAGGCATATATGTGAGTCATCCATACATAATAGCAGCTGTACTGAACAAATAGATACATACATAATAGCAGCTGTACTGAACAAATAGATACATACATAAAAAAACATGTATCTGATTTTTGAAAAGCTTACCCTGTGACGCCAGTCAGACATTACTTCATGGGTAAGCTTTTCAAAAATCACATACATATTTTTTTATGTATGTATCTATTTGTTCAGTACAGTTGCTATTATGTATGGATGACTTTTTTTTATGTTGGGTAGTATTTGATAGCTAGTATTTGATACACTACTCACCTACACACACATAAGGTTTTGAGAGTGTGCATTTGCTGCTTTGCTTACTTCATTCTTCACTATCGTTGATAGGTCAACATTGCTGTCTGACTCCAAGGTCCTCTAGATATTTTAGGATTGATTATCCATTGTTCATTCTGATTTTGGAGCTTAAAACCCCTGTCCTCAGATACTTTGATATTTTACATACATATATGTTGCATACATTTATTACTGTTCTAGGTGAGTGCTGTCTGGCCTCCATCTTATACACTGTGGCAAACATCTTTGAGACATTTTTTATGTATTTTTAAATGTTTTTGTAAACAATAAATGGAATATGTTTTATAGTAATGGTGTGGTATTGACTCTTTCTGTAGGTTATTATTATTTAATGAGTCATCACCGGTGATTAAGTATCGGGCTTATATATGCCCTTCCCCCACATATGATTCATGATACATGACACACTATTGGATTATGATTAAGAGTAGGAGGGGGATTGTGGTTGTCCTCCATGTAAATCTAGTAGATTCTTTAGTTTTAGTCTATTGGTGAGGTATCCTTACTTTATGAATTATTTTTATTCTTACACATTGGCGTATTTGTTGGGAAATTTACCCAGCATATACACTCTGACCATGCACCATAAACAGGGCATGAATAGAAATGTAACAAGAAATATTTTTGAGAATTGCCTAATAATCCAGAATATTTAATAATCCATAATGAAGACCCCTTTGTTCTAGATTAAATAAATGTTACTATATATTCTCCTGAGAGATTATATATATTTTTTTGTTTTAATTTTTCTGAGCCACAACAAAAGGCTATTGAAGTTGGTCACAGCATTCGCTGCATTAGAGTGCTCATGGTGTTACTTCATCCCCTTGATGTGAAAAAGACAGCTGTATGTAAAAAAGAACAACAGATTACAGGAGCAGGCATTTCATTTCTATAATCTCCTCAAACATATGCTTCTCTGCTTTTCTCCTACGACCAGCAAACTGACAATACTTTAGAAGAAATCCAGTCTCCCCGAGCAATTTAGTTAAAATTCTCCTTCGTCACGGAGCAGTAGAAACCTTACAAGCTGGGGGCTGAGTGATCACTGGATACTGGTGAAGATATACTGCACTAACAGGAGACAGGATCAGGAGTTCATGAATAATAGTCTTCTCTGTTTATATCATGATAGTGGATTCAAAACTACCAGAAAAAGGTTTATGGGATATAATAAAAAGAAATGTAGCGGAAAATAAGAAAAAGAAAATATTTACCACTTTAGAGTAATTGAAATTCTGCCACTGCTTCCCACAGTGGGAAGGCTATGGCTGTATGTAAACATAGTGATGTAACATCCAGCGGTCATGTAGCCCACACACTTGACTACATTGCATCGACCTACTTGGGCGCCATGGATGCATCTGCACATGTCCAGCACTGTAAATGAGCATCACTAGTCTAGAACATTGCTATATTGTTTATATACAGTCTTAGCCTTTCCACAGAAAAAATCATATATATATATTATAAAAATATAATTAGAATTTAAAAATAAATGTATATGTCCCTAGATAAAACTTTAAGGCCAGGTTCACATAAGGAGGAAAGTGATGACAGCGGAGCAGTTGAAAACGACTATCATTGTCATTATCGCACAAAGAAGCCTTTGCAAAGATAATATGTTAAACTTGCTGAAAAGCAGAAGCCTCGTGGCCATATTACACCTCCTTCTAATTGTAATTTAGTTGTACAGAACCATAATACTGCACTGATAGACTATTATAGGGCCCTACGGTACCTCCGTATGCCTCAGATTTTATATGGAATTCGATAGATAACAAACTGTGGCATGCACTATCGAATGACGTATTATGGAGCTTTTTTCCCTATAAGCATTGCTTCTATGGGAGAATAACCCTATAATACGGGATTATATTGTTATGCCATTTTATGCCATGTGATTCATTGAATAAAATTTTCAGTAATTTTCCCTCTTTTATATAGTATAGAAGAAATTCATGATTCCGTTTCGTACAGAGCGGTAAAAAGATTGCCATAGAGGGGAATGGGGTCTATACTGTACCTTAATATACATGAGATTTCACACAGAGACATACAGACGTTTTTATTTATTTTCATATTAAATCCAACAGAAAAAAAAAATCCGGGATATCGGCTGCTTTATGGACGAAGTTATTCTCTTCTAGAACGAATGCTTTTATGGGAGAATGGCTCTGTTCACACAGCACATGACAGAGCATTGTGCAGTGGTACATAGAGCTCCACGCAGCAGGGACTCTGTGGGCCGTCGTTCATGCTCTCTGTCATATTGCATGAGGCCTAGAGATTCCAGTAGTTTATGCCCTTTCTTCTCTTTTCATAAAGGAAAACATGCCACGGAGCACTATGTATTATGAAGGTTTGTTTTTTCTTACATTATTTCAATTTTGTAAAGATTCCTGAATATGCTTTTCATCCACCCACTCTGCATTTTACATTAATATTAGTTGTTTTTGTTTTTTTAGTGTGCAGATTTTTTAACTTTTGCAATTTTTTGGAGGAAACAATAGACTAATGAGTAATACTTAACCTGTAGTATATGGAAGATACAGATACTTATTACACTTTAATTAATGAGATTTAATTAGAAACGAAGACACTTGAAGTAAAAAGGAAGAGATTATACCCAAGGAAATTATTCATGTTCGTTAGACACAAATTAGCAACAATAAAGCGCTTTACTGGTATAAAAATCATAGAAATAGAAATATGAATAACTACACATGCATATATTAGTAGCAGAGATACTAACAAGCTGTCATTGTATTTATATTTTATATATGTATATCTTTTTATTTATTTATTTTTAATTTTTTTTTGAAGATTGCTGAATATTTATTAACATAATCCAGAATAAATATTAACTGACCAACCCAGTAAAGGAGCAGTTCAAACCAGATCTGCTGTAGATGTGTTGATACCAAATCAAATCAGATTTTGAACTTTCATGTTATGCTTCGTTCACATCTGTGTTAGAGGCTCCGTTAGGGGCCTCCGTTGCAGATCCAGCAAAGATTACATGCTGAGCTGTTGTCTCTGGTGAAACAACGGACAGTCCAACGGAGAGCCGACGGAACCCATTAATGTCAATGGGTTCCGTCGGCCGCCGGTGGTATCCGTCATGCAACGGAACCGTCGCCTCCGATATTCCCTTGTTCTGTTCCTCTGACTGAGCAGAACAACGGAACACACTGATGCATGTGTGAACGGAGCCTTATAAGATTAGTTGTAGGTCATCCTTTATAGTTAGTGATATACTATATATATATATATATATATATATATATATATATATATATATATATATATATATAAATATACATATATATACTCCCAAACCCCCCTTGTCTTGCCTGCACCTTAAAAATAAATATTATACTTTTGTGGGTCAAAATGGCATTGTTACCAACATTTTAGGCTATGTTCACATCACGTTTTTTTGGCCTAAGTTTAGCGTTTACCCTGGGAATAGTTCCTGACAAAAAGGTTAAATGTAGGCTGTTACAGATGCCTAACAGTGGCATCCATCACCCATAGATGAGTATGGAATCCATTTAACGGATACATGACCTTTTCATGATGTGTACATCGAATCGATGCAGTAATAGCCTATGGGAGACAGAAGCTACTGTTAACCCCCTTCCAGAAGTGGCCACTTTTGACCTTCCTGACAGAACCTTATTTTTCAAATCTGACATGTCACTTTATGTGGTAATGCAGATTAGGAAGAAAAAGCTGCTCCTCTGAACGGGCGCTCAGGTGTGGTTTGTACTGGTATCTTCACAAAATCGTCAGGGTGTATTTTCAACGATTTTATTATTAAAAAAGAACAATATAAAATTTGATTGCTGCAACGCGTTTCAACCACGCACTGTGGTCTTCATCAGGCATATAAATTTGGTTACAATACATCATCTTATATACTTGTATCATATGCTTCACTTCCAGGTTAAACTGGCAAGGTGAAGGTTCATCATGGGTGTTTCAGCACAGGTGTGTGTATGTTTTTTCCTCAGACTGATTTTCTCTTAATTGCTATTTCTCCTCTTTTCTACCTTTTAACCAACTATTTTCTGCCAAATGGTAGATATTCTTAGCTTTAGTGTAAAAGAGGATTGATTTTTTGTATACATATATATATATATATATATACACACACATATATATATATATATATATATATACACATGTCCACATGCAGGTGACCGTATATTTCAAAGAAATCATCATCGTCCGCGTATTCTCGCCGCTGACAGACAGTGTGAGTACTCTTAGTTTCTTTGATAATTGTGTTTATTCTTTTTGATAGTTTTGATGCTATCCTTTATTCTAACTAAGATTATTGTATTACTGGTAAAAAATACTTCTAGTTTCATTGCTGTTCGTTTGAATCTAATTGTCGGGAGCCAGGCGCTCCTGTTTTTTATGTATATATATATATATTTAATTTTAAGAAGAGAAATATTCCCATTATTATTTATTCTTTGTAGGTGTATCACACTCAATCTTATCCTATCATTTTTAATACAGATGTCATTGTATTTTAATAGATCGTTCAAACTACACTTGATCAATTTTTTCATTGAGTCCGTTTGGGCTCAAGGTCCCAAATTTAAATATCCAGAAGGACTCCCTTTTATTCAGGGTAGAGATTCTGTTGTGTGTTTTAACATTTACTTGTTCGATTGGGGAAATTTTTATTTTAGAAAAATCAGATGAATGGTTATATAGTAAATGCCTTGATAAGCTATGTTTGAGAAAACCGTTTTTTGCATTAAAGCGGTGACCATTTAATCTCTTTCTTAGTGTCTGGGTTGTTCTTCCAATATATTGCAATCCGCACTCACATTCAATCATATAAATTACATAATCAGTTTCACAGTTCATATAAGTATTAATTTCAAATATTTCTTGTGTTACATTTGATGTAACTTGAGTTTTTCCTTTGTTAATATTAAAACAACACAAACAGTTTCTTTTTCCACATTTATGGATCCCTGCCGGTTTATAATAATGATCTTGGGTAGAGGTGGGGATATTCGTTTTCAACCTACTAGGTGCTAATATATTTTTAATAGTTCTCCCCCGACGGAATGTTATCCCTGGTTTTATAGGGATAATTTTATTTAAAATCGGATCGTTTAAAAGTACATTCCAGTGTTTTTGCAATGCACTTCTAATAACATTATGATCTTTATTAAATGTTGTAATAAAATTGTTTGAATGTCTTTTCTTTAAAATATCTTTGTTATGTGCTATATGTACTTTTTCTACAAGGCATGCTTCTTGAGATGTATCTAAATTTTTTTGATACGCATGTTTAAGGAGATCTTGAGGATATTTTTTCTCCTCAAACTTTGCTTTGAGGATTTTGGATTGTTCTTTGTATCCATTCACTGAGGAGCAATTTTTTCTTATTCTCCTATACTGACTGTGTGGGATATTTGTTATCCATTTTTTATAGTGTGCACTTTTGAAATTTAAAAAACTATTTTTATCTGTGTCTTTAAAATGTGTTTTTGTTAAAAATTTATTATCAGAATGACTGATTTCTAAATCTAAAAATATTATTTTTTCTTTTGATATATTTTGTGTAAATTGTATTCCCCACGTATTCTTATTTAAAATATTTATGAAGCTGTTCGCTTCCTCCCTAGTACCAGACCAGATTAAAAAAAGATCGTCAATATACCTTTTATAATAGACAATTTTATTCCGATATATATGAGCATTCTCTATATGTATTGATTCAAAATGCCCCATGAATAGGTTGGCATAGCTAGGGGCAACTCGTGTCCCCATAGCTGTGCCCCTTATCTGTTTATATAATTTAGAATTATGTTTAAAAATATTGTGGGTGAGAATAAAATGTAATCCTTCTAATAGAAAATCATTTTGTTTTTTCGGGAGTATACCTCCATGTTCTAAAAAAAAATGTATGGCCTTTAATCCAAGAGTATGATCGATATTCGAATATAAGGAAGTCACATCCAATGTTATCAATACGTAATTTTCATTCCAGCTGTATCCTTGTAATTCTCTGATCAGACTCGTAGAGTCTTTCAGATACGATGGTAATTTTTTCACTAGATTTTGCAAATGTAAATCTATATAATGTGAAAGCTGACTTGTCAGGGAATTGATACCAGATATTATTGGTCTACCTGGAGGATTCGTTTGATTTTTATGAATTTTAGGTAGATGGTAAAAAAAAGGGGTTTCCGGATTTGCTGTCATTAAAAATGATTTTTCTTTTTTATTTATAATGCCCTCTTCGAAGTTAATTTTTATAAAATCTGAAAATTCTTTTTCATATTGATCTGATGGATCAGAGGTTATTGTTTCGTAATATTTTTTATCAGAAAGTATTCTCTCAGCTTCTTGGATATAAGTTTCTCTATCTTGTATTATAATTCCTCCTCCTTTATCCGCTGATCTTATTACAATATTTTTATTATTTTGAAGGTCTTTGAGTGATTTTTTCTCTCTTTTATTAAGATTACATTGGCTAGGTACGCTTTTTTGCTTATTGATTATTTTCAATTCATTTGACACTAATATATAAAAAGTTTCTAAAAAATTGCCCTTATGATGCAGTGGGTAGAAGCTCGATTTTCCATTGACTTCAAGATGTGTATATGGGTCTTCTACACTATTATCTTTTTCCGTTTGTTTGGATTTCCCTGTTTCTATAGAAAAATGACGTTGCAATGTGAGTTTTCTAATAAAATAATAAAATTATTTAAATCTAAAAAAAGTTGAAATTCATCAGCTGATTGTGTGGGACAAAACGACAAGCCTTTAGATAGTAACTCTATTTCTCCTTTTTTGAGTATATATTGTGATAAATTAAACACATTACTGGATTTTTCATGTATATTCTCAATTTCAATAGATTCTTGCAAGTCGGTTTCTAATCCTCCCTGCTTTTTTTGTGGGTTTCTTTTTTTCCCCCCTCTGCATCCTCTGATCTTTCTTTTCTTTTCGTAGATCTGGATAGATGCATTTGATTTGGGAGGGCTTGAAAATATTTTGTGATTACATGATTCCCTATAGGGGGTGATGTCTTGGATTTTTGTGTTTGAGGACTGATGTTCGAACTTGGGGGGAACTCTAAAAAAGATATATTGGTTAGTGTGCTATTTATTGTAGAGTTCGATGTCTCTATTTCAGGAGTGATAGGATCTGCGGTGGGTCTATCCATGTTTTACCAGTAATACAATAATCTTAGTTAGAATAAAGGATAGCATCAAAACTATCAAAAAGAATAAACACAATTATCAAAGAAACTAAGAGTACTCACACTGTCTGTCAGCGGCGAGAATACGCGGACGATGATGATTTCTTTGAAATATACGGTCACCTGCATGTGGACATGTGTATATATATATATATATATGTGTGTGTATATATATATATATATATATGTATACAAAAAATCAATCCTCTTTTACACTAAAGCTAAGAATATCTACCATTTGGCAGAAAATAGTTGGTTAAAAGGTAGAAAAGAGGAGAAATAGCAATTAAGAGAAAATCAGTCTGAGGAAAAAACATACACACACCTGTGCTGAAACACCCATGATGAACCTTCACCTTGCCAGTTTAACCTGGAAGTGAAGCATATGATACAAGTATATAAGATGATGTATTGTAACCAAATTTATATGCCTGATGAAGACCACAGTGCGTGGTTGAAACGCGTTGCAGCAATCAAATTTTATATTGTTCTTTTTTAATAATAAAATCGTTGAAAATACACCCTGACGATTTTGTGAAGATACCAGTACAAACCACACCTGAGCGCCCGTTCAGAGGAGCAGCTTTTTCTTCCTAATCTGCATTACTTCAAAACCGCAAGGAGAGGAGTTCCTGACACGAATTCACCCCATGCGGTTATGGCTCCAGAGGCAAGCACAGTGTGATCAAGCGTGTACAAGCTACAAAGTTAAGTTGTGCTGGCGACATTGCACAACTCACCAAGGTGAGCTCCATTCATTAAGTTACTCAATATCTTACAAATACCAGAACGATATCACCTTAGAGGAGCGCCGTTTTTTTTTTTTTTTTTTTTTTTTTTTTTTTTTCTTTTTTTTCTCTTTTTTATCCCCCCTTTTTATCTTAAGAAACTTTATGTGGTAATAACTTTGGAATGCTTTTACCTATCCAAGCGATTCTGAGAATGTTTTCTTGTGATATATTGGACTTTATGTTAGTGAAAAAATGGAGTCGATAAATTCAATATTTATTTGTGGGAAACCCCAAAATTCAGAGTCAATTGGCAAAATTATAATAATACCATACAAAATAGTTACTAGATAACATTTCCCATATGTTTACTTTATGTTTGCATTGTTTTTTGAACATCCTTTTATTTTTCTAGGATGTTACAAGGCTTAGAACTTTAGCAGCAATTTCTCACATTTTCAAGAAAATGTCAAAAGGCTATTTTTTTATGGACCAGTTCAGTTCTGAAGTGGTTTTGAGGGCCCTATATATTAGAAATCCCCTATAAATTCCCCCATTTTAAAAACTGCACCCTCAAAGTATTCAAAAAAGCATTTATAAGGTGTGTTAACCTTTTAGGCGTTTCACAAGAATTAAAGCAAAGTAGAGGGGAAATTGACAAATTTCATTTTTTTTGCAGAAGTTCATTTTTCATTAATTTTTTCTGTAACACAGAAGTTTTTACAAGAGAAACGCAACTCAATATTTATTGCCCAAATTCTCCAGCTTTTAGAAATATCCCACATGTGGCCCTAGCGTGCTAACGGACTGAAACACTTGCCTCAGAAGTAAAGGAGGCATCTAGAGAATTTTGGGGCCTTTTTTTTTATTAGATTATATTTTAGGCACCATGTCAGGTTTGAGGAGGTCTTGTGATTGCAAAACAAAGGAAACTTCCCGAAAAAAAAAACAATTTCTTAAACTACACCCCACAAGGAATTAATCTAGGGGTGTAGTGAGCATTTTGAACCCACAGGTGTTTCATACATTTTATTAGAATTTGGACGTGAAAATATATATTTTGTAATTTTTCCAATGTTCCCCTCGGACCTGCACAACTGCATATTTTTATTTTCTCACTTATTGGAGGCTTAACTTATTTTAT
The DNA here is from genome assembly GCF_050947455.1 of Rhinoderma darwinii. Classification (NCBI taxonomy): domain Eukaryota; kingdom Metazoa; phylum Chordata; class Amphibia; order Anura; family Rhinodermatidae; genus Rhinoderma; species Rhinoderma darwinii. Next base: position 172,172,569 of record NC_134688.1, read on the forward strand.
TTTCTCATAGATGTAGTGGTATGGGGGCTGTTTTTTTTTGTGGGCCGAGCTGTAGTTATTATTGGTACCATTTTGGGGTACATGTGACTTTTTGATCACTTTTTCCCCTTTTTTTTGGGAGGCAAGGTAACCAAAAAACAGCAATTCTGATATAGTTTTTTTTTATGTAGCGTTCACCAAGCATCGGCCATAACTTTTTCATTTTTTCGTCGACGTAGCTGTATGAGGGCTTGTTTTTTGCGAGACGAGCTAGAATTTTTATAGGTACCTTTTTTGGATACATGCGACTTTTTTATTTTTATTTTTGGAAGGCAATGTGACAAAAAAAACAGCAATTCTGGCAGTATTTTTTAATTTATTTTTTTACGGCATTCACTGTGCAGGACAAATAACATAATATTTTTATAGTTCAGGTCGTTACGGACGCGGCGATACCAAATATGTACGGGTTATTAGTATTTTTTAATAATAAATGACTTAATAAGAGGAAAAGAGTCTATTGTGTTTTATTTTATTACTTGAAACTTTTATTTAATTTTTTAGAACTTTTATTATTACTTTTTGTAAAAAAAATTTTTTACACGTTTCTTTAGTCCCACTAGGGGACTTGAAGGTCCAACTGTTTGTTTGTTTGATTGATGTTCTAATACATTGCACTACCTATGTAGTGCAATGTATTAGAACTGTCAGTTGTTCACTGAGAGCAAGCCGATCAGGCTCCGCCTCCAGGCTGGGACTGCTCCTGATCACCGTGACGTAATGGTACTGCGCTTTGCGGGAAGCAGTGCCCGACAGCAGTGTATATATACGGCGGATGTCGAGAAGGGGTTAAGCATCCGTGACAGTCATCCATCCCCCATAGGCTATTATGGAATTAGTTTAATGTATACGCCAGGAAAAGCTCATGGCATATAAATAAAATGCATGGCATATGTCATTCAAAGGCTCTCATGTTGAAAAACAATTATACTGTCAGCATAATTTTTTTTACATCATCCGTTGTATGGAATAGTAAACTCTACTATACTATTCCATACCTAAAAAAAAAGTTACTGTATTCTGACTTCAACCAGCCCAATGGAGACCAAAAGAATGCTCTTGGCCTACGGCCGGGCTAATGGAGCCCTATGGACACATTTAGTGCGTATATCAGGAGCTTCCCTGTCATACATGCTAAACATAGGGCAAAAACATGATGTGTGAACAGGGACTAACAGGTTCTGGGAAAAAAAAAGTTGACTGTTCTACTACAACAGCTGTCAGTGCTGGGACTGCATACTTTGGTATGATCAGGAATATTATGAGATAGCTGTGACACATGTACAGCAGGTGGAGACAAAGTATATTGATAGTTTATGTCAAACTGAATACTAAGTTATCCCCAATAAAATAGCTACGATGACACAGTAACAGGCTCTGTCCACATCACGTACCCTTTTACATTCAGCATATATGTCTGGATGGTATCCAGGACTAACCTTAATATATACGTGGATTTACCTTTATTTTAACTGTACTGAAAAGCATAGCTTTCTACCGCAATAAAGGCGTATTCCTGAAAATATATGTCTTTATATAATATAAGTTGATGTATGCAACTACATACGCATACAGTTGCAAACGTCTGTAGTATACTCTGAATGTGCTCAACAAATGTGATGTAAAAATCTATTTCTATTAGGCCAAGTTCAAAAGAGCATTTTTGAGTGCATTTATTTAGAAACAAACCCACCCCCCCTCCCCAAAAAAGTATGTTTTTTTTTAATTTTTATTAAAATAGGAAGGATTTAAAACGTATTAGAAAATAAATGTATTTTAAACAGCAGTTTAGACAAAGTGGCGCTGCTATAGGTGTTGCAGGCGGAGTATTTGCAGCCGGGCACAACAGCTTGGGGGGCCACAGTCTACCCAGCCACGTAAGAACTCAGTATTATTAGAAGATGGAGCAGTGACTGTAAATAGCACATCAAACTTATCATACTATTCATGTTTATCTCTCTATACAAGTATTTTATAATGCATATAGATTCCATATAGCCTGTCATGAATAGAGAGTCAGCAGTCAATAGCTGCGGAAGTACAGGTCTTGAACTCATTATATTCAAGCTATGCCTCTTGTGAACAAGGTCTTAGGCTGCCCATACACGCAACGCTTTTGGGCGTGCAGCCGGGAACTGCGCTGCACAACTCGCACATGCTTTACTGTAAATTGCTGCGGTTTTGTGATGCGGTTTTCAGCCACGAGGCTTGACCTGTACTAGCCTCATGGTCGAAAACCGCATTGCAAAACCGCTGCGATTTAAAGATAAAATCACAAACGGTAATTGCCGCAAGATTATTGGCAGGTAGGCCACTACCGCTATGTGTACGGAATGCCTCAGTTATACTATTTCGAATAATACTATTTCACATAACTTTAGGGAATAATTAGATTACTCTTTTAAAAACAAAGAGTAATATAATCAAATACAAATTGTAGTAGAGCTATATGCGATAGATAGACAGAGAGATAGATAGATAGATAGATAGATAGATAGATAGATAGATAGATAGATAGATAGATAGATAGATAGATAGATAGATAGATAGATAGATAGATAGATAGATAGATAGATAGATAGATACTAGATAGATAGATAGATAGATACTAGATAGATAGATAGATAGATAGATAGATAGATAGATAGATAGATAGATAGATAGATAGATAGATAGATAGATAGATAGATAGATAGATAGATAGATAGATAGATATGAGAGATAGATAGATAGATAGATAGATAGATAGATAGATAGATAGATAGATAGATAGATAGATAGATAGATAGATAGATAGATAGATAGATAGATAGATAGATGATAGATAGATAGATAGATAGATAGATAGATAGATAGATAGATAGATAGATAGATAGATAGATAGATGATAGATAGATAGATAGATAGATAGATAGATAGATAGATAGATAGATAGATAGATAGATAGATAGATATGAGATAGATAGATAGATAGATAGATAGATAGATAGATAGATAGATAGATAGATAGATAGATAGATAGATAGATAGATAGATAGATACTAGATAGATAGATAGATAGATACTAGATAGATAGATAGATAGATAGATAGATAGATAGATAGATAGATAGATAGATAGATAGATAGATAGATAGATAGATAGATAGATAGATAGATAGATAGATATGAGAGATAGATATGAGAGATAGATAGATAGATAGATAGATAGAGAGATAGATAGATAGATAGATAGATAGATAGATAGATAGATAGATAGATAGATAATAGATAGATAGATAGATAGATAGATAGATAGATAGATAGATAGATAGATGATAGATAGATAGATAGATAGATAGATAGATAGATAGATAGATAGATAGATAGATAGATAGATAGATAGATAGATAGATAAATAGATAGATAGATAGATAAACTAAGTGCGTGTTATACAATCAATCTATTATTAATGACAACCTTTAATTTCTAATGAGTAACTTTGTCACTACTAATGGGTAGCAGAAACCAGGTAAGAAATAATTGATGTGCAAGTTACAGAACTGTTAATGCTGCTACTGCTCTGTACTTTCTCTGTGGGAAAGAACATATTCTTGTTATGAAATTGAATCATTATATTACTTGATTACTGGCTTATTAGAAAACTGTGAGCTCTGACAGTATTAGTCATATCGTGTGTATGTGTTTCCAGGCGCATTGCAGGAGTTTTCATTGCCTGCAATGCTGTAATATATTACACTGCTTCTCTACTACATAAAAATATTCATGCTATAATACGATCAATATAAAATACTTATAGTATTTTTCTGATTTTGTTTAAAAACACATGTTAGCATTACATAAATTGCATAAGGAAAGGATTTAGCATGTAACAATGAGTCAGCTGTTTGTATTGAAATGGATCTCCAGGATCCTGTTCTGAGGCTTATTTTCCTCAATATATGCGAGTTAATATATGTTACCTGATAACCTTTTTACTCATTGACGGTTTAGTTTCTTGTAGCTTATAATCATTCTGTCCTTGCTGTATGGGAAATTAACTTTACATGCCCTGACTACCTGTGGTGGGCTTCTGCTTATACACAGCAGCCAGACAGAATAAACAGAGCTGCAGTGTAAAGTGTGGATCTCAGATTCTCATTTAGCAGTGCAGTTAGTTGCAGTCACTAATCATAACTCTACACTAATGAAACAGAGATAAACAGCAGCTAAGCGAGATAGACTGAAGAAAATAAACACAGTTATTCATTTATAATGATTTATATGTCACTTTAAGACCACTGCGAAAAACAAAAAATGTGTAAACCGCATCCTTGCATTAATACAGAATTATGGATTGATCTTCAGCTGCCACTGCAGATGTGGCAATCCTTATCTGCAGTCTGATGATGGAGCAAAATAACTTATCACTTAAGCCAATGAAAAAGTCAAGTTAAAGTTTCTTGCCACTGTGTATTTACTGTGTTAAAAGTCAAGTTAAAGATCGGTGTAGGTTAGATCAGTTTACCTTCACCTCCCTACAGTATATGCGATGGGCAGCCCCAAGCAAGTGTATCTTTTACAGGTCCTCCAGAACATTACCCAAAGGTACTCACAGTCCAGTATTTGGCAAAATAAGGTGGGCAAGTATGGTCAAAATGTTTTTGCTGAAAAAATGTGCTATGTTAGAATGCCCCAATAGGAAAACATTGAGGTTGCATAACCCAGAATTCAAGGTAACCCACAAAGTAAGGTAACCCACTATTTTATTACGATCGCCACGCAAATTAAAGTCACCGTGGAGTTTTAGCCTTAGAAAATGTTCACATGTGTTGTTTCAATGCGTTTATGTCTTAGGCCCTATTCACACAACAGGGATTCTCGGCCGTGTAACGGCTGTTCTTTGTCACACGGCCGCAGTAGGAACAATAGGCTCCAAATGGGGCCATTCACACGCCCGATTTTTTGAATAGAAAAAATGGAACATGCCCTATTTTGGGCCGTTCTCCCGGCCGCATGGCTCCCATAGAAGTCTATGGGGCCGCGTAAAGCACAGATGTCGCTCGGATGTGATCAGAGTGACGACCGTGCATTCTGCCGCTCGCTTCCCTACAGGAAAGGGGGAGTGCCATTTATGGGAAGTGGCTATGTGCAAGGGTGCTGTGTAGCACTACCTACAGGGGGGCTTTGTGGCATTTCCTACAGGGGGGTTGTGTGGCATTACCTACAGGGGGGCTGTGTGGCATTATCTACAGGGAGGATGTGTGGCACTACCTACAAGAGGGTCTGTGCGGCACTACCTATAAGGGTGTCTGTGTGGCACTACCTAGAAGGGGGTCTGTGTGGCACTACCTACAAGGGGGTCTGTGTGGCACTACCTACAATGGGGTGTGTGTGGCACTACCTACAAGGGGGGCTGTGGCAGTATCTACAGAGGGCAGTGTGTGGCATTATCTACAGAGGGCAGTGTGTGGCATTATCTACAGAGAGCAGGGTGTGTCATTATCTACAGAGAAAAGTGTGTGGCAAAAAATTTACAAATGAAGTTCATCAGTTTTTAAAGCAGATAGGGAAAAAAACGGATGCAAAACGGGTCAAAATCGGCCGTTAAAAATGAAAACACGGCCCGGAACAGAAACGGAATGGATGCAGAGCGGCCGAGGAAAACGGACCAAAACGGCTGTTTTTATCGGCCGACACTCGGACCCTGTCGTGTGAATAGAGCCTTCATATTGTTGCTGTACTTTTTTGTTTGTTGTTTTTTTTAGCTAAATAACAGAAAGCAATTTACAAAAATACATGATGTAAACAGTGTTAAAACACCACATGTGAACATACTTGTTCTCTGGTTGATCAGAATCTTACCGGAAAGCATTTTATGCCTCCAGGCTCTTGAGATGTAAATCCAGCGTTTACACTACAAATCCTCTACAATTTTGTACTAATATACTTATTTATAAATGCATACAATTTGTAAATACAAGCATTGCATATTGCAAACTCCATTAAGGAAATAAAATTATCTTATTTACAATAGGAAAAATTCCTGTTCCTTTTAAAAATAAATAACCATATGTGGTTTGGATATAATTGCTAAATCAGTGGTATGTATTAGGGTGGGGGAGCTCCCTAGCCTTCCTGCAGGCCCTCGGTCAACCTCTTCCCCTTCCCCATAAGTAGCTTGATGGGAGCAGTGTCTGGTTCTTGTTCCCCAAGAATTTCCTTTAAAATGTTGAAATTATTGCTGGGGAAGTATTGGGTTTGGCATCAGGTCTCTCACCTTTTGTTCCTGATAGCAGTGACCCAACATGTTTCCATGGTAGGTACACAGAACTATAAGAAAAGCCCAAATTAACATAGGCGCTATTAAACTGTATGTGCATAAAACATTTTTTCTTCATTGTTTACATACATCTCTGTAAAAAATAAAATAAAGATCAAACCAAATTCAGTTTTTCAAGATAAATGCCCTAAACCAACCTATGAGGCTTTATACTGATCTGTTCCCTTTCCCTGATTCTGTTATACTGAACCTTCTTACATTGGCACCTGATTAAACAAGCGACATGTTGTTTCTCTTGCATATTTTATTTCCCGGCTCTAGTTATAATCAGCGTCCAGATAACTAGTCTTCTGAATACCTATTATTAGAGAAGTGACAAACAATCTGGAGTACACAATAATTATGGTGATTTTCTTTACGTTTGTTTCTTTAGCACAGTTGTAAAACTTCTAAGGGAATTGTTAACCTCTGGGAAAGTACTAATTTACCATCAATCAACTCCACAATGTGATCTGATAGGGTTATAAAAAGATTTCATATTTAACTATAACAACCTTAGGATGGCTTTTATAAACCTTCTACCGCATCACGTGGGAGCAGTCCACACAAAAAGGGACACATTAATTTGTTATGAAAGACAATGTATAACACATTTAAGAACATATAACATATTTACAGAAGGAATACAGTTACTGTAAATGGGCATACATCTAGCAATTATAGTAGTCAGTATAAATGGCAGAGCCTAACTGATCTGAAAATGCAGGTTTAAGTGTAGTTAATCATCCCCATCCCCCTATGTCAAATATGATTAAAGAAGCTGTTTGGCCCTCGATAACTACTATCCCTGTGTATAAAGAAATAACAGGGAGGAAACATGGAGGGCGCAAGGAGGTGAGTGGTAGAGTGCCTTCTCTGACTAATAGTTTCTTTACAACGTTAGATCCCATGCACACGTCAAAGAGCCTGGAGCCTGTGTGGCGGCACGCGAGTCCCTACAGTTATCTAATACTGAGCAATAGGCACTACTTGAGAAGCCATATGGTACCTTCATACAGCACCGTATTACGGAAATATGTTTCCCTAGAAGCATACCGGCCCCGCTGTACTCTATGTATAAGCAGTAGCACTTCGATTACTAGAGTACAGCGGTGCAACTAGACTTCGGTCCCCCGGCAGTGCTATAAAAATCTATGAAAATCTCAAAATCAGTGCAACAGGGGACTGGAATGTATATTTGCGAGTGTACTCACATAGTGCAGTGAGTACACTGCTAATACTTTTCGGTCCCCACATAACCCCTTTAAGGTGATAACGTAGCATGGATTCTTTACACATGCCTACAGAGATGTCAATGTTTTCTTGGTCTGAAATGCACAGAATCACCAGGGGACCAAAGTCTAGTTGCACCGCTGTACTCTAGTAATTGAAGTACTACTGCTACTGCTTATACATAGAGTACAGCGGGGCCGGTCACATGATGAAGAGTCGTATCGTCATCAAAGAAGGCTGTGCAACTAGACTTCCGGTCCCCCGGCAGCGCTATAAAAATAGATGAAAATCTCAAAATCAGCGTGATGGGGACCGGAATGTATATTAGCAAGTGTACTCACATACTAAAGTGAGTACACTGCTAATAATTTTTGGTCCCCTCATAACCCCTTTAAGGAGGACGTCATGTATGGCCTTAAAAGGTTGCTTTAGTTTTTAACATAAAGAAAAGTTATACAATTTCCCAATATTGCCCATAATGAAAAGTTATATAATCATAATGGAATTTTTTTTACAATTTCCCTATATAATTTCTGCATCAAATTCCCTCCCTTTGTTAACACACATTAGATAGTGAAAAGCAGTGATCACAATATTTAAAGGGTTAAGTTGCTGATTCTCTCATTTGTGTCATTGCTGTTGGAGTGAGACTGTCAATCATAGCTGTCCTTCAGTGGCTGATGATATAGGTACAGTATATATCCATCATGTTGCATAAACAACTGTGACATATACTGTATACGCATTGCTACACATATATTCTATATATTACATTGTTTACATTGCCGGCTGCATAAAATAGGGAAACTGTGGACAATAGAAAAAAAGTTCATATTGCAAAGCATTTTCGCTTTGTTTACATCTTTCCGTTGCTCTGCTCCATCATAGGAGTAGAACAGTAAAAAAACAGAGCCGTCAGATCTGTCACACGACGGAAAACCACAGAGCGTGATGGAACCCATTGACTTTAATGGGTTCTGTCGCGTTTCTGTCACTGTGTCCAGCGTTTTGACAAACTATTTGCCTGGCAAAAAGATGGAGATCAGATGAAGACAGAGCCTCCGATGCAGATGTGAACAGAGCCGATCTGCGTCAGGATTACTAGATCCGTTGCATGATGTAAACCAATGCGTCCGACAGAACTCCTTGACTTTGAAGGTTTGCGTCAGGTTTCTGTCTCGGTGTCCGATGTTTTGCTGGACAATATAGCGCAACATACGATGCAGATGTAAACAGAGGCTAAACCTAATAAACTCTTTAACCCCTTAAGGACGCAGCCTAGTTTGGGCCTTAAGGCTCAGAGCCCATTTTTCAAATCTGACATATTTCACTTTATGTGGTAATAACGTCGGAATGCTTAAACCTATCCAAGCGATTCTGAGATTGTTTTCTCGTGACACTTTGGGCTTCATGTTCGTGGTAAAATTTGGTCGATATATTCAGTCTTTATTTGTGAAAAATTGCAAAATTTAGAGAAAATTTACAAAAAATAGCATTTTTCAGAATTTAAATGCATCTGCTTGAAAAACAGACGGTTATACCACCCACAATAGTTACTAGTTCACATTTCCCATATGTCTACTTAAGATTAGCATCGTTTTTTGAACATTATTTTATTCTTCTTGGACGTTACAAGGCTTAGAACATAAACAGCAATTTCTCATATTCTTAAGAAAATTTCAAAAGCCTTTTTTTGAAGGTACCGGTTCAGTTCTGAAGTGGATTTGAGGGGCCTATGTATTAGAAACCCCCATAAAACACCCCATTTTAAAAACTAGACCCCTCAAAGTATTCAAAACAGCATATAGAAAGTTTTTTAACCCTTCAGGCATTTCACAGGAATTAAAGCAAAGTGGAAATTAAATTTGCAAATTTCATTTTTTCTGCTGAATTTCAAATTTATTAAATTTTTTTCTGTAACACAGAAGGTTTTACCAGATAAACACTACTAAATATGTATTGTCCAAATTCTGCAGTTTTTATAAATGTCCCACATGTGGCTCTAGTGCGCTCGTGGACTAAAACACAAGCCCTAGAAGCAAAGAAGCACCTAGTGCATTTTAAGGCCTCTTTTTTATTAGAATATATTTTAGGCAGCATGCCAGGTTTGAAGAGGTGTTGAGGTATCAAAACAATGGAAACCCACCAGAAGTGACCCCATTTTGGAAATTACACCCCTCAAGGAATTCATTTATGGTTTTTGTTATCATTTTGACCGCACAGTTTTTTCACAGCACCTATTTGAATTGGGCTGTGAAATGAAAAAAATGATATTTTTTCCAATAAGATGTAATTTTTGATCAAAATTTCTTATTTTCACAGGGAACAACATACCCCATTTTGTTGCCCAATTTGTCCTTAGTGCGGCAATACCCCATTTGTGGTGATAAACTGCCGTTTGGGCCCATGGGAGGGCTCAGAAGGAAAGGAGCGCTATGTGTTTGTTGGAGTCCAGATTTTGCTGGATTGGTTTTCGGGTGCCATGTCGCATTTGCAGAGCCCCAGAGGTATCAAAGCAATGGAAACCCACCAGAAGTGACCCCATTTTGGAAACTACACCCCTCAAGGAATTCATTTATGGTTTTTGTTATCATTTTGACCGCACAGTTTTTTTCACAGCACCTATTTGAATTGGGCTGTGAAATGAAAAAAAAGATATTTTTTCCAATAAGATGTAATTTTTGATCAAAATTTCTTATTTTCACAGGGAACAACATACCCCATTTTGTTGCCCAATTTGTCCTTAGTGCAGCAATACCCCATTTGTGGTGATAAACTGCCATTTGGGCCCATGGGAGGGCTCAGAAGGAAAGGAGCGCTATGTGTTTGTTGGAGTCCAGATTTTGCTGTATTGGTTTTCGGGTGCCATGTCGCATTTACAGAGCCCCAGAGGTATCAAAGCAATGGAAACCCACCAGAAGTGACCCCATTTTGGAAACTACACCCCTCAAGGAATTCATTTATGGTTTTTGTTATCATTTTGACCGCACAGTTTTTTTACAGCACCTATTTGAATTGGGCTGTGAAATGAAAAAAATGATATTTTTTCCAATAAGATGTCATTTTTTATCAAAATTTCTTATTTTCACAAGGAACAACATACCCCATTTTGTTGCCCAATTTGTCCTTAGTGCGGCAATACCCCATTTGTGGTGATAAACTGCCGTTTGGGCCCATGGGAGGGCTCAGAAGGAAAGGACCACCATTTGGCCTACTGGAGCTTTTCTGGTGCTAAGTCATGTATGCAGAAGCCCCTGAGGTACCAGTACAGTTGAAACCCCCGAGAAGTGACCCCATTTTAAAAACTACACCTCTTAAGACATTCATCTAGAGGTGTAGTGAGCATTTTGACCCCACAGGTACTGTGTAAAAGATAATGCGCAGCAGATGGTGCAGAGTGAGATTTGCAATTTTATATATATATATGGCATGTCAGTGTCCGATATAGTGTGCCCAGCATGCGCCACCGGAGATATACACCCCTTAAATTGTAATGTGGGTTCTCCTGGGTACGGCAATACCCTACATGTGGCTGTTATCAGCTGCCTGGGCACACAGCAGGGCTCAGAAGGGAAAGATGAGGGGGGTAAGCTGTGCGGAGTGCATCAGGGTAAATTAAAAATCAAGGGATGTATGATACATTTTAAAACAATCTTTTATACAGAGCCCTGGTTTTTCGGGACACGTGTCACATTGGTATATTGTGTTCTTCCTTATCCCCCTCTTATAGCAGACTCTGCACCTCTTTTGACTCTTTCCCTTTCCACCGGTTTGGGGAACTTCTCTTGGAAAGTGTTGCCCTGGTACGATGCGTGTGGCCTCGCTTCCAGAAGTACTGGGTGCCCCCCCTTCCTGGTCCCTAGAGATTAGATCTTGAAATTCCAGGAAAGTTCCCCTCTGTCCTGCACATCGACGTAGCACATACGCATTGTACAATGCCATCTGTATGATGTGCCCGGCCAGCTTCTTATACCACACCGCATGGCGCTGTAGGGCTTCAGGACTTGATCTGACAAGTCCATCCCTCCCATGTACCTATTGTAGTCCAGGATGCAGTCTGGTTTGGGGGTGGCCTTTCCTTCATATATCCTAAACCTGTAGGTATACCCTGATGCACTCTCACAGCTTATACATCTTCACGCCATACCTTGCCCTCTTACCCGGCAGGTACTGGCGGAATTGAACCCTCGCTTTAAAATGTACCAGGGACTCATCAATAGAAATACACGTCTCGGGGGTGTATGCTTGGGAAAACCGGGCACTGAAACGGTCTAATAGGGGTCTCCGTTTATACAAACGGTCAAAACTGGGGTCATCTCGGGGTGGGCACGTCTCATTATCAGTATAATGTAAGAAGCGAAGTATTGCCTCATTTATTTATTTTTTTAGGTTACAGTTCAGTTCTGAAGTTGCTTTGAGGAGCCCATATATTAGAAACCCCTATCAAATACCCCATTTTAGAAACTAGACCCCTCAAAGTATTCACAACAGCATTTAGAAAGTTTATGAACCCTTTAGGTGTTTCACAGAAATTTAGAGCAAAGTAGAGGTGAAATTTACTTTTTTTTTTTTTGTCAGAAAATCCTCTTTATACCATTTTTTTTATAACACAAAAGGATTTATCAGAGAAACGCAACTTAATACGTATTGCCCGGATTCTGCAGTTTAGAGAAATATCCCACATGTGGCCCTCGGGCGGTAATGGACTGAAGCATCGGCCTCCGAAGCAAAGGAGCACCTAGCGGATTTTGAGCCCTCTTTTTTATTAGGCACCATGTCCGGTTTGAAGAGGTCTTGTGGTGCCAAAACAGTGGAAAACCCCCAAAAGTGACCCCAATTTGGAAACTAGACCCCTTGAGGAATTCATTGTAGTTTTCTTGGGGTGCATGCGGCTTTTTGATCAGTTTTTATTCTATTTTTAGGTGGCGCGGTGACTAAAAAACCGCAATTCTACTATTGTTTTTTTGTTCTATTTTTTTCACAGCGTTCACCGCGCGCTATAAATGACACATTCACTTTATTCTGCGGGGCGATACGATTACGGCGATACCAGATGTTTATAGTTTTTTTATGTCTTATGGCGTTTGCACAATAAAATACGTTTTGTAAACAATCATTCACTTTTTGTGTTACCTTATTCTAAGAGCCAAAACGTTTTTATTTTTCCTTCAAAAAAGCCGTGCGAGGACTTATTTTTTGCGTAACGAACTGTAGTTTCGATCAGGACCATTTTTCGGTACATGCGACTTTTTGATCTCTTTTTATTCCATTTTTTGGGAGGTGAAGTGACCAAACAATTGTGATTGTGGTGCGGTTTATTATTTTTTTTTTTTACGGCGTTCACCGCGCGGGATAAATAACAAAATAATTTTGTAGTTCAGGCCGTTACGGACGCGGCGATACCAATTATGTATAGTTTATTTGTTTATTTATTTATTTATTTTAATAATAAAGACTGACAAGGGAAAAAGGGGGATTTTTACTTTTATTACTTTTAAAACTTTTATTTTCTTATTTTTACACAACTTTTTTTAACTTTTTCTTTACTTTATTACTTTGTCCCACTAGGGGACTTGAGGGCAGGAGGCTCTGATCGCTATTCTAATACACTGCACTACATGCGTAGTGCAGTGTATTAGAGCTGTCAGCTACTCACTGACAGCAAGCATAGTGGGTCCTGACGTTGTCAGGACCCACTAGGCTTCCGTCTATGGCATAGCCGGACGCCATTTTTTGGTGTCCGGTTGCCATAGTCACCATCGCCGGCCGCTATCGTGTAGCAGGCCGGCGATGGCGGATTAACCCCTAAGAAGCCGCGATCGCTATTGAACGCGGCTTCTGAGGGGTTAAATCTGCGGGGACCACCGCGATCGGTCCCGGCACATTGAGCAGTGATAGTCTGCTGTCGGAAACAGCAGCTATGACAGCTCATGCACGCGCCCCGCGCGAACGGCGCCGTGTTTACTCCATGACATACTATTATGTCATGGAGCGCGAACGATGCACTTACCATGACATAATAGTATGTCCTGGAGCGTTAAGGGGTTAAGGAAACTGCAAGCTGTATTACAAAAAGAGTAAAAGTTCTGCAAGACATAATGCCATACTCCAATAGAGGTCACACAACAACTTTGCGACATTCCTACTGACTTCTATTGGAGTGTGACTTGAATAAAAATAAGCTAAGAAAATGGAAAAGCATGGTTGTAGGAGGAAAAAGTCCAATGACCTCCTCGCACTGGACAACATACTGCAGTAGGAAATATATAACTCCCCAAGTATTTTCTGTAGTTCAGTACAAGGAAGCCATTTAAAGGTATTTTCACATAAATAACAGTAATCACCTGTCCACCTATGATAGGTGATAAATGTTAAATTAGCTGGGGAACAACCACTGACTGTTCATCGTCCTGTAGGGGACTGCAGTACAGAGGAGTAGTACCCTGCAGTGGGCAAACTGGTGATAAATGTTGATCAGGGGTCCCCTATAAGTTTGCAAAATATTACTTTTAGTGCTTAGAACTATACTAGATGGTATAGCTCATATAGTACTATTCCCATATAGGCTGGTAACTGCAAACAGTTTACAAAGCTTATGGGGAAAAAATAATAATTTGCATACATAGGATTTACGTATACATATTGTATATTAAGCATATATATAAAAATTAAAAAAAATCTGTGCAAAATAGGTAACACATGAGTAGAAAAACTAGTAGAGCAGGACAGAGGCATTTCCAATAATACCCTTCACCAGTGGGTTGTTACTTTCTTAAAATCTTTAAAAAACGAAGATGATCTAGATTTATGTATAATTACAAATAGATGGTATTTAGAGGGCATTCAATTCAGGCGATGTTGCAAAATGCTATTTATTATGATCTAAAATGATATGAGTAAATAAATGCTTTTTATAAAAGCGTACAGCAAAGGTTAAATGATTTGTACATAAAGCACTTCCTATAAGCACACGCCTGCAACAACCCCAGGCATGTTGGTAATGCAGGAAGATATCCCCTTGCTATGTTTTACTGAAAGTCGATTATCTGCAGCACTAGAATGATGTCAATTTGTTTCAAAATATTGCAGCAAAGCTTCTGAATGAATGAGCAATTACCCAGAACAGAGGGTGCAATTATAACCAAGTCACTGGGAATGCTTTGATATTTTTTTTTTCTCTTAAATGGAAGGAATAACAAGGAAATGCATTGAAAAAGAGGGAATAATCTGACAGCTGCGTTTGGAAGCACCTTGGCAGCTGTCAGTGGAATCTAAACAGTATTGCTTAAGTCCCCTTACTGAGGTTTTCCTCGAAATCTAAAGAATGACAGTAAGAACTACATCAAAGTGTATACGTTTACGCACAATGTGGTTACCAAAAGCTGAACAAACAACATTTCTTTATTCTACATTCTAGATTCAAAATAACTTCAATGGAGAGCTGTCTGATTCTTAAAGTAGTAATCATTGTTACAAGAACACACAATTCTAAGGGCACGTTCAGACGTGGCGGAATTGCTGTTGAGTTCCGCTGCGGACAGTCCGCAGTGGAATTCTGCAGCAGCCGTTTTTTACATTTGTTTCTATACATTTTTAGGAAAGTTAGTTCAGATTTTGCAGAAAATAACTGTGCGGAATTTAGGCTGAGGTGCGGAATTTTCCCTCCGCAGCATGCTCATTACATTGCGGAGAAGAAGCGGAATTTCACTGCGGATTTCAGCCTTTGCAATGCGAAAACTGAAATCTGTGGCAAGTCCGCTGTGATATCTGCAACGTCTGAATTACCTGTCAAATATGCAAATGTAGGTGCAGATTCGTTGCGTAATTGCCCCAAATCTGCACCAACATTTGCTGCGGAAAAATTCTGCCACGCCTGAACATGGCCTAACTATAGCTAGTGTTTATCTGAAGAAGAGAAGAAGAGAGTCACGTGGGGGGGACAGAGGACCGCAAGACGGTCCAGGTTCTGTCTTCAGAGTTCAATGAACCGATGGGTTAACATTCCTAAAAGAAACTAAAAATTACACTGCACTAACACTTTAGGTGCCCACAGACATTTTAAATCATATAATATACTCAAGAAAATATTGGTTGTCCTCACTAAGGACAGAGAGAAATATTTAAAGAGGGTTCTCCATGTTCCTGTAAATACAACTGCAAGTACAAGATGCACTCTAAGTCAGAAATTTTGTAACTAGTTTAGTATTAGTTTTAACCTTTAGCATACCGGTCAACAGTCCCGTTTTTCATGGGACTGTCCCGCGAGCTGGGCACAGAGGCAGGTTTATGTAAATTTGGATTAATAGGGGTGTTTCTGACAGGTTTTGGCTTACAAATTTTACACTGTTTGGGTTTCAAATATCTTGGCTCATTTCAATAAACTTTATTTACAAACGCATTTAAAGGTATTCTTCTGCTTCAACTAAATATGTAATGTACTAAATCTCCTTTAAGTTCTTTTTTCCCACACTTTTATACAGCACTTGATGTTTTCTCACACACGTGTCTCCAAGTAGCAACATATATGAACATTGTTCATTCATCAAGCTCTATGTACACAATGTGCCCACTATTTATAAATGCAAACCCACCCAAGATCGTAGAAACTGCATTGAAGGGCTAATTCACACATATACTTAGTTCCGTTCACCTTTTCCAACAGCAACTGACCTCTAAACGGATTTTATTATTTTTAATGGGATTTTTTTTTCAATAAAATATTGTTTTTTGTTGTTTTTTTTTTGCCTGACAGAGAAGGTTTCTCTATCTGGTGTGGGGGGGGGGGGGGTGTTTGCCATTGATATTAAGGCTGGGTTCACACGACCTATTTTCAGGCGTAAACGAGGCGTTTTACGCCTCGAATTACGCCTGAAGACACGGCTCCAATACGTCGGCAAACATCTGCCCATTCATTTCAATGGGTTTGCCGATGTACTGTGCCGACGACCTGTAATTTTACGCGTCGCTGTCAAAAGACGGCGCGTAAAATAACTCTCCTCAAAACAGCTCCGGAATTTCAGCCGTAATTGATGTTATCGTGTTCACATACCCTATCGGGGGACCAGTGGGTAATGATCTGGGTCTATCATTCACATGCAGCCAGCTTTCTTTTTTTTAGGATGGAAGATCTGATCCACGCTTAAAATGTTAGATTGGGGTCAAATTGTAGTAATATTACAAACAGCATCTTTGCGGAATTTATGCTAATCTATCTTTTGGTACTGAAATGTTTTGTCTGGTTTAAATAACCCATTTAAAAAAATAGAAATGGGTCCTGCATTTAGTACCCTTATCTTTTAAACAAAGCGGAGAACAACTACTTAGTGTCTCATTCTCTGGGGGTCTGATCATTTCAATGGGCACTGTGTACTTCGTGATATATAATTTCTCATAGAGTAGCACTGCAGGGGAAATTAACATTTGCAGACAGGTTCCCCTGGAGATTCCAGCTCATTTTTGGGACACCGTGTGTTCAGCTTACCATCAGAAGACCTTTCTAGCAGAGAGGTTGTCCAAAGTGGACAACCCCTTTAATACTTTCTTAGTGCAGGGAACGTCTGAAAAATGTACCACTCCTAGGAAACCCTACTACAATTACTACCTTGGTGAGAAATGAAATCTATAATTCTTGCCCACACCTTAAAGAGACTCTGTCACCACATTATAAGTGCCCTATCGCCTACATAAGGAGATCGGCGCTATAATGTAGGTAACAGCAGTGCTTTTTAGTTAGAAAAACGATCTATTTTCACCACGTTAGGAGCGATTTTAGCTTTATGCTAATTACTTTCTTAATGCCCAACTGGGCGTGTTTTTACTTTTGACCATGTGGGTGTTGTACAGAGGAGTGTATGACGCTGACCAATCAGTGACCAATCAGCGTCATGCACTTCTCTCCATTCATTTAATCAGCGCATAGTGATCTTGCTAGATCAGTATGTGCAGTCACTTACTTACACATTAACGTCACTTAAGTGTCTTGACAGTGAATAGACATTCCTTCCAGCCAGGACTGGATGTCTATTCACAATACCGACACTTCGGTAATGTTTGTGTGGTACTTACAGCAGAGCAAGCGTAATCTCACGAGATCACGCTGTAAATGACAGTTTACAGCTAGATTTGCTGTGCTGTAAGTCCCACACAAACGTTACCGAAGTGTCGGGATTGTGAATAGACATCGCGTCTTGGCTGGAAGGAATGTCTATTCACTGTCAAGCATAAATTCCGCAAAGATGCTGTTTGTAATATTACTACAATTTGATCCCCCTACTCCTGTTGCAAGCAGCCCCAGGGTTCTAGGAGGTTTGGTTGGGAAACGTTGCCCTAGTTCATTCTTTGTGATATGGTAGCCTAACTCAACAGGATGCCCATCATTTAGAAATGTGAACAGCAGAGGTTAAAGAATGTTCTAACAGCAATATCATATATTTCTTCTCCTCGCTGCCCAGGGCATGTTTTAAATTCTCCACCACCCCCTAACGCAATAGGAATTTTGAGAAGACAGCACAAGAAATCATTCTTTTTCAGGATGAAAACATGCAAGAAAAGGAGGGTAAATGTGCAAGAACAAGAATGATTGTTATACATTATCTTTGTACTGGGAAGCTTCAACTAGATACTGTTCAGCTAAAGGTAAATGGAATTAATACCCTCTCAATGAGGAAGGAAAAAAATTACCATTATATATATATATTTTTTTAACAAAAGTGATACTGTTAACTTACAAAGGCAAAGATCATGACTTGACCAATGTGACTTAATATTGGAACATCCATGTTCTTCTTACTGAAAAGCATTCATTTGAAATGAATGGGAACAAGTGTCATCCAATTGATCATTGGGAGTCATACAATTTGGCACATACATCCATTTAGGTGTCATGGATTAATAGCATTAAAATTTATCAGCATATTTGCTTACACCAAGAATCTAGTCTTTGCACAGAAAGCATTGATGGCTTAGATTCTAATGCGAAAAAAGGAGAAAAACTGGGACACAAAGTAACCCTGCCCTGTAGATACTCTGTCATTCTGGAAAAGTATTAATGGCATCACTAACATATTACTTCCCAGTTACCTACAACACACCCGACAATTGATGAGGGTTTTTTTAACAAGTAAAATGAACGTAGTGTTATAATACTATTTTATTCTGAAGGGCATGGTGTGTGTATGAGAGAAAGAAAGAAATTCTTTCATTATAACGTTATTGCTTCTAGAAAATACTGAAAGCTTAGCAG
The DNA here is from genome assembly GCF_050947455.1 of Rhinoderma darwinii. NCBI lineage: Eukaryota > Metazoa > Chordata > Amphibia > Anura > Rhinodermatidae > Rhinoderma > Rhinoderma darwinii. Next base: position 172,191,383 of record NC_134688.1, read on the forward strand.
ATTCCTAGTGCATTTTCACTTTTATAGGGAATTCCATGTAGGTTATTCCTAATAAACTTCTATACCCAAATTGATCCCTTTAGGAGAGGGAGTGATTCAGATAATAAGATCATTTTCCTAAGGCTGGATTCACACGAGCGTTGCGTTTTTGCGCGCGCAAACAACGCGGCGTTTTGTGCAAAAACCATTTGACAGCTGCGTGTGTCATCCGTGTCTGATGCGCGGCTGCGTGATTTTCGCGCAGCCGGCATCATAGAGATGAGGCTTGTCGACGCCCGTCACTGTCCAAGGTGCTGAAAGATCTAAATCTTTCAGCACCCTCGACAGTGAATGCCGAACACAACAGCGAAAAACCTTTAAAAAAAAAGATAAAGTTCCTACTTACCGAGAACTTCCCGGCCGTTGCCTTGGTGACGCGTCCTTGGTGACGCGCCTCTCTTGACATCGGGTCCCACCTCCCTGGATGACGCGGCAGTCCAAGTGACCGCTGCAGCCTGTGATTAGCTGCAGCCTGAGCTTGGCCTGTGATTGGCTGGAGCTGTCACTTGAACTGAAGTGTCATCCCGGGAGGTCGGACTGCAGGAAGGAGACAGGAGTAATCGGTAAGTTAGAACTTTGTTTTTTTTTACAGGTTCATGTATTTTGGGATCGCAAGTCACTGTCCATGGTGCTGAAACAGTTTAACTCTTTCAGCACCATGCACAGTGAATGTCTCCCGACGTCGCGGACCGGAATTTTTTTTGCCGGGTTCGGCCAAAACGAGTTTGGCCGAACCCGGTGAAGTTAGCTTCGGTTGTCGGGGTTCGCTAATCGCAAAGACACTCCGTTTGGATGTTCGGAAACAGAAAAGCACGTGGTGCTTTTCTGTTTACATTCATCCTTTTGACAGCTGTTGCGCAAACACGCAGTTCGCACAGAAGTGCTTCCGTGCGACATGCGTGGTTTTCACGCACCCATTGACTTCAATGGGTGCGTGATGCGTTGAAAACGCTGAATCAACGGACATGTCGTGAGTTTTTGGCAACGGAGCAACGCTGCGCAAAAAACGCTGACATGTCTGCACGGCCCCATTGACAAATATAGCTACGGGCAACGCACGTGAAAATCACGCGCGTTGCACGCGCGTATATTACGTTCGTCTGAATAAAGCCTAAAGCTTCTCTACACAGAGCTATTAGCAGAAAACAGGTGGCATTTGCTTTAAAAATAGATTGACAATTTGATAGATCTGATATTTGTGGCTCATGTCTTTAGATGTAAAAAATCCTGCATTAATATATGGCTTTCTAACAGAGAATATTAAAATTGCATGTAATTAAAAAGATTGTGACATTTCATATAAAAAAACGTATAAGGCCGGGTTCCCATGGGTCGGATATGCTGCGTAAAAATCACATTGTGGTGCGGTTTTTCAGATGGAATTTCCGCTGCATAGAAAAACGCTCATACTTACCCCCTTCCTCCTTTGATGTCTGCTCCGGCCTCCTACGATGATGTTGCAGGTCATGTGACACTGCAGCCTGTGATTGGCTGCAGTGGTCACATGGGCTGAAACGTCATCTCAGGAGGCCGGACTGCAAGAAGAAGGAGAGCATTCGGGATAAGTATGATTTTGTTTTGTTTTTCAGAGTTGTGATTTTTGCGGCTTTCTGCTGCTGGTTTTGCATCCACATTGTATTCAATGGGGAAAACCCACAACAGAAAATCAACAAAAACGCAGCATGTCCATTAAATTCCGCATCGCAGGTCAATTTATTAACGTTTACACTGCAGTTTTTATCCGCAGCCTGTGCATGAGATTTACTAACTCTCATCCACTTTGCTGCTACTGTAAACGCTGCAGAATTTCCGCACAGAATTCCGAACTCCGCAGCATTTACGCTACGTGGGAACCCGGCCTAAGAGTGGACTCACATGTGGCAGAATCTGTTGCATAAATTTCCATGACTGAAAATCAGGTCCATTCATCAGACAGGGGTTGTTTCTGCAGCAGGTGAATGGTTTCTGCAAGTTCGATATAGATGAATTGGACTGATTTTGAGTCGCATAAATTTCTGCAACAAAATCTGCCATTTATGATGAACCCTTAGGGTATGTTCACACGCGGTGGTTTCAGACGTGATTCGGGCATTTTACGCCTCAAATTATGCCTGACAAAACGGCTCCATTACACCTACAAACATCTGTTCATTGCTTTCAATGGGAATTACGATGTTCTGTTCCCACGAGCCTTTATTTTACGCGTAGCTGTCAAAATACGGCGCGTAAAATGATGGCTCGTGCAGGTCACTTCTTGGGACGTTTTCTAGAGGAGTTTTTCATTGACTCCATTGAAAAACAGCTCCAAAAACGGCTGTAAAAAACGCAGCGAAAAACACGAGTTGTTAAAAAAAACGTCTGAAAATCAGGAGCTGTTTTCGCCTGAAAACAGCTCCGTATTTTCAGACATTTTTGCTCACTGCGTGTGAACATACCCTTAGTGAAAAAATCCTTTTGGAAATGTTTCTACAGATGCTTCTGAATAAAGAGTAAAAATAAAATATGAAACCCTCATTCACCTATTATGACATTTCCTATTAGGTCTTCTGCACACATTGCGTATGCGGGTTTGTCCACACGTAACAGAATTTCTGCAGCAAATTTCTGCAGCATTTCCGTTAAAACTAGCAGACATTCCGCTGCAGAAAAACCGCACCATTTCCTGCAGTTTTTACTGCAGGAAATGGTGCGGATTTTGCTGCATTTTTTTCAATGCTAGGAGAAGGCGATATCTCCTCGGAAAAACGCAGCAATTCAGTCCACTTTACGCAGCAGGAATTGACATGCTGCGGTACGAAAAATACACACCGCAGGTGAATTTCTGCTCGGAAATTTTACGCAGCGTGTGGATTTGTTATATCTCACCCACTTTTCTGCTTGTATTCTGCTGCGTGTTTTCCGTCCACAATTCTGGACGGAAAGTACGCAGCAATTGCATTACGTGTGGACAAACCCTTAATCTTAAATAAATACTGCAGAATTTCTCCGCACATAAATTAACCTGCAGTGCAAATTTTAAAATCTGCTGGTGATTTTTGCTCCAGATTTTTACAGTGGATTTTAACCCTATCAATGAGAGGGGTAAAATCCAGAGCAAATTTGCTGTGTATTTCACTCCAAGATACGCAGGCAGATTGGGCTTCCCACAGTAAATCTGCATATGTTATGCGCGGATTTTGGTTTGGAACTGCAGATTTTACCCCTTCGACATTGAAAATGGTCAAATCAGCTACGAACATCCGCAACAGAACGAGAATGCTGCAGACTTGAAAATCCACAGAATTCTCTGATTTCTATGCGGAAAATGTTCCACAACATGTGAATGAGATTTGTTCAAATTTCATCCACATTGCTGGGACTGTAATCCGCCGTGGATTTTCTGTGGAAAATTTGTATGTGAAGTCTGCAGCATGTCCGACCCGTGTGAAGGAGGCCTTAGAAGTTCATTCAGAATACATATTGCTGTAAACGGCTTCTATCTTCTGCTAACATTACCTGTAGGGAAACAGAGGAAAATGTTATTCCCCAGCAGCCCTGCATGATTTATATATATATATAACCCCTAATATAATGTATAATCAGAATTATTCCTTTTATATCATAGAAAATATTAATCATATATATGTATGTCTGTGTATATATATATATATATAGTCCAATGGTAGATGAACACAGCACTCCAATGGTTTCCAGAAAATCAGGCCATGTGCTCGTTACCTGGGGGTGAATCAATTCCCCAAGAGAATAGAGAGAAGCGTAGAACACAGTAACGGCACCAGGACTTCAGAGTAGATGAAAGCAAAAAGTGGATTTATTCACCTCAATAAAGCAACGTTTCGGTTCAACAGGAACCATGGCTTGAGAAAGGTTCCTGTTGAACCGAAACGTTGCTTTATTGAGGTGAATAAATCCACTTTTTGCTTTCATCTACTCTGAAGTCCTGGTGCCGTTACTGTGTTCTACGCTTCTCTCTATATATATATATATATATATATATATATATATATACACATATATATACACACACATACATATATATGATTAATATTTTCTATGATATAAAAGGAATAATTCTGATTATACATTATATTAGGGGTTACCAAGTATGCAATCCCCTTATGTGAGAAAGTGTCTCCAAATCAAAGCTTTACTATACAGTAAGTCTAAATTTTTACCTTTATTACCTGACTTGCTGTTTCAATTAATTCTTAGTCCATTCTTAGGCCTCATTCACACAAACAAATCAGATTCACGCACGTGAAAAACGCACATGAATCAGGTCCGTGTGTTGCGTTACGCATCAGTGTGCTTTGCGAGTGGCATGCGTTATTCACGCACTCGCAAATCACATCCTTTTTAAAAAAAAAGTTTTTTTCAATTGAATTGATGCGCAAATCACGGACCGAACACGCATGTGCATTCGTATGCGGTGCAGGGTTTTCACGCACACGCATTTGTGAATAGCCCCATTGAAATCAATGGGTCCGTGTGCTTTGCGTTGTTTCAACGCACAGCACACGGACGTGATTCACGCTAGTGTGATTGAGGCCTTATTCTTGTTGACAACAGGCTACTTTTAGCGCATAGTAGTGCGACAAGTCTCTGGGTCTGATTGCTTCAATAGCGCCTTAATACAACATATTAAAACACAAACACCTAAAGGGGGTATAAACTACTCACATGTTAATAATTGTGTGTTGATGACCATGACTATTCACATGACAAGTTTATGAGCCCAGCTGTCCTGGGTATTTACATAAGCTAAAATTTATAATAAATGATAAAGCCTTATTAGCAACCATTAGCGGTAGCTATCTTGCTTGTTGATGCTTTCCAGGTAGGAAAATACTAGCTAAAATTACAAATGACCAAAAAATAGCTAATAATAATGGAAACAACAACAAAGGTAATAAAGATGTGTGATTAGAATACATTAATTGTTCAATGTGATGATGATTGTTGCTATTTTTATTATAAATAATAGTATATTATAATATTAGTATCATCCTATTACATATTACAATATATTTGCTTCCACTGTACACATCTATATACATGTTGTCCATACATATATTACTTATTGCTACTGCTATCCACTTACTATTAGCACTATAAACTATGAGTCACTTGGAGACTTGCTAAACAAGCTACATATCTTCTTCAGTTACTTTAAATAAGACGACAAGACTTCCCCTCCCCTAGCAAGAAATCAGAATCCTGATATTCCTTCACCCTCTGGAAAATATAACATAGTGTAAGTTTATGAAAAATTAGAACAAATGGCTGCTGAGGTGAAAATTACACTTTTCCCCAAAAGCACAAAATCTTCTCAGCACCGGGAGTCAACACAGCTTCAGTAATTTTCCATTTTGCAGCCAGCAACAAGCTTTGACAACATCACGCAGAGCTGAAAAACAGAGATCTGAAGGTATTTTCCAAAAGGCAATTTCAAATACATTTCACAGGGAAACAAATCTGTAAAGCTTTGTTAGCAGTGTCCAGTGCCTTTTGTTTCCCGCACATAGATATAGTACACACTACATAGAGGCCTACTTATCTCCAATAATTCTCCTTCTGTATAATACCTTTATTTTTATTTTATGTCTGGGAATCTCCTTTCTTTTAATTTACTATTTTTAATAAAATATCCCCATTCAGTGCTGGGTAAATGGTTACTTCTTATCACATAACATGGACAGGACACAGGTTCATTTATTGGAGGAATTACTATTTTAAGGTCAAGCTTAGAATATGCGTCTCTTCAGCAAATTGTACCTAAGAATTTATGAATGACCAAGTATTTTAATTTACGCACTACGGATCTGTATTACAGAGATATTCTCCTCTAGAGAGAAAGTCTCCATACTATGGCATCTGTTTAAGAATGGCACTATTTTTTTTCTAACCGATCCCATATGTTTCCATGAGAAAAAAAAACACAGGTTGCCTTCATATGAAATTGGAGGAATACAAAGGTATATCATGGCCCTATAGATACTATGGGTGCTATAATATGGGTATTGTACGAAGCCGTAATATGAACATGTGTATTAGGCCTAATGCTGGTTTTGTATTACAAAATAACTTCAGTTTGCTATATTACAGTGTCAAGTAGAAAGGACTAAGGCAACCGTTTCAAAAATACGTACGGACAATAGATATCTAAAAAATATATACATCGAAATCTAGATAGATTTGCAGTTCAGTAATCTAGGTTATGTAGGTGCAGGGCCGCCATCTGGGGGGTATTACTGGTACTCCCGTCAGGGGCCCGGCCACATGGAGGAAGAAAAGGGGCCCAGCGGGCTGCCATCGCCCCCCCCCTCGCAACACCCGCGGCACCCCCCTAGCGACCCCCCCTAGCGACACTCCCCTAGCAACACTCCCCTAGCAACACTCGCGGCAGCCCCTGCATACCTGTTGTAGCTTCACTGGACGGGGAAGATGCAGCATGTGCTGAAGCTGCGTATGGAGATCCCGCCCCCCAGCTCCTCTACACTGCCGACCGGACCTGCAGGCTGGTGAGTATGTTCCCCTATCCATCCTGCTTCCCATCCCCCTGACCCCATTTGTAGATTGTATAAAGTTGGTTAAAAAGTTTTTTGGTATTTTTTTGTTTTCCTAGCGTTTTTTTGCCGCGATTTTCGTAATCGCGGCAAAAATGGCGGTTTTGCCGCGATTATATAAAAATCGCGGCAAAACCGCGTGATTTGTGCCACAATTACGAAAATTGCATAAAAAAAAGATACAAAACATGAAAAGTGCTGTTAGGCTATATTCTCACAGTGCGGTCAAGTCACGTTTTTGCAAAAATTGTGGCAAAAAAATGGGATTTCACCGCACTGTGTAACTAGACTAAGGCCTTATTCAGACGGCCGCATTCGGTCCGTGACATACGGAGTGTGTATCGGCTGTATCTCACAGGCTGACCACAATTCATGGAGCCGGACTCCTAGCATCATAGTTATCAGTGTTGCTGGGAGTCCCTGCCTCTCTGCGGGAATACTGTCCCATACTGTAATGATGCTTTCAGTACGGGAGAGGGGACAGTATTCCCACGGGAACGGAGGGACTATGATCATAGATAACTGTGATGCTAGAAACCCGGCTCCCTGAACTGTGGTCGGTCCGGGAAATATGGCCGATACACGTTCCTTATATCACAGACCGAACATGGACATCTGAATAAGCCACTTACTTGCCTCCTATTTTTGGTGCGGATTGCGCACTGAAAATTCACTACAAACTACAATATAAGGCCTTATTCACACGAACGGGTTATACGTCCGTGATACTTATTACGTCGCACGGACTTATGTTAGTGAATGGGGCCGTTCAGACTGTCAGTGAATTTCACGCAGCGTGTGTGCGCTGTGTAAAACTCACGACATGTCCTATACTTGCCCGTGTTTTGCGCAGCACACACCCATTGAAGTCATTGGGTGCGTGCAAATCGTGCACGGCACACGGAAACACTTCCGGGTGACGCGCGTGATTCACGCTACAGTAGGTAAAGAAGTGAAGGGAAACATAAAAGCCCCCCCTTCTTTACTGTGTTGTAACATCAAAACAGAGTGTCATAATGATGCCGGCTGCGCGAAAATCACGCAGCCGCGCACCATATGCTGATGCCACACTGAACTTTTGCTCGGGCAAAATGCAGCGTTTTTTGCGCGTGCAAAACGGACACGTTCGTGTGAATAAAGCCTAAGGCGATATTCAGACCAACGTGTGTGAAATCAGACGTGAAGAACGGCCGTTTTTTGTGGCCGATTTGCAGCCGTGCGGGACCCGTTTTCACACATCCCTCATAGACTTGAGTCTATTGAGGGATCCGTGAAAACGCACAAAAATAGGACATGTCCTATTTTTTTACAGGCCCCTCACCTGATCCGTTAGAACAACAACCGTGTGAATAGCCCCATAGAAATACCTGCAGCCGTGTGACGGCCATTAAAAAAACGTCCTTCACACGGACGATTAACACGTTAGTCTGAATAAGCCCCAACTCATGTGAATGGGGTTTGTCAGAACGTCATGCACGTGCAGCATTTCACCCCACAAATAATATTTTTTCAGCTTCCCAGTACATTATGCGGTACAATAAATGGTGCCATGAAAAACTACAACTTGTACCGCAAAAAACAAGCCCTCAAGTAAAAAAAATTATAGCTTTTGGAAGGTGGAGAGGAAAAAACAAAAGTTAAAATCCAAAAAATGGCTGAGGAGGGAAGGGGTTAAATAAGCTGCATGCCTATTAGCCCTTATTCGCACGACAGGGTTTCCCGGCCGGGTGATGGCCGTTCATAAATCAGCCGTCACCCGGCTGCAGTAGGAACAATAGACCCCTAAAGGGCTATTCACACGACCAATTTTTTGACGGGCCGGGAAACCGGCTGTCAAAAAATGGGACATGCCCTATTCCCGGCCGCCCGGCTCCCATAGAAGTCTATGGGGCCGGGTAATACACGGCCATCACCGGAATGTGTCCCGAGTGATGGCCGTGTCTACCGTCGCTCGCTCTCTCCTCCTCACAGCGCAGAGTGCATGTGAGGAGGAGGAGTGTATCTCATTCAGAAGAAGCGCTCTATGCTGGAGGTTACACTGTGGGGGTACTGCTGTAGCGACGTCCCTGCTCTGCTATGTGCAGGGGTACTGTGTGGCAGGGCTGGGGTGTACAGCAGGTGGAAGGGGGCGCTGCGCTGGCTCCCTTCCCAAATCGCCCTGGCCCGGCGAATCAGCCTCCTTTCCGCCCTGGCGCTTCTTCAGGCATCGCTACAGCTATAGCAGCCATAGCGGCTGCTAGCGGCGACACCTACCAAGGCCGATGGCGCCGCTAGCAGCTGCTGCGGCTGCTACTGCTGTAGCTTCGTCCCTGCTCTGCTATGTGCTAGCCCCACTTTAGCTCCCTGAAGGAGCGGAATCCCTGTGTGTTCTGGGATTCCGCTCCTGGACAGAGCGCTTGATGTCTCTGTCCATATCTGGGCAGTGACATCAGGGGAAACTCCTGAAGCGGAATCCCCGAACACTCTGTGACCGGGGATTACACACCAGAAGAAGCCAGTAACGTTCAGTTTCGATAAATGGACACAGACGACAGGGGCTTTTCCTGAAGTGGAATCACCGGCCACATGAGGATTCCCCTTCAGGAGTTGCCCCTGATGTCACTGTCCAGATATGCCCGGCCCGGAACAGATGCAAAACTAATGCAAACCGGCCGGGAAAAACGGCGGGACACTGTCGTGTGAATAAGGCCTTAGGGTATGTTCACACAATTAGCAAAAACAGTCTGAAAATACAGAGATATTCAAGGGAAAACAGCTCCTGATTTTCAGACGTTTTTTAAGCAAACTCGTATTTGCTCATCCACTTCTCTTCGTTACCACCCAGCTTCTGGCAGTGCACAGACACACAGCGTGTCCTCGCGAGATCACGCTGTGACGTCACTCACTTCCTCCCACAGGAACTTCATCGCATCGGATAAGCGAGGACACGCTGTGTGTCTGTGAACTGCCAGAAGCTGGGTGTTAACGAAGAGAAGTGGATGATGCTGATTCGTCAGCATCATACACTTCCATTCACAACGCCCAGCTAGTAAAAGAAGTAAAAACGCCCAGATGTACACACACAATACACGCCCACTTGTACTTAACTTTAAACACGCCCAGTTGTACTTAAGAAAGGCTCATTTGCATAAATATAAAAATGCTCATAACTTGGCCAAAAAAAATAAATAAATCCTTACTGTTATCTACATTGCAGCGCCGATCTGCTGCAATAGGAGATAGGGGTTTGAAAATCTGGTGACAGAGCCTCTTTAAGGCCCCTTCACATCGTATTGTTGCCCTAAGTTTATCGTGTAGTCAGGAAATCTCCTACCTTACAGTATAAACAACGTAGACGATAATTCACAGGGCTCCATTATGTCCTTTTAGCCTCCGTCGGGCTGGTGGACGTCGGTTTACCTTCTTTTTGAAGGATGAAATGGCGTAGTAAACTTTGTTATTCCGGAGTCACCAGGCAGCATCACAAGTGCTCTACCCGTGGACTTTGTCCCTGGGAGCTCCTGACATCACTGTCCATATATGTAAAGTGACATCAGGGGATTCTCCAGGGCCGGAATCCCTGGCCAGAATGTTGCCGACGCTCCGACCGTGTACTCAGGCTTTGTGCAGCTTCGGACGTCAATTTATGTATATGGACATCAGGAGCAGCGCCATAGTCCCTGGGCAGAGCGCTAGTAGAAGGCTCCAGGCCTGTTCATGCACAGTGACTTCAGTAGTTTCCCCTGGGCCATTCCCCAGGCGACGTATCCCACTATATGCCATACAGTCGGATAAGTTTTAGCTAAATAGATCAAAATCCGGAGCATGAACCGGTCACTGCCGGCTCCATGGTTTCCTTCACTGTAATTGACATCAGCACCAAAATCATTTAATGCGAATAACGTACAAACGTGAGCGCCACACTTTCCGTTGCCCACCCCCGGTAATGGAGGGGGGGGCCCAGACATCATGGCTGTATGGGGCCCAGAAATTCCTGATGGCGGCCCTGAGTAGGTGTGAGTCATTATATTCGTGAGAGGCAGTGGCATAACTATAGGGGTCACAGAGGTCTCTATTGTGACCGGGCCCCGAAGCAATCCCACGGCCCCCCGCACCACATATATAAAAAGTTACTATAGTAACTGGGGCCAATGTAATAAACTACACGGGCCCCTGTTACTATAGTGACTGACAGTATACTTACCACCCTGTACCGGAGCGCAGCGGAGGTTCTGACGACTCTTCATATCATGACGTCAAGACGCTGTGCGTCGTGAATGACGTCATGACACTGGATGGAGTCATGAAACCTCCGCTGCGGCCAGAGCCGAAGAGGAGGGTAAGTAGTCTACTGGCGCCCGGGTTGTCTACTCCCTAAAAATTGATGGCCTATCCTCAGTATAGGCCATTAATAGCTGATGGGTTGGGGTCCGACTGCCGGGACCCCCGCCAATTAGCTGTTTTGAAGGGGGTGCAGGGCTCATATGAGCGCTGCTACCCCTTCATTCTGGTCACTTGCTCACACTGTGAATCGCGGCGTGGCGGCGATTCACAGTGTGAGCAAGTGACCGGAATGAAGTGGAAGCAGCGTTCGTACAAGTGCTGCATTCCCTTCAAAACAGCTGATTGGCAGGGGTCCTGGCAGTCAGACCTCGACCCATCAGCTATTGATGGCCTATCCTGAGGATAGGCCATCAATTTTAAGGGACTGGACAAGCCCTTTAAGCCTACCATGTGGTAGGCTTAGATCAATGGCCCATGTGTGATCTTGTCTGATGGGCCCTGTATCTAAGCCTACCCCATGTTAGGCTTAGATACAGGGCCACAGCAATCAGTAATCTTATACTGTATAAGATTACTGTCTGCTGGGGCCCTGTATCTAAGCATCTTGCCATGACCACATGGTAAGCTTTGATACATGGCCCATGTGTGATCCTGTGTGATGGGTACTGTTTTTAAGCCTACCATTTGTTAGGGTTAGATACAAGGCTCCAGCAGACAGTAATCTTATACTGTATAAGATTACTGTCTGCTAGACCCTGTAACTAAGCCTGTCATGTGGTAGGCTTAGATACAGGGTCCAACAGACAGTATCACACATGGGCCCTGTATCTAAGCCTACCCTGTGTTACTAATGGTTTTTTTGTGTTTGTGTTTTTCTACAGGTTCGGTCATTGGACTACGTTGGATTCGAGGAATACTTCGATGAAGGCTTTTTTTATTTTCAATAAAATGGTTAATGGTTGTGTGTCTTTTTTTTATTTCAATAAAATATTTTTTCTGTGTATTTTTTTTTAAACTTTATTACTACCTCCTTAGTAATGGCTGCTGGCTGATTGACAGCGTCCAATAATAAGGCAGGACTTAATGTTAGCCGATACAGAGGCTAGCACTAACTCCCATCATCACCCCGTTACCCACCGTCACCAGGGATGCTGGGAAGAGCTGGGTACGATCCAGTACCCGACCATCTGTAGTGTCGGATGGGCACCGGGGCGGCCGCAGGCTGGTATTATTAGGCCGGGAAAGGCCAAAAACAGTGGGCCTTCCCACCCTGCTGCTGCTATGTTGTATCTGGCTGGTTATGAAAAATGGGGGGGACCTCAGGTCATATAAAGAAAAAAATGAGATGGGGTTCACCCATTTTTCATAACCAGCCAGATACAACATAGCAGCAGCACACTAGTATTAACAGGGTGGGAAGGCCCACTGTTTTTGGGCTTTCCCAGCCTAATGGAACCAGCCTGCGGCCGCCCCAGTTCTCATTCATCATTACAAATGGTTCGGGTGCTGGATCGTACCTAGCTCTTCCCGGCACCTCTGGTGGCGGTGGGTACTGGGGTAATAATAGTGGGTTAGTGTTAGCCTCTTCACCGGCTAACATTAAGTCCCGCCTTAGTGGACGCTGTCAATCGGCCATTACTAAGGCGGTATTAATAATGTTTAAAAAAATACAAGGACATAGAAAAAATATTTTATTGAAATAAAAAAAAACAGACAATCCTCGTTAACCCTTTTATTGAGAATTTTAAAAAAAATGCTGTCATCGAAGTAGTCCTCGAATCCGAAGTAGTCCAACATCCAAACCTGTAAAATAACACACAGAAAAATAATTTGTAACACAAGAAAAAGCAAATCAATTATTATATTTACCGTTCCTGGGTCCAGCGCTGGAGCCGCAATGTCATCGAGCTGGGCCCTATATCTAAGCCTATCATATGTGATACTGTCTATTAAGGCACTGTATCTAATCCTATACATAGCTATAAGGTCGTAGTTCTATAGATATGCTGTTTTACATACATATATATATATATATATATATATATATATATATACATACATACACGCACACACGTTTTTTTTGGGCGGGACATATGTATTGGGGCTATTGCCCCTGACTTTTTAAGAATTTAGTGACTCCCCTGGCTGCTAGTGCTGCATCATTGGGTCACTTAGGAGACCCAGCGATGCAGCTGAAAGCTGCGGGCCTTTGGCCATGAGAAGTTTGGGGGGGCCCAAAAAGTACTTTTGCATCGGGGCCCATGAGCCTTTAGCTACGCCCCTGATGAGAGGGGCTCTTTGAGGCTGTAGCTGGAGTGAGGGGAGTGAAGCGAACATTTTTACAACATCCATAGACAAGTAATGGGATCCGCCTGGAAGGCATTGTTTGTATTAAGTTACGTAGACAGGAACTTATGTATGTAGTCATCATCTGGGGCCATGATGTAAGTAAACAATGTGCCTTCCTCTCCTATTCAAAGAGCAGTGGGGCTGGGGGACAAATCCAAACAACATAGAAAACATCCAAAACCTGGTCATATCCAAAATATTCCAATATTCCTACCATTTAATGCTTTTACTTCATTCATTTTACTTTAATATTTTGTATCTTAAATGCAGCTCAAAAAGCAGCAAATATGCTTATGTGACTAAACCCTCAGAGCTATTAATCTGTACTGAGAAGTCCTATTAGAAATGTATACTGAATTGCATGCCAATATTTTCTGCAATTTGTAGAAAATGGGAATGTTATGGCAGAGTTAAAAGGATTTCCAATCTCCTTAAACAGCATAAAAACCTCTGTTCTACCTTAGCCCTTTACTTTTAACTTGTAGCTGTAAAAGCTTCATTTTGGGCTTCATTCACATACGTATCATACCTCCTTTTCACCTTATCATAAAACATAGCTAATATTAACATTATAACATAACTGTCTTTTTCAATTAACATTTTAATACTAAAATGAGACCATTATATGTTATGTCTTCTTATCACTTCTTCATGTGATGTTTTGTAGTATAAAGATGGATCAGGAGTAATTTGTCTATCATTGAATGGGAGATGCTTAAGTGTCAACCAGTTACAATGTTTGGCTTTAGCATTTAATCGATGCTGAAGGAACGGGCGGTTCAATGCCAGTAATCACCTACACAGGCCAAACTGTAAAGACGTGGTAACTTGTACATACTTAGATTTGAAATGAAGACAATAGAGGTTCGTATTCACAAATATTGCCCAATAACTGACGTATCTATTAAAACTATGAGATCAATCAAAAATGTGCCCTAAATCTGTGCTAGTACGGTAAACTATAGAAGCATACTTTGACAATAGTACTGGTTTTATTTTCATGGTCTATACTGTATGTGTAAACTCTTAAACAGAATCACCTCACTATAACATTTATTTTTGAATAACCACAGGTACCCATCCTAGGCATTGGATCCAGCTACACGGGGTGCAGGATAATATACCATAAGAAAATCAGCACATCCCAAAATGGCTGCAGCGCTTCTTAGACTACGAGTCTGAGACACTCCCACTTTTCTTGGATTGACCAGAGGTGCTCACGTGAGCAATTCTGCCCAATATGTAAACAGGGGGAGTGTCTTAGACTCATTCTGAGAAGTGCTGAAGCCATTTTGGGACAGCACAGAGGAGATCCACATTTTGCAACTGTTCAGTCATAAAATAATGACCAATTTTTTTGTGTCTCACAATATAACTTAAAAGAAAGAACACCTGGAAATTTGAATAGACTTTCCATTATCCTGGCATTCTTCCTTCATCCTTTGCTTTTCCTTCCTCTTCAATTTTCTGATCTCCCTTTTTCTTTTGCATTATACCTTTTTCTGTTCTTCCAACTCCCCCCCCCCCCCCCATTTTACTCTTCCTTCCTGTCTTGGTTTCTGTCTTCCTCTTCCCTTCCATTTCTCTATTGCTTATTTGCTCCCAAAATGAGGCGTGAAAGATATTAGCAAACATAAAAATTAGGAAATTATTTGATGTTGTCCCATGAACAATGAGCTCTGGACGATTGTCTCTTTATGCTACACAAATTCATGCTTATTTATACAATAGTAGTGTTATATATGGAAAAATATATAAACAAAGGGATTGTAAACCTTGTACTACTGCTGAATGTTTTCTTTCTAACATATTGAATAGTCCTAATGAAATACAGTATGAAAACTGAGAAGCCTCAGCAATCCATTTTAATACTTTTTGAAAGTTTCTAAATTATTCTATGTTTATAAATTACTCTTTTGCATTGGACACAGAAATTATAAATTATTTTCATTTCATGTCAGAGTAAACCCAAGTAATTGACACTTGATTGTCACACTCAATAACAAAATGTTTTGTTTCTGAAATGCCTCTACTGAAATATTAAACTTGGCAAGGAACTAATGTTTTTAGAAAATGTAATGAGCAGCATAGAAATTGCTAAATGTTTAAGTGATTGACAAGGTCATATGTCTGAATAGGACATGGTATTAGTTTCAAGAAACAAATAAAAAAAAATAGCAAATTTGCACATTCAGAGGTTTATGACATCATAAAGAATTTTTTTTATTATTCTATTATCAGAATCGTCTACTAAGTATACACATATTCTGAAAATATAAGAAATAAGAACTGGCAAATACGATGGTATGGAAATGTCTAAATAATGAGTACACAAGCAACATGTTCCACCTATATATATGCCAAATAGCTCTTCTTTAGTAGGGAGAAAAATGGCCTCCCAAGACATATATGTATATATACAGGGTGGGCCATTTATATGGATACACCTAAATAAAATGGGAATGGTTGGTGATATTAACTTCCTGTTTGTGGCACATTAGTATATGGGAGGGGGGAAACTTTTCAAGCTGGGTGTTGACCATGGCGGCCATTTTGAAGTCGGACATTTTGTATCCAACTTTAATTTTTTCAATGGGAAGAGGGTCATGTGACACATCAAACTTATCGAGAATTTCACAAGAAAAACAATGGTGTGCTTGGTTTTAATGTTACTTTATTCTTTCATGAGTTATTTATGTCATTATGGGTGTCAGGTCCGAGCATTCCTAGATGAACAGTTTCCTGGAAAGTGGATTGGTCGTCGTTAGCCAGTTGAATGGCCCCCTAGGTCTCCCGATCTGACCCCCTTAGACTTTTATCTTTGGGGTCATCTGAAGGCAATTGTCTATGCTGTGAAGATACGAGATGTGCAGCAACTGAAACTACGGATACTGGAAGCCTGTGCTAGCATTTCTTCTGCGGTGTTGCTATCAGTGTGTGAAGAGTGGGAGAAGAGGGTTGCATTGACAATCCAACACAATGGGCAGCACTTTGAACACATTTTATAAGTGGTCAGAAACTTGTAAATAACTCATGAAAGAATAAAGTAACGTTAAAACCAAGCACACTATTATTTTTCTTGTGAAATTCTCAATAAGTTTGATGTGTCACATGACCCTCTTCCCATTGAAAAAACTTGGATACAAAATAGTCAACTTCAAAATGGTCAACACCCAGCTTGAAAAGTTTCCCCCGTCCCATATACTAATGTGCCACAAACAGGAAGTTAATATCACCAACCATTCCCATTTTATTTAGGTGTATCCATATAAATGGCCCACCCTATATATATATATATATACACATATTTTTTTTTATATATATATATATATATATATATATATATATATCTATAACATTAAACCATCTAAACAATATTGTGTAGATGCCCATCATGTTTCCAAAACATCTCTGGCCCTCTGAGGCATGGACTCTACAAGACCTTTGAAGGTGTCCTGTGATAGTGATATCTGGCACCAGGATGTTAGCAGCAGAAGTTGGGGCCTCCATGAGTCAAGCTTGTTTTTCCAGTACATCACACATTTGATCGATTGGAATGAGATCTGGGGAATTTGGAGGCCAAATCAGCATCTATGACTCTTTGCCATGTTCCTCAAACCATTCCTGAAAACTTTTTTGCAGTGTGGCAGGACGCATTATGCTATTGAAAAAGGCCACTGCCATTAGGGAATACAGTTGCCATGAAGGAGTGTACTTACTTTACTCTGCAACAAAGTTTCACAAGTAACATCCACTAGGACCCAAGGTTTTCTAGAAGATCATTGCCCAGAGCATCACACTGCCTCCGTCGACTTGCCTTCTAGTGGCACCTCTGCCATAGGTAAACGACACACATGAACCTGGCGTACATCATGTGGTTGCATCAACCACATGATGTAAAAGAAAACATGATTTATCAGACCAGGCCTTAGTACATCCTCCCTGCTTCTCAAAAAATTTAAAAACGATATCAAAAGGTGGATCAGATCTCAGCACAAAGCAAAGGAGATTTTTTTTTAAATATTTCCTTCGGGAATAAAAAAAAAGAAAAACGAACGGAGATGGAAATGCCCCAAACAGGACTTAAAAGGAGCCTAATAATATTTTAACAGGTAATGAGAAAATAGTTTTAGAATTGTTTTTTACAAATCATATTATTATTATTTATTAAATAATGTTTTGACTATTTATTTATTTATTTATTATGTTTACATAATAACTTAATAATTACCTTGCTATGTATGTTTATACAGTATATTAGGTAGAATTCCTTGTGACTTTCTTGCAGTCACTCCAGTGCAGTGTATGTTTGTGTGACAGCCGTATATTATACAGTTCACTGTTATAAATAGCTATCATGTACCTTATGTTTTGGTTCAATAGTGCTTATACTCTGAGTTTTCTAGACTGTGAGAAAATCTCTGCAGTCAAAATAATATCTAATGCTATCAATTATTTATCTAGCAGTGGCATTTTTTAGACACTTGTACAAACCAGCCATAGCTACTAAAACAAAATTTTAAGAACAATTGGGAGTGGGAAAAAAAAGTTTAAAATACAATGAAATAAGAATGATCAGTATTTAGGGGTTTTCCTATAAATGAAAAGTAACATTTTAAAAGTTATTTATAGACATTAACAAACATATTTTCAAATTCCGTCTATGGTACTAACTTTTAGGAAAACCTTGTGCAGAAACGGAAAACCTTGTAATATTGTAATTTACATATTTTATAAGTGTTTCGCAATCTAGTCCTCAAGGAACGCCAATAGGTTGTGTCTTGAGGATTTCCCATAGAGAAAATACATATGCTAATTATTGGTTTAGAGAAACTAATGAAATGACCCTTGTAATATTAAGGAAATCCTATGCAGCTTGTCCTTAGGTTCTGTTCACATCTGCATCGTGTAATAGAAACCCCAACTCAGTGGCGGATCTGTCGAACGATGGATTCCAGTTGTGCCCGACAGACCCCATTGACTTATAAGGAAAGCCGTTGGGTTGCGCCAAAGAGTCCATAGTTTTTACAGGAAAAATAGCTCTGAATGTAACATCAGATACGTAGGTGCGGCTATGTAAACTAAAACAGCCCCATCCTCAGCCGTTGTCACCAACTCTAAAAATATAAGATGCTTGGTCTCTACAGCCATGCTTCATAAAAGTGGATTGCCCAAATAATTGTTTCTCATGTTACTTAAGGGGGCGAACATTTATGAGAATTTCAAATTATTAGTGAGTAATAACAATTCTTCCTGTTTTTATTTCAGCTTAAAACAGTGAATGAGTTACAGCGCTAAATCAGCACTGAAGACCATTCATTCTCAAGAATTTGGACCCTTACTGGTCATAAAGTGATCGCATAACCTAGCAATATGCAATCACTTTATAAGATTGGAATACTCCTTTAAAGAAATATTGGAACTAATTTCCCTATAAATTATATTGTAGATGGCTTATCAAGGCTTGAAGGAATTGTCTGCAGTGGACAATCTCTTTTTGTTTTCAGGGTTCCCTGATGATAAGCTGATCACAGAGTAGCTTGCTGCTAGAACCGCTAGTAATCAGCTGTAATCTGCCGGGAAACCTGATACCAAATGTTCAATTTCCTGCAGCCACAGTGAAAACAAAGCATTACATGATGGCTATTGAAATCAATAGGCTATCTGTGTAATGCACGCTGGTGCCGAATCCATAAGGCTACATTCAGATGAGCATAGCTAACCTCAGACGTAAAAACTGAGTTGCACCCGCGCGGGTCGCGTTTTCACGGATCCCTCATAGACTAGAGTCTATGGAGGCATGCTTGACACGCAGCAAAATAGGACATTTCCTATTATTTCACAGACCCTTCACACGCTGTGTTGAAACAACAATGGTGTGAACGGCCCTATTGAAATACATGAGTCTGTGTGACGGCCCTTGTTTTAACGGCCGTCACATGGACGTGATACATGTTCGTCTAAATTAGGCCTTAGAAGGAGAAACATTTTGTGTAACTTTTCTTCACTGATAGATAAGGGTTCTGAATGGTGGACCCCACCTATTAATGTAAAACTTCCTAATAAGGTTTTTGGATTTTTTTCAACCAGAAAACCTCTTTAAAGGGGACCTGTCACTTGGTCATTTAAGTTGAACTAATTAAGTGACCTGAACAGTGCTGTCTCCCTGATTCCACGGATGAATGAGGGGCCACAACATATGCTTATTATATACTAGGAATAAAGCCCGTTGTGTGACAAAATAGAAAAGTCTGCCCCCTAATATGCCATCACTCTGCCACCTGTATGCCACCACTCTGACCCATGTATGTCATCACTTACCCCTATATGCCACCACTCTGTCCCCTGTCTATGCCATCACTGTCCCCTGTATGCCATCACTGTCCCCTGAGTATGCAACCACTCTGTTACCTGTATGCTATCACTGTCCCCTGTGTCACCACTCTACCCCATATATGAAAAAAATACAATGGGCTCTAGAAAACTCTTGTTGGTCAGTTCTTTCATTTTTCATGAAACATTAACATACAGAATGCAGAAGGATTTTCTTGATAATAAGCCTCCCAGGGCAGGAGATGTGCACCCCTTCCACATGTTGTTTTATAGTTTTTTGTTTTTTTAATGTTGTTTTTTTCCTCCCATATATCTATTATACTGACTGTTTCCGAATACTCCAGATAGCGATAGACCCGTACTCAATACCCTTCTACTGGCGCAACGTAACCCGCTCTACACCCATGTTGGGAGAGTCCACTACTCAATATGCGGAGAACTAGAGGGAGAAGCACCTAGAACCATGATTTTGGTGTCATTTTAAAGATGAGAATCCTAACTCATGAAAATCGCAGTTCTAGGTGCCATCAAAGCAGAGATATGGTCAGTTAAAGACATAGTTGGGAATGCTGCAGCTCGCACATTACAGTTTTTTTTAGCACATGTTATAGTTTTAAAGCTTGAGGTTCTCATCTTTAAATCGACACCAGACTCATGGTTCTTGGTTCTATAGCCAAAGATAGGGGCATCTGAAGTAACCCCCCTCCAGCCACTCAGCCTGACTCCTCCTCAGATTAACAGGCAGTGCGGGACTCTTCTCAGATAATCTGCATAAGACTTTGGAGGCAATTTTTATCTTTTATAGGTAAACGGGCAATTTTTAACATAAAAGAGGGAAAGCCAAGAAGGATATTTCATACCCTACCTGTGGGAATGCTGTGGGTTTAGTAGTGATCATGCTGGTGACAAGATCCCTTTCGAATAGTCCATGCAGATAAGAGGCAGGCTGACGGCCGTGCCCCATCGGTTGCAGTTAGCGCTATGTATGTCTGCTTCAACCTGCCGCTGAAGTGGTCATACCAATCAGAGAAGAAGTGAGTCGTTGACAACACGGCTCGCCTTTTATATTTTAGTATGATGGTTTCTTACATGCCAGTTCCTCTTTGGATCCTTTTTATTGTGCAGAGATTTCCTTGATTGAATCTATGCCTGTGGAGTGGAAAATGTAATCTTGTATCAGTGAATAAATGTTGATTTGTCCAGGGATGTGTCAGAAAGAGCAAAGGCTTCAACCTATAAAGTTATTATTTCTTATTTTTACCAATATCAAGAAAAAGAAATGCTGGGAAACGTAATTCAGTGGTAACCTCAGTGGTGGAGAAAGTAACTGGCTTCTCCTACTAAATAAGTTTTAATAGAAATTGGTTCTATTGAAATGCATTGAGTACAATAATCTGCAAAATGTGTCCTTGCCTTTTTTAGTACCTGAAATTCCTTGTGCCCAGACTCTGCCGTGTGGCATCGACCAGCATTGGGTTCTTTTGTTGTTTGATGTAACTTGACTTTTCTGTGTTTTATATTATGATGTTATTATTGTGAACTCCTATTGTATTCCCCCAGTTACAGTTCAACTTTATCACAACTATGCAACATTGTGTATTATTATTAGTGTGTAAATAATGCCTAATGCACTTAGGTTGGGTTCAGATGTGGGGGAGGATTTCTGTCAAAGTTTGTCTTTCATGCTGTATTTGCAAGGGATTTTGCTGTTGGTTTGCCTTGGATTTAACCCTTTCCAAAAGAGTGAAATCCACTGTGAAAATCTGCAACAATTCCTCAACAGATAATACGGATTTTATAATCCGCAGCAGTTTCTGAAATAGGTTCTGAAATTCGGAAATCTGAGATTTTTACATGTTTTACAAATTTGCCCTGAAAAGCCGCAACCAATCCACCAAGTATGAACATGGACTTATAAGACAATGGTGGTTGCAATATGAATCTGTACTTCAGCATTTCAATTTTCGATTGTCTTTGATGCAGCATGTATGGCTTAAAATTTAGAAAATGTATCGGTCTGCAACTATTCTACAATCATGTTGTTATATACTTATTTAGACAACTATCACTCATCCCCATACAATAACAACCCAATAAAAAGAGAATATTATATATATATATATGTATACACAGATGTAGCCATCTTTACCTTGACTTTTAATGCATTAAATAAACAGTGGCTATTGCTTATCTTGACTTTTTCAATGACATTTCAATGGCTTTTGTTGTGTGATATCACGCTGCAGCAAGTTGTCAGAATCAAGTTAAAGATGGCTACATCTGTGTGTATATATATATATATATATATATATATATATATATATATATATATGTATATACATATATATATACATACTGTATGTATATATATATATATATATATATGTACATATGTGTATATATATATATATATATATATATATATGTGTGTGTGTGTGTATGTGTGTACGTTGCAAGGAAAAACAAACTCTAAAGTCAGTGGGGGTAGGGCAGAGATGGTTGAACATGTGCTGTCAGTCATTAATCATGAAATATCATACAGTAATCTGAGGGGATGTTTATTAAAACTGGAATACAAATGATTAACAACTTTCTTGTGTTTTATTTAGTTGTTGTTATTATTATGAGGATATATGAATACTTTGATATTGTCTTGTTCTTCATGATATGCAAAAAGAATGAAATGCCAAAACCTAAGATTCAGCTGGTCAATGGATAAAAGCTTTCGCTGACATCCTTTTCTGGAGTGTGAAGTCCTGTTTACAGTTTAGGCAAATTAGCGCAGGATGGATTGACAAGATCTTTAATGGAATTCATTTGTATAAATGTAAAACACTAGGAAGCTTTGGCCTCTGAAATGACGTATGCGCCTTCTGTTAAAAGGAAAGCAGATATATAAGGAATACATAATAAGGATGAAACAGCTCTCTGTAGACGATAAAAACTCTTCTAGACTGGAGGTTTTTAGATTATATATTTAGCATTTATATTTGGTGTAAAATCAATACATTCTGTATAAGCGTCTGTTCACATTAGCAGTACAAGGCTTCATCAGGGATACCGTCAAGGTTTCTGTCACCTTTAATGGCAAGGATAGTGCAGTAGGCTTCACTGTTCTTGTCATCAAACTAATGGAACACTGACAGACTCCATTATAAGTCAATGAGGTCCGTCAGTCAATGTATCAGTTATAAACGGAAGCAATAAATCCAGTGTGAACGAAGCCTAATTCTTACATTTATGACATGTCCGCTACGGAAAGTGTCACCACTTGTGACTGCAGCCTAACAGTTCTTGGAATATTTTCTTAGTACTATGAATAAAACCTGTTTTTATTCAAAATCACAACCCCAATTGTGGCAAAAACGCGAAAAATGACACATGCAAATGCATTTTGTTTTTGCCGCTGTTTTTGCATGCAGATATTGTTCAGGTTTTCTGCTACACCATTAGGCCACGTGCACAAGCATCAGATTAGTTGCAGACTCTTTTCTTTTTTTTTTATATGGTATCAGCACCGAAAATCTGCAACAGAGCAGTGCATGAGAATGGAGTTTAATAAAGCCCCATTCACATGCTGCTGAAAAAAATCTGCTTGGATTTGAGGGCATGCTACGGATTTTCAGATCTGCTGCATGTTTTATTTGTTGCAATGGTTTTTTGGGGGGATTTGCTATGTAAAGGGTAAAATCCATAGCAAAACCTGACTACAAATCGATAGCAATATTTTTATGTAACACATGCAGATTTCAGGCCATCTCCGCATATGCTCTGTGTACACATAGCCTTAGGCCTCATGCACACGACCGTAGCCATGTGCACGGCCGTGATTTTCGGGTCGGCCGGCTGCGGACTGTCAGCCACGAGCCGCCCGCAAATCGCGGGCCATGCACGTGGCCGCGACCATTATTTTCAATGAGCCCGGACCGCAGAAGACGGCCGTAATAAGGCATGTCCGTTCTTTCTGCGGTGCGGGCTCCCGGGCCATGCATGGACCGTAAAAACTACGGTCGTGTGCATGGCCCCATAGAAATGAATGGGGCCGCAATTCTCCCGTAGATTTTTGGGGGAATTGTGGCCGCAAAAGCACGTTCGTGTGCACGGGGCCTTAAGGGGGTTTTAAACTGCGCGATTATCTGGCAGACGAGTGTTCATAGAACGCTTGTTGCCGATTATTGTGTAAACAGGGCAGAGATCAGCAGAACGAGCAAACGCTGAATCATTTGCTGGTCGTATCTCCCTGTGTAAACGGAGACGCGCTGCAGACCTGATAATAATGTATGGGGACAAGCGATCAGAGTAACGACCACTCATCCCCATACAATAACAAAACGAGCACCGAACAACGATGTCGCCCGGTGTAATAGGGCCCTTACTGGCACATGTCAATGTACCCTAACTTTTGTTCTATTGCTTTCTTCTTAATCTTACAAATCGCAGGTTTAAAAGATGGTAGCTGGATTCTCATAGGCCACTCTAAGCAACATTGCACTTTCTGTCTACGCTAGTTTTATAAATTATTCCCTTTGCTGTTTCAATTATTTCGATTTTACCTAAATACAATATTAGAAAAAAAGACTGCAGCCAGGTCTTTGATGCTGGGAGAGCATGGTGTGTTGTTGTTTGGCCTAGCAAGCAGGGTAGCCCGCTCTATGAATTATCAAGGCGTTACAAATAGGCTTCTACCTGGCTAGTCACGTTGCGCCTCATGACTTACACACTATCCCTCCATGTTTCACACACTTGCATCCCATTATTCATTTATTTTTTAGGCACTTTACTCATTACTGCCCCCTATATTTCACTTACATTATTACACTTGCACATACACTATTCATTTATTATTTCTTACTACACATCCCATGCACCACATACCACTCCCCTCAAGACTAGTGGGAGTGGCTATTATTATTTAAAGCACCTGCTCACTCGCCTTCATCAGCGTTTCTGACCTGGCTGTGTCCATTTGTAAGTATGGCCTTTTTCGGTGTTTTTGCATAAATGTCCTTGTTTTTATCTGTTTTGTCTGTACATCAGGAGCTTTTCGCTCCAGTTAGGGACTCGCAAGTCTGGGGATCCTTGTCGTGGATTGCGAGCTTGCGTCCTTTTGGCCAAAATGATCACTAATACCCCAGGTATTTTTCATTATTACTTATATTCGCTTCTTTTGGACACAGCCAGGTCTTTGATGCTGGGAGAGCATGGTGTGTTGTTGTTTGGCCTAGCAAGCAGGGTAGCCCGCTCTATGAATTTTTAAGGCGTCACAAATAGGCTTCTACCTGGCTAGTCACGTTGCGCCTCATGACTTACACACTATCCCTCCATGTTTCACACACTTGCATCCCATTATTCATTTATTTTTTAGGCACTTTACTCATTACTGCCCCCTATATTTCACTTACATTATTACACTTGCACATACACTATTCATTTATTATTTCTTACTACACATCCCATGCACCACATACCACTCCCCTCAAGACTAGTGGGAGTGGCTATTATTATTTAAAGCACCTGCTCACTCGCCTTCATCAGCGTTTCTGACCTGGCTGTGTCCATTTGTAAGTATGGCCTTTTTCGGTGTTTTTGCATAAATGTCCTTGTTTTTATCTGTTTTGTCTGTACATCAGGAGCTTTTCGCTCCAGTTAGGGACTCGCAAGTCTGGGGATCCTTGTCGTGGATTGCGAGCTTGCGTCCTTTTGGCCAAAATGATCACTAATACCCCAGGTATTTTTCATTATTACTTATATTCGCTTCTTTTGGACACAGCCAGGTCTTTGATGCTGGGAGAGCATGGTGTGTTGTTGTTTGGCCTAGCAAGCAGGGTAGCCCGCTCTATGAATTATCAAGGCGTCACAAATAGGCTTCTACCTGGCTAGTCACATTGCGCCTCATGACTTACACCCTATCCCTCCATGTTTCACACACTTGCATCCCATTATTCATTTATTTTTTAGGCACTTTACTCATTACTGCCCCCTATATTTCACTTACATTATTACACTTGCACATACACTATTCATTTATTATTTCTTACTACACATCCCATGCACCACAT
The DNA here is from genome assembly GCF_050947455.1 of Rhinoderma darwinii. Lineage (NCBI taxonomy): Eukaryota > Metazoa > Chordata > Amphibia > Anura > Rhinodermatidae > Rhinoderma > Rhinoderma darwinii. The sequence continues at coordinate 172,216,992 of NC_134688.1, forward strand.
ACCACTCCCCTCAAGACTAGTGGGAGTGGCTATTATTTAAAGCACCTGCTCACTCGCCTTCATCAGCGTTTCTGACCTGGCTGTGTCCATTTGTAAGTATGGCCTTTTTCTGTGTTTTTTTTAAATTATTCCCTTTGCTGTTTCAATTATTTCGATTTTACCTGGCTAGTCACGTTGCGCCTCATGACTTACACACTATCCCTCCATGTTTCACACACTTGCATCCCATTATTCATTTATTTTTTAGGCACTTTACTCATTACTGCCCCCTATATTTCACTTACATTATTACACTTGCACATACACTATTCATTTATTATTTCTTACTACACATCCCATGCACCACATACCACTCCCCTCAAGACTAGTGGGAGTGGCTATTATTATTTAAAGCACCTGCTCACTCGCCTTCATCAGCGTTTCTGACCTGGCTGTGTCCATTTGTAAGTATGGCCTTTTTCGGTGTTTTTGCATAAATGTCCTTGTTTTTATCTGTTTTGTCTGTACATCAGGAGCTTTTCGCTCCAGTTAGGGACTCGCAAGTCTGGGGATCCTTGTCGTGGATTGCGAGCTTGCGTCCTTTTGGCCAAAATGATCACTAATACCCCAGGTATTTTTCATTATTACTTATATTCGCTTCTTTTGGACACAGCCAGGTCTTTGATGCTGGGAGAGCATGGTGTGTTGTTGTTTGGCCTAGCAAGCAGGGTAGCCCGCTCTATGAATTATCAAGGCGTCACAAATAGGCTTCTACCTGGCTAGTCACATTGCGCCTCATGACTTACACCCTATCCCTCCATGTTTCACACACTTGCATCCCATTATTCATTTATTTTTTAGGCACTTTACTCATTACTGCCCCCTATATTTCACTTACATTATTACACTTGCACATACACTATTCATTTATTATTTCTTACTACACATCCCATGCACCACATACCACTCCCCTCAAGACTAGTGGGAGTGGCTATTATTTAAAGCACCTGCTCACTCGCCTTCATCAGCGTTTCTGACCTGGCTGTGTCCATTTGTAAGTATGGCCTTTTTCTGTGTTTTTTTTAAATTATTCCCTTTGCTGTTTCAATTATTTAGATTTTACCTAAATACAATATTAGAAAAAAAGACTGCAGTGAATAAAATGTTTTAACAAAGCTGCAGAAAAATAGTACATGCAAGAAATAGAATATTCAGTTTGGCGGGAACAACATAATGTGGAATCATGTATTTGTACATAAAACGGACAGAAGTACCTATTGCACTCCTTTTATAACATATGATATGAATCAGTAGTGGAAGAACACTGTATTTCATCCAAAGACTAAGGGCATGCCCCCACGTGGCGGAATTCCTCCGCAACTGTCCGCATCAATGCCGCACCTAATCCGGGTTGTGGATTACGGCTGCGGATCTGCCCAAAATGTGCAGTAAATTGATGCGGACTAGCTGCTGCGGACTGCGGTAAAAGTGCTTCCCTTCTCTCTATTATCAGTGCAGGATAGAGAGAAGGGACAGCACTTTCCCTAGTGAAAGTAAACGAATTTCATACTTACCGGCCGTTGTCTTGGTGACGCGTCCCTCTTTCGGCATCCAGCCCTACCTCCCTGGATGACGCGGCAGTCCATGTGACCGCTGCAGCCTGTGATTGGCTGCAGCCGTCACTTAGACTGAAACGTCATCCTGGGAAGCCGGACTGGAGACAGAAGCAGGGAGTTCTCGGTAAGTATGAACTTCTATTTTTTTTACAGGTTGCTGTATATTGGGATCGGTAGTCACTGTCCAGGGTGCAGAAACAGTTACTGTCGATCGCTTAACTCTTTCAGCACCCTGGACAGTGACTATTTACTGACGTCTCCTAGCAATGCTCCCGTAATTCCGGGAGCCCCATTGACTTCCTCAGTCTGGCTGTAGACCTAGAAATACATAGGTCCAGCCAGAATGAAGAAATGTCATGTTAAAAAAGCAAGACGCATCCGCAGCACACATCACATGTGCATGACATCTGCGGACTTCATTGCGGAAATTAGAATCTCCATTGAAGTCAATGGAGAAATTCCGCCATGAGTCCGCAACCAGTCCGCCACTGCTCCGCAACAGACAGAGCATGCTGCGGACACCAAATTCCGCTCCGCAGCCTATGCTCCGCAGCGGAATTTTACGCATCGTCTAAACGAACACTTCTAAATTTAAGTGGAAGTCAATGGAGAAACGGCTCCGCTGCGGATTAACGCTGCGGAGTGTCCGCAGCGGAATTCAAGTGAAATTCCGCCACGTGTGAACCCAGCCTTACACCGCCAGGACGCACTACACTTTGCACTCTCCCCGAGAAACTGGATTCTCAAATAAGTTTGAAAGAGCGGTTGTGGATGTTATCTCTGCTCATACTGAGAACATCATTTATAGTAGTGTGTAAATAAAGATTAGAAATTATATCATGGTTACATACAGATTTTCACACGTCTTTAATATGTTATTTTTGGACAATTCTTTATAAATGTGAACATTTTTAGAAGAAAAATAAATATTCTAGGGTAGATAAAGACAAGAGCGTATAAAACCCTTGGCAATTTCAACAGTCATTTGTCAGGTTGGAAAATGACCAGTGACTTGATCGGTTGCTTTGGGCAACTGCTCCATTTTTTTGCTTCAGCAATTTTTTGTCAGCATTTACCCCATTTAGGGATTCCAGTGGAGAAGGGGATTTACAAGACAAAATGCACCAGAATTCTGTTGCAAATTGCGCCAAAGAATAGTACACGACATGTGCAAGATTTATTATGTGTTCTAGACATTTTTACGCCTACAGTACCTTAACAGTTTTGAAAGTGTCTAGAAGAAGGGGTGTAATTAGGAGAAGTCATAAAATGTGCCAAACTTACTCAAGACATGTGCCATTTTTGTGCCAAAATATTGATGTAATTGCATGGTTGCCATGCGGTGGCCTAATGCAGGGGCGTAGCTAGGGGGGAGCAGGCGGGGCATGTGCCCCGGGGGCAACTTAGAGGGGGGCGCCAGCGCCACCTCCTCCTGCACTATAATTGTACCTGTGTCTATAGGACACAGGTACAATTAGAAGCAATGAATGGCCGGGCACGTTCCGTGCCCGGCCATTCAGCTCTTTTCTACGAGTGAAGCGGTATCGCGCTTCCGTCGCTGAAAGGCGCTGACTGTCAGGTAAAGTCATTCTGCCCAGCCAATCAGCGCCTTTCATAGACGCTTCGTTCAACCCCCAGGAGACCTGCGCAGAAGACAGCAGGTCTCCATTGCTGCCGGCCGGTGTGGGAGCGGGATTAAGGTGAGTTTAAATAGTTTGTTATTTTATTGTAATAAAAAAGTATGTGGCATTATCTACAGGGGGGCTTTATCTATGGGGGGCTTTATCTACAAGGGGGGTTTTATCTACTTGGGGCTTCATCTACAGGGGGGCTTTATCTATCGGTGACTTTATCTACAGGGTTCATTATCTACAGGGGGGCTTTATGGGGGGTGGGCTCTATCTACAGGGGGCTATATACTGGGGTGGGCTATCTATGGAGCACCATATACAGGGGTGGGCTATATCTACAGGGGGGCTATATACAGGGGTGGGCTAACTATGGAGCACTATATACAGGGGTGGTCTATATCTACAGGGGGGCTATATACAGGGGTGGGCTATCTGTGGAGCACTATAGGGGGAGCTATTTGTGGGACACTATATACAGGGGTGGGCTATATGGGGGCACTATCTACAGGGGGCTCTATGGGGGGCCCTATCTACAGGGGCTCTATGGCGGGCACTATCTATAGAGGGCACAGTGTGTGTGGGACACAGTGTATGGTGCTATTATAATTAGAGGTGCAGTGTATGGCGCTATTATATTTAGGGGCGTAGTGTATGGTATAATGAGAACTTTATCTTTGTTTATAGGTGTAGAAATGTTGGAAAAGTGAGAAGCTGAAGACATCTGAGCGGCAAACTGCAGAAATGGGCTGTAACCGGGAGAAGTCATCATAAAGGTCTGGACCGGATGGAGAAAAAGAACTAGAATCTGAACGTCACCGGTGAGTCACTTAATGTAAATGTTTGTTCTGCCTCTAATCAGCACTGTAGTCACTGTATGATCTGCAGCGAGATGAGGGGTGGTATGATTATGATATGATTTTTTTTTTGTGAAACAGCAACTCCCAGCATATTCTTATCATTGTTCGGGCCATGCTGGGAGCTGTAGTTTTACACCGTACATACCTATACAGCAGGGGTTGCACTAAATTGAGCTGTATTTGTATTGGTGTTGTATTTATGTGCTGAGCTTGGTTCTGGTGCTGTATATATGTACTGAGCTTGGTTCTGGTGTTGTGTATAGAACTATATTGCTTGTAAAATGTACAAATGTTTTTATGCTCGCGTTACATAAAAAGAAATGTGGAAAAGAAATGACACGTCATTGGTAGAGAAAACAAACACGGCGAGGGGGAAGGAGATGTCGGGAGAGAGCTTGGGGGGGGGGGGGTGCGCCAAACTGAATCTTTGCCCCGGGTGCTAGAGAACCTAGCTACGCCTCTGGCCTAAAGGCTATGAAAATCTTTGCACATTTTATTTTTATAAAACCATGTATTAAGGCAGTGATCCCCAACCACCGGGCTGTGGACCAATACTGGGCATGGATCCATTGGTACCAGGCTGTGGTATCTGGTAACCGCCCCGGTGGCCGCAGGGAATTACGGGCGAAAAACAGAAACAGCAACAGAAAATCTGCATCAGAATCTCTAGAAAAATGCTGGTAAATCTGTCACAGAAATCCGCACCGAATAGTGCATTTTTCTGCTCATATTGCTGCGGAAACGCTGCGTTTTTATCTGCATATTTAATGCTATGCATTGGTTATAACAAAGTATATGTGCACCTGTGGATTTCCAGTGATTTTCACTGTGATCCCAATGTATCTTGGCCAATTGTATACCAAAAGGACATCTATGTGGCATATGTTTGGCAATTGAAGTCTATGGGCACGTCAGCTTACACATCGGGAGATTTTCACCACAGATATTGTGTGATTTAGCAGATCCTGGCAGCCTATCGAACAAACTGTTGGTTTGGGAGGACCTACATTTAGCTTTATGTACTTACAGTATATTTACTTTCCAATATTTCACTACTAGAAATTAAACCTTTGACATTTCTTAAAATAATTTTTTTGTCTCCTCATTCTGAAATTAAAATGTAATATTTTTAAAGTATTATACTTCATTAATATTTTGTAGGATAAAGTGTTTGATCCATGTTCCACCAGTGTCCAAAGAGTTTCTTGACCAAAAAAAGCAAAGTATGAATGTAAAAATAAGGCTGCATTACTCCTGCCACAGTTTACGACTAGATGGGGGAGGTGATTTCCCACCATGGATCATTTCCTGACGAGGGGAATAAAACAGGCTTTACTGTATACACCGTGTTCCAAATTATTATGCACATTGGATTTAAGTGTCATAAACATTTAATTATTAGTTTTTCAACTAAACTCATGGATGGTATTGTGTCTTAGGGCTCTTTGGATCATTGTAATCAATCTCAGACACCTATAATTAGTTTGCCAGGTGTGCCCAATCAAAGGAAAACTACTTAACAAGGATGTTCCACATTATTAATCAGGCCACAGGTTTCAAGCAATATGGGAAAGAAAAAGGATCTCTCTGCTGCCGAAAAGCGTGAAATAGTGCAATACCTTGGACAAGGTATGAAAACATTGGATATTTCAAGAAAACTTAAGCGTGATCATCGTACTGAGAAAAGATTTGTGGCTGATTCAGAGCACAGATGGGTTCATTCAGATAAAGGCATAATGAGGAAGGTTTCTGCACGACAAATTAATAGGATTAGGAGAGCAGCTGCTAAAATGCCATTGCAAAGCAGCAAACAGGTATTTGAAGCCACTGGTGCCTCTGGAGTCCCACAAACCTCAAGGTGCAGGATCCTCCAGAGGTTTGCAAGTGTGCATAAAGCTATTATTCGGCCACCCCTAAACAATGCTCACAAGCAGAAACGGTTGCAGTGGGCTCAGAATACATGAAGTGTAATGACCGGGGGGTAGGGAAACGGACAAGTGAGCCCTAATCTACCCGCCACTCTGTCCCTGCCTACTTGCAACGACCCGCCCTAGGCGACGGGGTACAACTGGGCGGCGGTCCCTGAACTCCGTAAGTGCACGACAAACACGACAAACATACAAGGGAATACAAGCAAGGGAAAGGGGCAGTTGCCCACGGCAACACCGTGAGCAACCAGAGTGGTGAACGAGCCGAGTCAAGCCAGGAGTGTACGAGGTACCAAACGAAGAGCAGAAGAGTAGTCAGTAAGCCAGGGTCAGTATGGAGCAGGAACAAAATCGAAGGAGCTGTAGCTGGGCCAGGAAACCACACGAAAAAGAATAACAAGCAAGGAGGAACAGGAAATGCAGGTATAAATAGACAGAGGGCGGGAGCTAGCTGAGTCTGGCCAGGCTGCGATAGGCTCTCCCACTCCTAAGCCTGCCAGCCTGAGTGGTGGAAGCTGGAGTCAGTCTCAGGGATGTAGATTCAGGTGCTGACTGATTAATTAAGGGAGTTAACCCCGAAGCTGTGCCTGGCAGATCCTTTACATGAAGACTAATTTTCAAACCGTGTTCTTTACTGATGAGTGCCGTGCAACCCTGGATGGTCCAGATGGATGGAGTAGTGGATGGTTGGTGAATGGCCACCATGTCCCAACAAGGCAGGAGGTGGCAGTCATGTTTTGAGCTGGAATCATGGGGAGAAAGCTTTAGGGTCCCTGACGGTGTGAAGATGACCTCTGCAAAGTACGTAGAGTTTATGACTGACCACTTTCTTCCGTGGCAGAAAAAGAAGAACCGTGCTTTCTGAAGCAAAATTATCTTCATGCATGACAATGCACCATCTCATGCTGCAAAGAATACCACTGTGTCATTGGCTGCTATGGGCATAAAAGGAGAGAAACTCATGGTGTGGCCCCCATGTTCCCCTGACCTCAACCCTGTTGAGAACCTTTGGAGCATCCTCAAGCAAAATATCTATGAGGGTGGGAGGCAGTTCACATCAAAACAGAAGCTCTGGGAGGCTATTCTGACATCCTGCAAAGATATTCAAGCAGAAACTGTCCAAATACTCAGAAATCCAATGGATGCAAGAATTGTGAAGGTGATATCAAAGAAGGGGTCCTATGTTAACATGTAACTTGTCCTGTTTTTTTTGATTGAAAGAGCTTTTGATCTCTGTAAATATGACCTCCTGATGCTGCAAATGCAACAAATTACCATTTTAGTTCTCTTTACAACCTTTAAAATGTTTTGATCTCTGTTGTGCATAATAATTTGAAACAGTGCATTTTGAGTTTTTTACTTCTAAAAAAAAATCTGTCATCATTAGGAGATTTGTTAAATAAAATTTGCATTATACTCCAACGGTTGATGGCTTGAAGATTATACTGACTGTCATTTGCATCGACTGTTTAGGAAAATCAGCGAAAAATAACATTTGCATAATAATTTGGAATGCGGTGTTTACTGAAAACAATAACCACTGCCTATTCACTACAACTGTGTAGAAGTACCTGACCACTGGAGATCTTCTGCTAGTGCCAACTGGACACTTCATTTCAGGCTGTAGAGAAGCTGACGGTAAGGCCATGTTCAGATGTGGCGGACAACTTCCACTACAGATTTTGCCACAAATTTTGCAGTAAATCCGCAACGGAGCTGTGTCAAACTCTGCATATAAACATGCAGATTTTGTTGCGTATTTAGCAACGTATTTCCCCCAGGTTTCAACCTATACATTGCTTGAAATGCACAGTGAAAATCCGCAGCTTCTCCGCAACAGACAGCACGCTGTAGATTTGAAAACTGCAGCATTCTCTGTTTTCATTGCAGATTTTTACTCAACATGTGAATGGGGGTTAAAAATCCTATCCACTTAGGGTATGAGCTCGTATGCGTCTTTCAATGCCAAGACGTTACAAGATAACAAAGTCAAGAGGCCGCCATAAGCAAAAACCTGCTAGCTGTAATCTTTTTTTATAGCATTTTAATGGTCTTGACAAATATAGTAAGACTTATAAAATTCCTACTACTACTACTAAATACAATATTAATGTGAATACAACCTGGCAAATTTGTATAATAATATATATATTTTTTTAATAATATTGTATTTGTAACATAAAATGCACTAATGCACACAGTATACCATAATGCAAAGGCTGGATTTTAACCTTGGCTATGCATATTTAAAGACATTATAGGGGAAGATTGAAGCCATAATCAAATTACCCTATAAAAAGCGACTTGACAGGTCTAAGGGCATGCCCACAGGTAGCGGAATTCTTCCGCAACTGTCCGCATCAATGCCGCACAGAATCTGCGTTTCAGATTCTGTTGCGGATCTGCCCAAAATTGGCATTAAATTGATGCGGACTAGCCGCTGCGTATTGAGGTGAAAGTACTTCCCTTCTCTCTATCAGTGCAGGATAGAGAGAAGGGACAGCACTTTCCCTAGTAAAAGTAAAAGAATTTCATACTTACCGGCCGTTGTCTTGGTGACGCATCCCTCTTTCGGCATACAGCCCGACCTCCCTGGATGACGCGGCAGTCCATGTGACCGCTGCAGCCAATCACAGGCTTACCGTCACTTAGACTGAAACGTCATCCTGGGAAACTGGACTGGAGGAAGAAGCAGGGAGTTCTCGGTAAGTATGACTCGGTAACCTTTTTTTGACAGGTTGCTGTATATTGTGATCGGTAGTCACTGTCCAGGGTGCTGAAACAGTTACTGCCAATCACTTAACTCTTTCAGCACCCTACACAGTGACTATTTACTGACTTCGCCTAGCAACGCTTCCGTAATTACGGTTGCATACACACATAGTCACCCGTAATTACGGGTGCACACACATAGTCACCCGTAATTACGGGTGCACACACATAGTCACCCGTAATTATGGGTGCACACACGTAGTCACCCGTAATTATGGGTGCACACACGTAGTCACCCGTAATTACGGGAGCCCCATTGACTTCCTCAGTCTGGCTGTAGACCTAGAAATACATAGGTCAAGCCAGAATGAAGAAATGTCATGTTAAAAAACAAATACGCTCCGCAGCACACAACATCTACATTACATCTGCGGACTTCATTGCGGAATTTTGAATCTCCATTGAAGTCAATGGAGAAATTCCACAATACGTCCGCAAAAAGTCTGCCACACGTCTGCAACAACCATTGTATGCTGCGGACACCAAATTCCACACCGCAGCCTATGCTCCGCAGCGGAATTCTCCGCAATGTGCAAACGAACCCAACCACAAAGCTGTGGAAGGCAATGGAGAAACGGGTCCGCTGCGGATTTCCGCTGCGGATTTCCGCTGCTGAGTGTCCGCAGCGGAATTCCAGAGCAAATCCGCTATGTGTGGCCATGCCCTAACTGTCTAGCCTATTTATAATGCGGGTGAGCATCGGCAATGACTATTTGAACAATGAAATAAAGAAATAAAAGTTCAATTAATCATTCAATCCCTTACATTTATTGGTTACAGACAAAAAAATGGTCTCATAGCCAGAACTCATAGTGACAGGTCCTCTTTAAATGAGCTGATAGGACTAGAAGTAGATTTTTCATGGTTAAACTACTCATGCCCATGTAAATTTATCTTCATCTAGACTCATCATAGAAGCACTGCCCAGAGTATTATTATGTTCAGTAATTAAATGACAACACTGTAGAGACTATTACAGTAATATTAATAGCCGTAATATCAAAGACATATTAAACTGGACATTTTACAGGATCAACAATCATGGCAGCTACCTCTGATATCAGTATCAAGCACTAGTTCTAACAATTTTTCTATCCATATTAAGCTCTACCAAATGCTCGATCCACTACTGCAATGCTCCCCAAATATTAAAGGGCCACAATACATAGAAATAAAATAATGTGCGTGACTGTCTGTCTAAAAAAAAATATCTAAAGTGGTAAGGGTTAACTTGTTTAGGTCTACATTGCAGACAAAGCAATTGGGGAAGGTCTTTGCTGCAGCAAGATAAGGCAGCCTAAACCCTTTTTCCCCTAAAAATATTGAATTATATGCGGTATCGGTAGAGAGGGGGTCTGTTATTTGGGACTTCGTATAAGTTTTATTTTTACCATTTGTATTGTGATATAGGGCAGCACTATATCAAAGAGGTGGTGGAATTTATGGCAAATGTTGCTAGTGTTATTATTTTTTATTATGGTTGGCACAACCATTTTTGTAAATGATGGTTGTCAGAGTCAATACAAATTCATTTGATTTACCAGCACTGTTCAACAGTAAGGGGATGTTTCCGGCAATGGAATCCCTTGTCAAGGCAAACACTCTGCTTTATCTTTTAGGTTATGTTCTGCTTTTCACCCTTCTAATGCAGCCCTTTTATGTTTTATAGATTCTTTACATTAGCAGTTGTCTGATGCTCACATTTACCCTCATTCCATCATGGCTGGGGGAGGCAGCAAGTACGGTTGCGTATTAAAGTGACACTACATTTTGTGTATGCCGCAGAAAAGCCTGAATCATTGTTATTTGGATTGCTTACACATTGGTGTTTTGTTGATTTATGTTTGCATTTATGTGTTTTTGTCTTCAGGCAGTTATTAAATGTTAAGTTTTAAAGGCACCATTTTTTCTGTGTTTGATATGGTGCACCTACCCAAGCTCTGACTCTAGTTATAGTCACTGTGATTGTCCTTCAGTCACTCGAGGGGTATTATGGTTTCAGAGATACAGGTTATTCATTGTCTAGTGAAAAGTTAAACAATTTTCCAATATACATCTGTATCATTTCCTCATGTTTTTCAAAACCTCTGCTTGCTTTCATTCAGTAGAAACCTTCATTGTTTACTTCCAGTGCATACAAATCTGTCCTGGTCATGTGATAGACACGCAGGTGCACAGCTCAGTAGAGTAAAGTTAGGCCTTATTCACACGAGCGCGTGCGTATTGCGTGCGCAAAAAATGCTGTGTTTTGTGCGCGTAGCAGTTCCGTGTGTCAGCAGTATTTGCTGCGTGCCTGCGTGATTTTCGTGCATATGGCATCGTTATGACACTCCGTTTTTATGTTTAGAATCATAAAAGAAGGAGGTGCTTTTCTTTACTTTCATTCATGTAACAACTGTAGCGAGAATCACGCGCGGCACACGGAAGTGCTTCCGTGTGCCGTGCGCGATTTTCACGCACCCATTGACTTCAATGGGTGCGTGATGCGTGAAAAACGGCAAAGTATAGGACACGTCGTGAGTTTTACTCAGCGGACATACGCTGCGTGAAAATCATGGACTGTCTGAACGGCCCCATTGAGTTACATAGGTCCGTGCGACGCACGTGATTTTCACGCGCATATCACGGATGTAAAATACGTTAGTGTGAATAAGGCCTTAGAGTAAGGCACTACGGAGCAGCACTGACAGTTAAAAGCCCAGGATGCACACTGTCGCACGTTTAATAAATTGCTTGTTAATGGCCTCGTGGTGTTGCGGGCAAAACTGCTTGTTACCTGCAAAATAGTGTGGTCATTAATGAATAGACCCTTATGGCCGCACGATTTGCAGGTCTTAGCAGTTTAACCCGTAACATCGCACAGCCATTAACAAGCAATATGACAACCGGCCACGTCAATGAACATGTGTGATTATCACATGACCAAGACAGATTTTTATTAACTGGTAGTAAACAACGAAGGTTCCTACTGAATGATCTTGAATGATTTGAAAAAATAAGGAATTGATAAAGAAAGTACACTACCGTTCAAAAGTTTAGGGTCACTTAGAAATTTCCTTATTTTTGCAAGAAAAGCACAGTTTTTTTCAATGAAGATAACATTAAATTAATCATAAATACACTCTATACATTGTTAGGCTATGTTCACACGGGGTATTTTGCAGGAGGAATATCTGCCTCAAAATTCCGTTTTGAAGTTTGAGGCAGATATTCCTCTCCCTGCACGCCGATTTTCGCGGCGATTCTCGCGCCGTTTTTCGCCCGCGGCCATTGAGCGCCGCGGGCATAAAACAGCGCGAAATACGCTTTTTTGAAGTCAATGGGAGGTCAGAGGCGGAAGCGCCCGAAGATAAGGCATGTCGCTTCTTTTTCCTGCGAGGCAGTTTTACTGCTCGCGGGAAAAAGACGCCGACGCCTCCCATTGAAATCAATGGGAGGCGTTTTCGGGCCGTTTTTGCCGAGTTTTGCGACGCGGTTTCTGCGTCAAAAAACTCGGCAAAATACTCCGTGTGAACATAGCCTAAATGTGCTAAATTACTATTCTAGCTGCAAACGTCTGGTTTTTAATGCAATATCTACATAGGTGTATAGAGGCCCATTTCCAGCAACCATCACTCCAGTGTTCTAATGGTACATTGTGTTTGCTGACTGTGTTAGAACGCTAATGGATGATTAGAAAACACTTGAAAACTCTTGTGCAATTATTTTAGCACCGCTGTAAACAGTTTTGCTGTTTAGAGGAGCTATAAAACAGACCTTCCTTTGGGCTAGTTGAGAATCTGGAGCATTACATTTGTGGGTTCGATTAAACTCTCAAAATGGCTAGAAAAAGAGAGCTTTCATCTGAAACTCGACAGTCTATTCTTGTTCTTAGAAATGAAGGCTATTCCATGCGAGAAATTGCCAAGAAACTGAAGATTTCCTACAACAGTGTGTACTACTCCCTTCAGAGGACAGCACAAACAGGCTCTAACCAGAGTAGAAAGAGAAGTGGGAGGCCCGCTGCACAACTAAGCAACAAGACAAGTACATTAGAGTCTCTAGTTTGAGAAATAGACGCCTCACAGGTCCTCAACTGGCAGCTTCATTAAATAGTACCCGCAAAACGCCAGTGTCAACGTCTACAGTGAAGAGGCGACTCCGGGATGCTGGCCTACAGGGCAGAGTGGCAAAGAAAAAGCCATATCTGAGACTGGCTAATAAAAGGAAAAGATTAATATGGGCAAAAGCACACAGACATTGGACAGAGGAAGAATGGAAAAAAGTGTTATGGACAGACGAATCGAAGTTTGAGGTGTTTGGATCACACAGAAGAACATTTGTGAGGCGCAGAACAACTGAAAAGATGCTGGAAGAGGGCCTGACGCCATCTGTCAAGCATGGTGGAGGTAATGTGATGGTCTGGGGTTGCTTTGGTGCTGGTAACACCATGCCATACCCTGTGGACAGCGCTTGATTGGAGCCAATTTCATCCTACAACAGGACAATGACCCAAAGCACACCTCCATATTATGCAAGAACTATTTAGGGAAGAAGCAGGCAGCTGGTATTCTATCTGTAATGGAGTGGCCAGCGCAGTCACCAGATCTCAACCCCACAGAGCTGTTGTGGGAGCAGCTTGACCGTATGGTACGCAAGAAGTGCCCATCAAGCCAATCCAACTTGTGGGAGGGCCTTCTGGAAGCATGAGGTGAAATTTCTCCCGATTACCTCAGCAAATTAACAGCTAGAATGCCAAAGGTCTGCAATGCTGTAATTGCTGCAAATGGAGCATTCTTTGACGAAAGCAAAGTTTGCAGGAGAAAATTATTATTTCAAATAAAAATCATTATTTCTAACCTTGTCAATGTCTTGACTATATTTTCTAGTCATTTTGCAACTAATTTGATAAATATAAGTGTGAGTTTTCATGGAAAACACAAAATTGTCTGGGTGACCCCAAACTTTTGAACGGTAGTGTATATCAAACAATGTTATAGCATTTCACAATACAATAAATAACCTTTATTTGCTGAAGTCATAATAAAAGAAACCTTTAACGAATATTGGCAAACATAACCACATGTCAATCACATCTAATATAGTGCTCTCTATGCTATGAGAGGTACATGAAAGCAATATTCATTTTATGCATACCCCCGTATAAGATAATATAATATATTTGAATCAAAGGAAACTAAAGCCTTGCAGCAATAATGAACATTTAGTAATTCTCTATGTAAAGGGAATGTGTCATAAGAAAATGTTTAAATCAAGTTTTCATGTTAAACATATTTTTTTTAAGAATGTTGATTTTCTATGTCATTATTCTATATCAAAAATAATCCTGAAATCGTGCAGTTTTCACTCTGGCCACTGAGCCTCACAATAGACTGACACTTCCTGTTCTGTAGGGATCACTTCTAAGCAGTCATCTCATTATCACAGGCAGGATTACAATGAAAGGTAACAACTCTATATGTACTTTCTATTGAGTTCGTACACCACTACATCGGCTTTCTGAGAAAAGCCGATCAGAAACCAATCGGCTCAACACTCACTGGAGCGCTTCTGCAGCTTCGTTCTAGCGTTCGGTGGGAGTCTCAGTGCTCGGACCCACACCAATAGAAATTTCTGACATGTCACTATGACATGTCAGAAGTTTGTTGAAAGTTTAGTTACCCTTTAAGTCTTAGTTATGATGTTGATGTTCCTGTAAGAACATGACTTGCAAATTTTGGTCACAGGAAACAGCAGGTTCATGATAGAGCATCTCTAAGATGCTTCTGGATGAGGTGAAGAGAGGAGACTCTCTCAGAAGGAGCTGAGAGAAAGTCTGTGAGGTGAAGATTCCTTGGACCTCACCCCTGAGACTAGGTTACTTGGTCACTGGCCTAACCTAGCAGAATTCCTGCAGCGTTTTAATGCTACTCTGTAGTTATTAGTTTGGTACCACGCAGACAGTACTACCAACCCAAAAAGTTGTGTCCCCTAAACTGGGAACTGCATGCATATCGAGAATACCTGACCAGAGGAGGAAATATAGAAGGGAGAGACCTGCACTGTTTCCCATCACATTTTCTGCGTCACAACTGTGTCTTACATCAGCCTTATGTCCTGTCGCACAAGACACTATTCAGGAGATAATATGTTTTGAATATGTTTTATAATGTTTTATGACATTCTGCACTTTAGGTGACTAGGTACTGTCACTTTAAAAAATAAATGTACATTTGCAAAGCACTGTTTTGCAGTCTATGCAGGGGTGGCTTTTCCTGGAAGTTTCCAGAAGGTGGGAGGAGCTTAGCTTATATATAGTGGGCCCTGGACAAGATAGATTGACTAGTCAGTCAGTGTGGGCTAGAATCCGTTCAGTTAACAGCAAAGTGGAGTTGCTCCTGGGTCCATCATCCAGAGATCCAAAGACAGGCTCCCCATAACATCAGGCTGTAGAGAAGCTCGCAAAAAGAAAGAGAAAGAGAACAGCAATTGCGGATAGTATATAGCACATGCTAAACTATGGGCCAATGCACACGACCGTGTATTTCCCGGTGCCCGGACCGCAAAAAAAAATAGGACATGTCATTATACGGTCCGCAATTGCGGTCCTGGCTCATTGAAATGAATGCACATCTTGTGTGTGAACGGTCTGTGATTACGGACGGACCCCTTTCTCACCCTGCTGCGCGTCTGTGCCATAATCATGGACCACATACACACAGTTACGGCCATGTGCATGAGGCCTAAAGCATATTTCTAAATGCTATTAACAGCAGATCAGGAAATATTGCTGCCCCCATAAAATGTACGGAAAATATAATTTAAAAAATCTACAATCAGAAAATAAAAACAGATTAAAAAAAAAATTGGTTTTAATTAGTAAAAAAAATAAAGATGACACATTCCTTTAAATCTTAGGCCTCCCTCGCACAGGGCTTTTGGCGTTTTAAACTGCATGAAAAAAGACACTTTTTGAAAAAAAAAATTAACATGAATTATTATTTTTTTAGGCGTTTTTCATGCTTTTTTGGTGCCTTATTTTGTGTTACTTTGTACATTCATTATTTCTAGAATTTTTCAAGTTCTATAGAGAAGCCTATAGCCAGAAAAAGTGCCATACCTACAGCATGCTGCATCTGGGGGGGGGGGGATCACACTGACCCCAAAAACTCTATAAAAACACCACGAACCTGAATGCTGTGTATACAGACTTTTTCGTATTTTAAAATAGACTTTAAATTAACATCTGGCAGCAGCATTTATCGGGAAAATTGCGCAAAAACATCATCAAAAGGGTGAGTAAAAGCTGTGTGTGAATCCAGACTAATGCCTTGGTAATGAGTCTTCCTCTCTGACATATTAAACCAGTGCCAAATATGTAATTTTACCTCTAGCTGCAACAGTGTGACCCATTTTTTAAGCAAATTGATTTCAAAACTTGTTATTTTTAATAACAAAAGAGGGAGTAAAGAGAAGAGCGCTCAAGCTGTGAGTCATACTGACCACCCACTACAGCTCGTGATGCTCTCAGGATGCTAAATTATTTCACTACAGAGAAATCATGTGTATTACATGAAGTGACGTCCTAAATGACCACAACAAAAATATATTACAATAAGAAATCTTATAAAACATAATAGTCTGATTTAGTAGGATTTAAAAACATCTTTCTTGGAGTCACATTTTCTGTCTGCAAATATTTACGTAGAATTACAACAGGGAATGTATTTAAGGATAGATCAAAACAATGTCACTCAACTAAACTTTGTCCATCTAGTTAAACCATGTCTTTACGTTGTTGATAAAATCATTTGTTCACATGAATATCTTTATACTTTTATACTCCTTTTTAATGGCCATGCTACATTTGCAAACAATTATTATCCATTATTGCCTATGTTGATGTATACTAGATAGAGATCATATCTCGAGCAATGTCAAGGAGTTTTTTACTTTAAAACATAAAACATCTTTCAGTAATACCAGGAGACTAAGGGTCAGTTCACACGTTGCGTAAATATTGCGAATTTTCCGGAAAATCCGCAGCATAATACAGTAGCAGCAAAGTGGATGAGATAGAACAAATCTCATCCACACGCTGCGAAAATACTGAGCAGAAAAAAAGCTCAGAAAATGACATGCGGTGCGGAATATTATTCCGCAGCATGTCAATTGTATTTGCGTAAACACTGCTTATGTGTTGCAGGTTTTCTCCATTGAATTCAATAGGGAGGTAAAACCCACAACAAATAGCCGTTGTTGCATTTTTTTGCGGTGGAATCGCAGCGATTCTGCCGCAAAAAACACAACTCAGAAAATAAAAAAATCTTATACTTATCCAGAAGTCTGTGTTTCTTCCCCCAGGCCACCTGGGATGACGATTCATCTCATGTGACCGCTGCAGCCAATCACAGGCTGTCGCGGCCGTTACATGGGATGAAACATCATCCCAGGAGGCCGGCATGGATAACGTCAGAGGGCTGGCCTCCTGGAATGACGCTTCATCCCATGTGACCGCAGCGGTCTCCTGGGATAAAAATGTCATCCCAGGAGGCAGGCCGGCTAAATACTGCAGTTTTCCGCAGCAGACATTCCAGGCAAAAAACTGCACCACAGTTCGGTGTGGTTTTTCGCCCGGAATTTACTGCGGCGCACAGGGCAGATACGCTGTGTGCTTTTACATAGACCGCCTTCGGGGAATATTTTTTAAGCGTTACATAATTCTACATAACTGGGTGATCCTATATCATCTATTGCTCTGTGTTTGGGTATTACTTATAAATTCGATATAGTTCTGTATTTGTGCTTCCAAGCTTTTCTGTGTTGTATTACAATGTTGACCCATCCTAATATTATGGACTTCTTGTAACCTTCTTCTCATGTTTTTTTGCTGATTGTTTCTGTTTACTTTATTCATGAAGCTTTTATTTTGAGAATTTTACCAAGTAATAGGCTGAGACATTTGTATGGGTTAGCCAGACAGTTTAAAAAATAAAGGCAGAACTGTGAACATACAGTACAATATCAACCCATGTTGTTTATATACTTCAGTCAATGCCACAGAAATACAAAAGCAATACAAAATGTATCCCAGGTCTAACATGGGGGAAGCAGTAGACATGACAGTGTAAGGAGAGTCCCAACGCAATGGGCTGTGAGACCTTAACACTTCCAGTATTATCCAACATATGCAGCTCTTGTAGATACATTAGGCAGAAAATAACCAAAAGGTTGACCTAGTCATTTAATACAGGATAGACCATAATGAAATTATATCGTTTATTATTGGATTTAGTTTGATTTCTAGTAATGTTTTTATTAAAGTCGTACCTTGAACCTCCAGGGCCCCAGGCCACCCACCTATGTGCCATTCATAATACCAGTGTCTTCCTATGTGGAAGAGGGGCACACTGCGACCTCTTCACCCTCTATAGCTACTCCCCTGTTTATTTATTGCTATTGTTTTTAAGTCATTTTAATGTGTTAGTACTGATCATTATGGGATGACAATGAGGCAGATCATGATGTAGCTATACAGATAAGGCATATACACCAATGTTTACACTTTCTACAGCCCAAAATAAATTTCTATTTTCTGTTTAAGGATTTCTCCATTTAATTTGGAGTCCATCAAAATGACAACGTCTTACAGAGTCACCTGTATCCTATAAGGGCTGTGTCAAGATCTGTTAGGGTTGTTTGAAGTCTGCTTTGAGAAGTACTGTTTTAGACAGCTTTCCCCTACAGACATCAACCTAGGTTAACATTGTAACATATCAAATCTGCTTCTCTCTCTGAGAGAGTGGAAAAACAAGTCATAAAGACCTTATTTATCTGCTGTAACATTATGTACTTATTTCATTATATTTTACGTATGATGTTGATAGAATTATTGTAATCCCTTTTTAATGAAATACGCAAGCTATTATTTATTAATAGCGTTTATTAAAATAAGAATAGACTGGACCTTTGTCCCTACACGAACTAAGGAAAACCAGGACGTCGCCAATTTTTCCCCAAATGGAGTCCTGCTGCGCAGTGTGCAATTAAATTTTGATAATTCAGTCAAAACAGTATTCAGTTGCAACTGTACTTTACTAAATGTGGGCTGATAATTTGCTTTACAGGAAATCACTCAGAAAGGTTTCTAAGGAGACAAGGAAAGCACACCAAGCTAATACCAGGTTTTACATGACAGAAAATGCCATGCACTGAACAAGGGAAAGGGATTTTCAAGAGACAGGTGCAGTAAACATAAATGTTTAAAGGCTGGATTTGAAAAACACCGGCTTGAGTCTTTTAGCTTCACATGTAATTCACTCAGTGCGTTAAAAAGATGTTTGAATTAGAATGATTAGGACTCAAGTGCGTATTTAACAGCTTGCTTCTTGCAAACCACTAAGGTAACATAAGGAGAAAATTTGTAGAACATTTATCTGAGATTCAGAGAATACATCTTTCATTAATTTTTTTCACCTTATGGTTGGTATCAGAGTTTTCCTCGTCATCCGCTGAGGATTTCCTAATTTACCCACATTCTATTAAAAAAGGGTTTTCCCATTATAAACATTTATGGCTTACAGTATTCACCAGATATAAAAATCTGAAAGGCAGAGGTCAAACTTTTGGGATCGTTACCAATTTATGTTGGATTAACCTCTGTCTGTGGTAGGAAAGCCCTTTCAATCACTTTTCAGGTTAACCTAAAGAAATTGCTTAATAAGTAACTGCCTGATAGAGTGTCACTACCAGAATTACTGTATTTAACAGCATGAGGGTTTGTATATTATAGAAAGAATGGGGGAATTTTAATTTTCAGCGGATTTAAAGAAATAGGTGAGGCTTGCCTGAAAGTGTCCCTCCAATATTACTCGCCTGCCCAAATTTGCAGCTCTCCAAGTTTGATGTGAGTTTGGGTAGGAGAGTAACATTGGAGGGACCCTTTAAACAGAAGTTTTGGTTTACACAGGTTTCTAGAATCCGTTGAGACTTGTCAGAAGATATTATAGGTTGGAGGTTTGCTTATATGGGCCCCACTGATCAAAGTGTCCTTAGTAGAAGAACCCCATCATTTTAGCTTGGGTAAGAGATCTTTCCTTTATTTCACACATTCAAACACTTTCACGCTCCTATTACTTTCATCTTAAAAACATCTCCAGAATCCACCCTTTTCTTACTGTGGAAACAAAATTCATATTGTCGCTCTGATTCACTCTCGTCTTGATTACTGTAACTCATTACTAATCCATCTTCCATTCACTAAACTCTCCCCTCTATGAACGATCTTTAGTTCAGAAGCCAGGCTCATCTTTCTGACCAACCGCTACACCAACGAGGCTACCCTGTGCCAATCACTGCACTGGTTGCTCATCCCCTTCAGAATAAAAGTCAAACTTATTACTGTCACCCACAAAGCTCCCCACAGTGCTGCACCTCCTTACATCTCCTCCCTCATCTCTGTCTACCACCCTACTCATGCTCTACATTCTGCCAACGACCTTAGATTAACATCCTTCATAAACCGAACCTCCCAATCCCGTCTCCAAGATTTTTCTCGAGCTGCACCTGTCCTCTGGAATGCGCTACCCCAGACAATCAGATTAATTCCCAATATCCACAGTTTTAGACGAGCCCTGAAAACTCAGTTTTTTATACATGGCTACAACATTCCCTAATCAAACTCCTTTCCTTGGCCCCCCTTTACATTAGTAATGAAGCCCCTTAATTCAGCATTATCCCCCACACTCCTTGCACCCTAATACACTTCATGTCTGTCGTACAAGGACACTGGCTGGTGACCGGCTCGTGCAGCTTTATGTATACTACCCCCCTGTGAAAGTGATTAGAATATGTTTAAAAGATAACATTTTGCATGGACTCCATTTTGTATGGTAGGCGTCCATTTTGGATCGTTGGAATCCATCTTTTGGCCTGAAGGAGCCATCTTGAGATTAATAAGTAAAAAGTAATATGTCAGCAGATGTCTTGAAGCAATTCTATGTTGTGTTCTTGAATTGAATGTTTTATTACTCTTGTGAGGAGCAGATCAAATAGCCTTGGCCGAATGAACAATGACATTGTTTACCATGAGGAAAGGGGATTCAGCCCTCTATTTAAATGATTTAATCTTATCTGTAGTCTCCATTCTCTAGTGAGATAAGAAGTAGACACAATAACTTGTGTATCTGAAATGTGTGTCTTCTCCATGGGACAAGGTTCAGGCAACCTGGGGCTTGGAGGGTGAAGAATTATTATAATGCATTGAAAAATTCTCATTGGCTGAATCAGAGTCATTATCATATTGTAGATGATTGGCTGAAACCAAAGCCTACACCTTTCCTGTCATTATACTTATATACTTGTTTGGATAAATAAAGATCAGAGAAGGATTTTGAGCATACAAGCATGGTCTCTTGTGTCGTCTTTTCTCTCAGATATATATATCTATCATCTATGATTTGGAAACTGGATAAATCACTGGAGGGCGGGTATCGGTTGACATACCCATTACAAATTTCAGTCTAATAAATTTTGGCCCATGATTGCGTTAACAGTTTTTGGTGCCGAAAACGCGGGAGATTGCTCGTCTGATACACTGTCGCTGGAGGCCTAACGGCATTTGCATCAGTGAATATCAAAAACCGGCCGGTACGTAAGAAGCTTATTCTTACAAACATGGTTCACTCATTCATTGCCGAGGCCGGAATTAGCTGTCATGACGTCACATCTCCTGATACACAGTGTTTATCCAGCAGGTATGTTGAAAGCTTTTAGTGTGATGAATGATTGCAGATACGTACGTTATATTGAGTTGTTGTACAGATGTGTGAATTTTGGAGGTTCATGGTATGGGAGAATTTTTGCCGGCATTGAACATTGAAATTGTTAAGATTGAGAACAGAAGCTGTGAGTAGTGAGTGCGTGACCCCCTCCTGTGAAATGTGATGATGTGGGAAGAGGAAAAAAAAAAGAGAGAAACTTGTGTAGAATTAGTGTGAATTCATGGCGTACATCTGTCTGTGTAAGATGAGGAAGCTGAATGCTGTAGTGAACCTGCAATGAACTGTGTATTGTTATAGGTCTGTTGAAAATTGTATTTATTATTTGGCTGTTGTGTAGAAACTGTTAAGGATAAAAGGGGAATGTTTTTCTGTTGCCTGGTTGTTCTGAGGGAGCCGAGCATCAGGGACGCCTGACTTGGCAACTGTCCGAATAGACAGACTGCGCGTTTATAGCAGAGAGTTGCGAACATCGACAGACTGCGCGAGTATAGCAGAGAGTCGCGGATAGACAGACTGCGTGTTTAGAGCTGAGAGTCTGGGACAGAAAAGTTGGATATTCAGAGGTGATATCCAGTAGTATCATTAGGACTTCTGTGGTTAAGTCCTGATAATGGAGAACTTGGAGAGCAGAGCAACAGGGGAAGCCCCGTAGTGTGATGTACAGCCAAAGATTATTGTGACAAACAGGGGAAGGAAGACGCTATAACAACTAAAAGGGGTTCTGTAATAATAGGTTCTTTGTCAGGATTGTAGTAGTCAAATGAATATATATGAAAGTGCATGTGAGACGTGTGATAAGGGTGTATATACCATTACCCAGTGCACTAGGGGAAACTTTGAATGTTGTTTTGAATAATCATTGATACACTTTTAGCACACACTGCCAGCTTGTAATATTATGTGTGAGGGTCATTAACAACAGCAAGTTGTATGCATTGTCAGACTGGCATAAGGTGGGGATCAGTACAGACTTATTTCTAGCACGCGTTTGATAATCTGGCATGGACTTTTGATGTAGTATAACATCCAAGTCAGTCAGTCTGTATTAATATAACACCGGTGGAAATGTATACCATTGTAACATAACAATCTGTGTTCAAAGCAAAGAATGACCTACCCAAAGAAAAGAATGGCTGAGTGGGGAGGATGAGATATGTGATTGTTCAAAAATGTAGGTGGATGTTAATAAATGGCTGTTTGTGAATAGACAGAGACAGAAAATGAATCCGGAGTGCTGCATATAAGGAATTGATGATGATGATGACGAATATAGATTGTGACGGGGAGGGGCTGTGTGATGTAACATGTGTGATATAACGTGTGCAGTGTGAAGTCTGAAAAGCAGACTGATATAAGCTTATATATAGAGCATGGACTGATGAGACAAGTGATTACAATATTGCACTGATTTTAGATCTATATTGTATGTTCTCATTTTTAATAACCGTATTTTGTAACATTTTTAGTGTTTTGTGTATAGGGTTAAATTGGAGTCATTTTAGAAAAGCATTGGTCTGAAGGAAAGGGGGGTTATATGTGTGAGACAGGAGAAGGCCGCTCGCTGGTTGCAGTGGTTAGGAATGTTTCTTATCTTTGCGCATGCGCTGTTGTCCGTAAGTACCAAGTGTGTAAAATATTATGTCAGAATTTGTCTGCATAAAAGATTAAAGTTATGCTGCATATTTATGTGTTATGATGTGATAAGATTTAATGTCGTAATGTTTTTAACTTAATTCAAATGAATTAAAATACAGATATTGTGAGACATGGGGTCTTGAAGATGTATGTACCCCTACTGTTCCCTACTCCCACATATAGTTTATTGGTTTGTAGTAATTAACTTTAGCAAATATATTATTTTCTGTTTTATTGGATAAAGAATTATAGTTATTTTTGTTTTTACATATGCATAGGAAGTGCCATAGTGCTGCCTAAATGTAATTTTTGAAAATGTATGAGGTTTTTAAAAGTAAATGGTTGCAAGGTATCTAAAAAGATAACATGCTGTTTTGTCAGGAGAAAGTCACTTTTGTTTTAGGCTATTGTGTATTAAAAGGGGTCAAACTAGTGCCCTCAGATAGAGTGTCCGCCCTTATTATGTTGAGATATGTTGTTTTGAACCCTGCTACATTACTTTCGCAGAGTCCAAAAAGGAGGGAGTAGTGAGGGGACTGATCAGGTACAATTTTATTTTGTTTGGAATTAATGAATTTGGTTCCAGGAGATCTACAAAATGTGTATGAGACCCCAATGAGTAATCCATATTAAATGTGTATGACAGTAACCTAAATGTTGAGGTTTTTGTGTGTAGATTTTTCTAGAATGGTAAATATGGCACTGGGTATGCTGTGCTGTAGTATCCACTCAATATGAGGTATTGTGTAAGAGACCATGAGTCCTTACAGATTTAGTTGGGAAGGAGGTGAAATTATCTGAATATTGTTATTTTTATGCAAGATTTTTAGTAAAAATATTTTTTTATTGTGGTATTAATCAAGTATTTACATAGCCTGATAAAAGTGAGATTCTCAAAGTGTTCTGGATTATCAGATGAGTGTGGAGAAGTGTATAACATTTATTTTTATTTTTGAGAATGAAGATGCCACCCTTTGAAATGTTCTATCTATATGTGACATGGGTTTTTAATGTAAATTTGTAATGTAGAAATACTTCATACAGTATGTACAAGACAGGATACGAGGCACAAGGTAAATCATCCAGAAACCACTCTCACCTTCTTGTTCATCTCAAGGAGCGGAGCTGGAGGTGCTCGCTGAGGCTGTAACCTGGCAGAAGGTAAGATGGCTGATATTTACACTGACTCTAGGTACGCTTTTGGCATCGCCCACAATTATGGGCTCATTGGTAGTAGGAACTTTATTGGCTCATCGGGTAAACCAATTGAGAGCGTAAGAGATGACAGACCTGGCAAATAGAGTATGTGCAGCCAGGCATCAGTAAATTGGCTTGTCCCTGGATACAACAATGCCACCACTAGGTTTGTAGCAGCCGGCATGATGTGCGCACGGCATGACATAGGTAAAACATAAAAGGTACCTGTGAAAAGTGCAGCCCGGCCAGATTACCAGTCCCAGCGACTGCAGAACATACAACTGCCCGAGGTAGAAGTGTATGACAATGTGCTCATGTGTGTAGATCTGTTCTCAGGGGGGCCTGAAGCCCGGCCTGTATTTTCCCCACTGCAGACGTTGTGTGTAAGTGACAGGGGAACAGTGTTATCCCAAGTATTGACCTGATGTTTGTACAATAAGATATCAGCTGTTCTCCAGATGTTATCCCAAAGTTAGTTTGTTTAATAACTGTATTCAAGAAGTGTTGTGGGAATATTAAATACTGAGGTTAAGTTTTATGTAAAGTTCTGGACGAGCCTTAGCATTGGACTATTGGAGGCATGCGTCAGTATTATGTTTGTGTAAATGATAACTTCTTAGTGCAAGAAGATTCCCATTTGAAAATATTTTTGTTGTGAAAGGAAAATTTTAGAGCAGAGAATTCTGTATGTGTGTATGTATGTGTATATATATATATATATATATATATATATATATATATATATATATAAAGAAGAATCCGTTTGTATGTATCAGTTTTAGATACTGCCCAGTGTGAACGTTTAACATAAATATGTAATTGTTAATGTTTTTCTTTAACTGAATTATCTGATTAAGATCAATTAATGATTATGCGATGAAAAGATTGTTTTCCACAGGAAGTGTTCAACTGGGAGAAGATGGTGTGAAAACCAGATTCTAACAGAATGTGGACGGATAAAGGAAGGTAAACCGGTAGCACCCAAGGCACTCTTGATGGCACTTGTATTGATGGTGTATGACCTCACATATGCCCCAAGACTGCAAGGATCGATTTGGTAAGATCTAATTGGTATGTCCCAGGTTTTTACAGCTGTTGCTGCTAAATTCTGTTAGAGCTGTTTGATTTGCCTACAGAACAGTCCTGGCAGACCGATGCCAAACTTATCATACCCGCCTCCCACGAAGAGAACAGATCTTGAGAGGCCTTCCAAGGCAATACAAACCAGAGTAGGAAAAAATTTGTTTGAGACACTCGTCAGATAAAACGTATGGTATCTGTGAATATTTATGTGAGTAGGAGCTGTTAAAAGTAATCAGCTCAGAATATGGTATAAATCCTGCTGAAAAGTGTAAACACCAAGTGCAAATGAAATGTACCCAGTAACTGTCCAGTGGAACAGAGAAGTTTTTCTTACATAAAGGTGTTTGTTTGATGTAGTTTAAGGGCCTGTCATTATTATTGTATGTACTTAGAACAACGTTTATAGTGTATGCGGATGATGTTATCACCAGATTAGCATTTATTTTAACAATTGACAAGGGTTGGGTTCCCAGCAAGTGCCAGTTAATATGAACTAGAAGACTTTTATATGACGAACTCCATTACTGAGATGCGGCAGGCGTTGCCTGAGCCAGTACAACGCGTTTGTCATGAACTGACGGCAGTGTCACAATTCTAAGCAGCCACCCAGACAAGTAACTTGCCAGAGGAAGAGGACAGATACGGAGGGTTTGTGGTAGTCACAATAAAACTCCACTAATCCGTCTACGTGGGATCTCACCCCAGGCTCACAGCATGAGGTGCTATGTACAGCCCGGTGACGTATACTAAAAGAGACGGTGTCTGACAGATGAGAAGGACCAAACCAAGTCCTAATGACATCAGCAAAGATCAAAGTAAAGACCAAAGACCTGAGTGTATCCGTCAGCAGTAGCAGAAGACAGAAGAAGAAGATGACGATGATGTACAGGACTTGCAATGAACTGATCGGACCCAAAACCTGAAGGGTGATAGTATGAGATTGGTGATAGCATTATATTATAAGTTGAGGCCCTATTGTTTATATTGTCTGAGGTTTATAATAATAATGTGTGTAAATATTCCACGGTACTGTAAATTACGATCTGAGGAGTTGTATGTGGAGGTGTGAGGTGAAGGTCACTGGTTGTTGTCACTCATAAGTAAGAAGTCCATGGCAGCAATGAGAGCCCTGAGGTCATGTGACCTGGGTGTCTTTAGGTTTAGGGAAGATGCTGTCCACAACCTGTTATATCTGCAGGGGTAAAAGTCCCATTAGGACAGTAAGTGACAGTGCAACAATTATGACCAATACAAGTACCGTAGAGGAGAAGTTTGGATTATTGCCAATATTAGTAGGTTTAACAGTAAAGAATGCTTATAATATAGAGAAAGTGTCCGACAGATTGGACACTGTTACGGATTATGTGTTTGATGTTCTGAATGCTGCCCAAGGGGGTATGTGCATGTGCCAAGTAGTTGATACAGCCTGTTGCCATTATATAGACCCTACTGGCATTATGCAGGACAAGTATGACTGTAGATAAAGCTGAGAAAATAAAGGAAGCGTTCAGGAAAGCCAATTCTTAAGATGATTGGACCCTGGATTGGCCGGAT
Source organism: Rhinoderma darwinii (assembly GCF_050947455.1). NCBI lineage: Eukaryota > Metazoa > Chordata > Amphibia > Anura > Rhinodermatidae > Rhinoderma > Rhinoderma darwinii. The sequence continues at coordinate 172,244,005 of NC_134688.1, forward strand.
TGGTTGTCATGTCTCAATCCCTCTAACTGGTGTAAGGGTGTTGGGGGATGAGTAATGGGTCTGCTCCAGAGTGTCCTGCAGGTTGTGTTATTATGTATTACATTATATTTGCTTCTGAGGCTCATATTTTGAGGCCTGACAAAACACTTGCAATGCTTCGCAGCAAAGGTTAAAATTATTACCCGCCATACTGGATCTTTTGATCAAGTGTACCCTATGAGTGAAACAATTATGGGAAGGAATTTTGTTGAAATGACCAGGGGATGAGGTGAAACGGTTAGGTAAGTCCTCAAGGGGGGATAAGCCCTCCTTTAAGTACCTGGCGTGGATACAAAATGTCCTCATATAAACAAAAGGTGGGAAATGTGAAAGTGATTAGAATATGTTTAAAAGATAACATTTTGCATGGACTCCATTTTGTATGGTAGGCGTCCATTTTGGATCGTTGGAATCCATCTTTTGGCCTGAAGGAGCCATCTTGAGATTAATAAGTAAAAAGTAATATGTCAGCAGATGTCTTGAAGCAATTCTATGTTGTGTTCTTGAATTGAATGTTTTATTACTCTTGTGAGGAGCAGATCAAATAGCCTTGGCCGAATGAACAATGACATTGTTTACCATGAGGAAAGGGGATTCAGCCCTCTGTTTAAATGATTTAATCTTATCTGTAGTCTCCATTCTCTAGTGAGATAAGAAGTAGACACAATAACTTGTGTATCTGAAATGTGTGTCTTCTCCATGGGACAAGGTTCAGGCAACCTGGGGCTTGGAGGGTGAAGAATTATTATAATGCATTGAAATATTCTCATTCGCTGAATCAGAGTCATTATCATATTGTAGATGATTGGCTGAAACCAAAGCCTACACCTTTCCTGTCATTATACTTATATACTTGTTTGGATCAATAAAGATCAGAGAAGGATTTTGAGCATACAAGCATGGTCTCTTGTGTCGTCTTTTCTCTCAGATATATATATCTATCATCTATGATTTGGAAACTGGATAAATCACTGGAGGGCGGGTATCGGTTGACATACCCATTACAAATTTCAGTCTAATATATTTTGGCCCATGATTGCGTTAACACCCCCATATGTATAAAAGATGGCTGGACCATTGTACTTAAAGAGGCTCTGTCACCAGATTTTGCAACCCCTATCTGCTATTGCAGCAGATAGGCGCTGCAATGTAGATTACAGTAACGTTTTTATTTTTAAAAAACGAGCATTTTTGGCCAAGTTATGACCATTTTTGTATTTATGCAAATGAGGCTTGCAAAAGTCCAAGTGGGCGTGTTTAAAGTAAAAGTCCAACTGGGCGTGTATTATGTGCGTACATCGGGGCGTTTTTACTACTTTTACTACTTTTACTAGCTGGGCGTTCTGACGAGAAGTATCATCCACTTCTCTTCAGAACGCCCAGCTTCTGGCAGTGCAAAGACACACAGCGTGTTCTCGAGAGATCACGCTGTGACGTCACTCACTTCCTGCCCCAGGTCCTGCATCGTGTCGGCCACATCGGCACCAGAGGCTACAGTTGATTCTGCAGCAGCATCAGCGTTTGCAGGTAAGTAGCTACATCGACTTACCTGCAAACGCCGATGCTGCTGCAGAATCAACTGTAGCCTCTGGTGCCGATGTGTCCTCGCTCGTCTGACACGATGCAGGACCTGGGGAAGTGACGTCACAGCGTGATCTCTCGAGAACACGCTCTATGTCTGCACTGCCAGAAGCTGGGCGTTGTGAAGAGAAGTGGATGATACTTCTCGTCAGAACGCCCAGCTAGTAAAAGTAGTAAACACGCCCAGATGTAACACACATAATACACGCCCAGTTGGACTTTTACTTTAAAACACGCCTACTTGGACTTTTGCAAGCCTCATTTACATAAATACAAAAATGGTCATAACTTGGCCAAAAATGCTCGTTTTTTTTAAATAAAAACGTTACTGTAATCTACATTGCAGCGCCTATCTGCTGCAATAGCAGATAGGGGTTGCAAAATCTGGTGACAGAGCCTCTTTAAGCATTTTATTTTTTTTAATAAACAGATTTTTATTGATCCAGTATACAGCTAATCAATACATACAGCAATGAAACATTGCAAACAAAGCATTGGGATAAGGATCACATTTTTGACAGAAAAAAAAAAAAAGAAACATACAAACAAACAAACAAAACTCCGGATCCAGACACGGCAAATTGACCACATATTCGACTAAGGTAATCATAAGAGTATGTCGGAGTAAGTAGAGTCAGTCCATTGATCCCATAAGGAAGTACGAGCGTAGGACCCTTGAATAGAGGCTAAAGCGCGTTCCATAACACAATTATTGTTAACATATAAAATCACTTCACTTATACTAGGCACTTTTGTAGATTTCCAGTATTTTGCAATCAATATTTTTGCAGACAGCAATACATGAAAAAGTATGTTTCTGACACCCGGAGAGAAATCCACCAATCCCACATGCAGTAGGGCTAGAGCAGGGGCGAGCTGAATGTCAACCCCTAAAAGAGATCGTAAGAAATCTTCTACTTGCTGCCAAAAGCTGGACAATACTGTACACTCCCAGAAAATATGGAGGATGGTACCCTTAGAAGTGACTTCTAAGAAGTACTTAAGCATTTTTTACACTTTGTGTCTCCCTTATTTCCTCATAGATTGTAAGCTCTTGCGAGCACTCCTCTGCTTTGAATTGTAAATCAGTTTTGTCACTATGTAATGTCTGATATTGTCTTTACAATGCACCCCCTGAACTGTAAAGTGCTGCAGAATATGTTGGCACTATATAAATAAAAATGATTATTATTATTATTAGACTGCAATGTGCAGTAGAGTTCCATGGATTTCAATGGCGCTCCTATTTACTGAGGTCCTGAGATACAGAATTCTCATAATAAAGCCAAAGGTTCATGGAGTTCTTTATTGTGCTGCTTTCATTTTGTTATGGATATCAGTGGAGGTCCTAGCTCAAGGACCACTAATGATATCTGCTAACAGGTCTCAATGACATGTCAGAAGATAGTTACAACCAGAGACCTGTTGACCCTTTTGTTATGAAGATTAGTGGAGGTTGTAGCACAAGGACCACTAATGATATCTTCTAACAGGTCTCAATGACAGGTCAGAAGATAGTTACATCCAGAGCTTCTATGTAACTAGATCATCTCACAGGGGAAGGCAACTCTGTATTTAAATTCCTTCCGGTCAACCTGAAATCAAGTTGTTATGCTAAATTGGCACAACATTGTCGCTATCTTTGTTCTAAGTTAGTTCAGAGCATGCCAACATTTCAATTATTTATTTTTATTTATTTATTTTATTTGCATAATATAAAAAATATTTTCAAACATTGCTATCAAAACAAGGTTTGGTCCTTTCAATATATTGTATGCAGAAAATTTAGCCTAGAAAGAAAAAACTGCTATGGTCCGCTCTTCCTTAAAGACCAATCCCATGTAAATGATCTATAGTACTGCATACAATAAACACATTTTAATCCTTCATGATCTACATATTATAGTAACCAGGGTTGCTTGGCCAGCTGTTGTGGGCTGACATTTTTGTATCCTACGGAAACAAGAAACTATAGTATAGCATATACAGTGCCCACCAAAACTTTCGGAACACCCTCATAACTTTTGAACGGCTCGAGGTAGAGGGTTGAAATTTGTTGGGATTTAATGGGGTCATAAAATCTACCAGTTATATATACATATATATGTATATATATATATATATATATATATATATTATTTTTATATATATATATATATATATATATATATATATATATATATATATATGTTAATGCTGATTAAATATTTACTCTAAATGAACTTAGCCATTCTATCTACAAACTACTATTTCATTATCTTCAGTGATGCAGTAGTAGCTAGAGGTGAAGTTTGTAGATACTAGAAAGCAGAAAATAAATATGTGCCTCTGGGGCTTGTCATGAAATGATTTGTGTAATTATATAGTTATAGATCAATCTATAGAAGAATATGCACTGATATCTCTCCTTTAAATCAATGCTATGATAGCCAGTAATACTTGTAACATATATGAGGTATTTCAACTATTATGCAAGTGAACAGACAAATATTTTTTCAGTATGACTTGAGATGACTGCATTGCAGATGGCATTAAGTAAATCGCTTCTGCAAAACTATTTGTCTCTACTTAACAAGCTGCGACATGCTTTCTTTTTTTAACAGAATCACAGAAATTCTTCCACCAATGCTGTGATTTGTTCAATGAGGCATATGGAAAACATCCAGCATTAAGAAAAATAAATGATAATTATCTGTTAAGCTACAATAACACATTTCCTTCATTTCATCATGAAAAAAAATATTTCTTTTTTTTCGGGCTCCTCTCGTTTACTGTGTTGCCATGGAAACCTCTGATTTACACACGTCCCCTTCACCTAGAGGGTCAGCCTGTTGTGGGTCAATAAATCAATATTCATGAGACTACAGTATATCAGTCCACTATGGCATCGTGTGGTGGTGATATCACTAGTTCCAAGTAAATTATCAGCAACCATCTCAGTAAAGAATATCTCACACCAAAATCAGCAAAATCTCCAGTCGTGTTCAATAGATGGAAATTCTAATTGGCCCTTTCTTAGTTACAACTGTTTTTGGGACAACCAATATAGTCACATCTCACATAGGGGGTTTTACCCAACTTTCCAGACCTAAAAAACAAATCTATCTATTTTTTTATTTATTCACCCAGCTGTAATATGGCCATATTCTTGCATCTGAATTACAGCTACAATACATAGAGCTACTGCAGTTCTACGGAATGAACTTAGGACACCATAGGGTTCTGTGGTGATCTAAGTTCGGTCCAGTAGCAGCACGGGAGGTCCGGGTATTGTTGCTGTAATATAGATGCAAAAATTCTGCCACATTATGGCCGTCTGAAACCAGCCTTACTCCTGTATTGTTGAACCAGGTAGATTTGCTATTCAGAAGCATAGACAAACTGGATGTTATTATGACAGCTATAAGGGCATGTTGAGATGTGGCGGAATTGCTGCAGACACTGTCCGCATCAATGCCGCACATAATCCGCGTTGCGGATTCCATTGCGGATTTGGCTAAAATGTTGGGTAAAATGCTGCGGATTTGTCGTTGCGGATTAAGGTTCAGATTACACCCTGCTCTCTTTCCAACATTCCATCCCAGTCTGGGTATAGACCTCGACACACATAGGTCCAGCCTTGATCCCGTGTGTTGCGCTCACTATACCCTGCACTGGAGGTGTCCCACAATTCGGGACGGTTATGTACCTGAAAAACAAATAAACAGTTTGATAGGTACTTATGAATAATGTTATACATGTTATATGTTTATCTTTTGTTATAATGTTTACATACTGCAGATGTTGCTAGTCAGACATCATACATACAAGTAAACTAGTCAAAACATGACATAAACATGTAAAGTTACTTACAAGGTTAATAAGAGTGGACACATCCATATCCATTCGCCTATATCTGGCCATGGTAATAGCTCTGTGTTCCTGTAAGCCTGGAAGCCGAAAATGGAGGTTTTGTCTTCCTCATCAGAATGATGAAATATCCTGTTCCTGAATGAAATCCGCAACGCAACATACAGCAAATCCGCAACACACATTACATCTGCGGATTTCATTGCGTAATTTTGAAACTCCATTGAAGTCAAAGGGGAAATTCCGCAACAAGTCCGCAACAAGTCCGCAACAGACAGTGCATGCTGCGGTCTGAAAATTCCGCACCGCAGGCTATGTTCCGCAGCGGAGTTTTCCACAACGTCTGCACAAAGTTAACTAAAAAGGTGTTGAAACCAATGGTCAAACTATCTGCTGCGGATTTACACTGCAATACCGCCACGTCTGAACGTGCCCTAGCAGTATTTGGTCATTATGGGTGCTATATTGTTATTTAATGTCTAAAAAAAATTCTAGCCACGTAAAACCAAAGCATAACTGAATGATCTCGTTTTTATGGCTATATTTATACATTTGTGTTTGGTTTTTTTATGGTCTTGAATGTCTTTATGGTCATGACTATTGGCTCAGTACACAAAAAGTCAACAGGTACATTGTAGTTAACATGTAATGAAGTAGAAATGAAATAGATATTTTAAGGCTCACATCATTTCAGCTCAGGTTATAGTAATATTTTCATGGTGTAACCAGTAATGCATTTCTTAAAAACATTCATTATCTGTCACACAGAAATCTATAGCAATTAGATTTGTTTTCCTACAGTAATTGTTTGCCTGCCACAAGTCACTCTGGGTTCCCAAACCAATTTCAGTTGCTAAATCATAATACTGTGTCAAAGCTGCACATTCTGACTGGGCATGCAAATAAGTGGAGCATCTGTGCCGCTCTCCTCTTGCCTTCCCCTCCGAGATCTCCCTACAGCTTTCGCCGGCCTCATTATGCAGACTGAAGCCGCAACATACTCATGGACAGCTAAGGTCACCCTCTTGCTCTCCTTGGCATCTTTAAGCTTACAGACTGTATATCGAAGCACTGACCAGAACCTATTGAAACCACTCTTGAACGAGCTAATTGTCATTAAAAACAAAAAAAGATAAAAATCCAAGCTATTAATTTTCATTATTTTGGTAATTTGCTCTTACAATTTTCTCTTGTTGTTTCCCATTATTATAATTTGCATATTTTATTATTATAATCCAGAGGATAAATTGGGGGCATGAAAATAGTTCATGCACTACCTCATTCTTTTTATAAACTTTTCTAAGCAGCCGTATGTCATGTGGTGTTTAAAGTGAAATCTTGTAATACAAAGCATTTGTCCCCCACTTTAAAGTTTGCATATGTAATGAATTTACATAGAAAGGTAAGAATTCTGTAAAGACATTGCGTTACTTATCACTTTGTACTGATCCTGAGTTACAGTCTGTATTATAGTCTATGGATGCATTCACAATCATGCAGGCTTCAGAGTGGAAATCTCCCAGGATTCCTTGCAGATTCAATGCCTATGTGGATCTTGCTGTAATAGACATGTATGAAACTGAACTTGTCACTTGTATCCAAGAGCAACCAACAGAACTGTGAATTTATCTCAAAACTATGAAACAGGCTGTAACTGAGAAACAGTACAAGATAAGTAAAACTTTGGAACAGATGTGTTGTAAATTGCGCCAAAATATAACGCATCTTGTCACATTTCTTTTAAAATCAGATTTTGCAGCTCAGTATAGATTTTTTAAATTTGTTTTAGAAAAAGGGGGTGTCTTAACTGAAAAGAGGGCGTGGTATAAAATACGCCATCATGCACCAAAAAAAACTGCCACAAAATTTTGTCGCAAACTAAGCCAAATCAAAGGAGGTATAAGAAGGAGAAAAGTGTCTAGCAGGTTAAGAAAGATCCACCAAATTTATCATACAGCATTCACCACTGAGATGAATTTTATGCATCTTCTGACTGCCCGGTTTAAGTTTACACTGTCTAAAGCTTAATCCGCATTAGTACATCTGCCCCATTGTGTTTACAAAGTAACTCAAGTTTTTATGTAGATTTGACTATTGCACATATTGCCGTAATGCACTTAAATTGATAGATAATATTCAATGTGTTGATCTATATGAAGAGAAAGTATTTCTCACATATAATGTCATATATTCAGATGCTGTTTAATTTACCAACTGCCATATACTTAATTTTCTGAATGGTTCAAGAAGTCCCTTTACAAACGTCTTAATACGGCATACTGCGATAACAAAGTAATTTACCCCAATTTTTTCTGCTTTCTTTCAGATAGATTCTGAAGTACCAAAGGCATTCGAGTTTTAGGGCTCATGCACGTATTATAGCTTGGTTTTGTACTAAACCGTAATAGGACTGCCATAGAGCTACACGAGATTGAGGAGGGGAAAATATCTCTGAACATACAGAGCACAACGGAACGTGTACAGTAGAGTAATACATCAGCCATGCGATTCAGTACTAAGGGGTCGTATGGCCTTTGTCCAATGCTGTACAGGCTCTGTGCCAGTGTACACGAGCCCTAATGGGGACCCTACGCCTAAATTTTTCTGAGGTTTCACTTACCATAACAACTAAATAATGGAATTCCCATCTATTGACTCCTCTATAAAAAGCTGGCCTCACTTGAATTGTAATTTGAGAAGGAGTTGTCAAAAAATAACAACTATATGTTATATGATACCCTATATAACAATATAAACATCTCTTAAAGAGTTCGCTCATCGTAGGAATTGGTGGCACATCGCTAGGATATGTCAAAACAGCGTGGTTGTGAAGCCCACCAATCACTAGAACAAAGTGGCAGCAGCACCAGGAAAACGCTGCCGTGACATTTCAACTCCTGTTGACTATGCTTGACTTTTTGTGGCCGGACTAATGTAATAAGCCAAGATGAGCACACAGTAGACTTACTAGCTTTCCCAGTTTAATTTCCACTTAGCCCCAGTGATAGCCTGGGCTTATAGCAGTTGAACATCCACAAATCTGACATTGGTGACATATTCTAGAGATCCCTTTAAATGAAAAGTGCAAATCTTTTTACCTTTACCACCAGCTATCCTCTTTGACTATCAAAAGTGACCTTGGAAAGGGGTTGTCAGAAATTAGGTCAACAAGGAAACTCCCGTTAAAATATACAAATTAAAAAAAGTGACTGAACATACCTCTTCTATGCAGCATAAGGATATATAGTAGTAGGTCTGCTGTATGCTATTTTAGTCTTAGGACAAAAATGAGCATAGTTAGAGCGCAATGGTATAATTGCATATTTACATAAAATGTTAACATTTATGTTGTTAAAATCACGGAAACTGAAGCATTTCAATTCTAGCACTTATCCCTTTAAATGCAAGGTTATAATTACCAGTGCAGCTATAATAGTGTTTGCTTCATAACTCCAGCATTACTTTACATTAGAATCACAGGTTGTATTATAATTCTGGAATTATTACTGCAATTATTTCTATAGTTTTCTAAATGTAAAATCATGGAGTAATCACAGATTTCCCTAACCCATAGGTTTTCTTTTGCGCATTTCAGAACATTCTTACTGCTGTATCACTGCAAATTCTCCTTGTCATGCGCCAGTAAAATGAACGTGTGCATTGGAGATATATGTTTTAATAAATTTTTTCTTTCTTCAGAATAATGGGCAGGAAAGTCACTGCAATAGTTCTTACAATCTGATAGCCCCTGGCAAGCACCATTGCCCTTGTGATTTATACTGATTATTTCAATGCATATGTGCTCAAATTCATAATGGCCAGTGACATCCCAAAAAACATTTGAAGTATCTAATGACAGCCACAATGAAGAATGTTATCATTTGAAATAAGATAAATGGACAATTTAACCATAATTCAATGTAAATCTTGTAACATCAATTTTTGTCTTTGCATACTATTGGGGGAAAACCAGTAACGTTAGGTAAAATCTTGGAATATATCACTGCATTCACTTATAACAGGGAAATTCTTTTTTTCATTGCAGGAGTTAATGGAATAAAAGTTTACCTATCTTAATATTTTTTTTCCTAATAAATCATATGACTAAATTATTTTTAGAATTGTCCTAATACCTCAGGCTGTGGTATTCCATTTCTTTACTATATAGCATTTTTACCCTGTTCCTCCACACACACAAACTTAAAAAAAATCTGAAGATCTTTTTGCTACCCCTAGGGGTTGATAGAAGCTGTATGCAATTGCAGATCAGCCCCCTAGTGGTGACAACAAGCGCCTGAATATATATGTGGGGGAGGAGGAAATGGGAAACGGTGCTTCCTTAGCAGCTTTATTAAGTATATTAGGAAAACAACAAATTTCGATCCCATTTATGTCGCTGGTTACATAGAAAGAAAAACAACCACTTCTGAACTAGAGAAATGCTCAGTTAAAGGGCACATTCAGATGTGCCGGAATTGCTGTTGAATTCCGCTGTGGACAGTCCGCAGTGGAATTCTGCAGCAGACGTTTTTTAAATTTGTTTCTATATATTTTTAGGAAACTTAGTTCAGACGTTGCAGAAAATAACTGTGCGGAATTTAGGCTGCGGTGCAGAATTTTCCCTCCGCTGCATTCTCTTTCCATTGCGGAGAAGCAGCAGAATTTCACTGCGGATTTCAGCCCATGCAATGCAAAAACTGAAATCTGTGGAAAGTCCGCTGTGATATCCGCAACGTCTGAATTACCTGTCAAATATGCAAATGTTGGTGCAGATTCGTTTGGGTAATTGCCCCAAATCTGCACCAACATTTGCAGCGGAAAAATTCCGCCACGTCTGAACATGGCCTAAGAATTAGAGCTATCTCGACTAACCTTAAAGCCAGATCATTTAAAATATTCATTGACTCCCACCCCCCCCTACAAAGAAGCCCTGTCGAATTCATGACAATACCAGAGTCCCGAGCCTGCTGTTAAATGTTAGTGCCAATATGTAGTCGGTTATGTATTCCTGCAGCTTCCCTCCCAGCAGTTATAGCTCTTGTATTCTGCCAATGGTGTAAGTTAAAGGGTAGTCACAAACTCTACCTCTGCTTTCTCTCCATTGACAAATTACAAGTGTCAAAAACAGTGCTTGTATTATGCTGAGAAGTTTACTTCCCTGACGCAGCTCTTCTCTCTTTTTCTCTCTCTCATTTACCGTTTGCTCACAAATAGAGATGAGCAAACTTATGAAAAGTTCGACTCGACTGGTTCGCCGAATTTCACGAAAAAGTTTGATTCGGACCGAACTAGTTCTGACCGAACCTGTAATTTCCGTGCGCCGAGCATGGTACTGTCCAGGGTGCTGAAAGAGTTAATGGGCTGAACTAACTCTTTCAGCAACCTTGACAGTACCATGCTCGGCGCGCGGAAAATAAAATTTTAATGCAATAAAAAATAAAAATAAATCGCAGGCTGCCGCGGCCGCTGCAGCCAATCGCAGAAGAAGAGGGACTCGTCACCAAGACAACGACCGGGTACGTATGAAATGCTTTTTATTTTATTTTTTATCAGCAGCCTCTTTTCTCTATCAGTGATTGATAGAGACAAGTGGCTGCCGATTTAGTATAATATTTTTGTAATGTTTTTTCTGCCCGCCCGGGTTCGGTCAAAACGTGTTCAGCCGAACCCGGTGAAGTTCGGATTCGCTGCGAACCAAACTTTTCGCGATGTTCGGACCGAAACCGGGTTCGGTTGTCCCGGTTCGCTCATCTCTACTCACAAAGAAAGAGATTTGGATGATATGGTAAATATTTTAGGAATTTGCTGATAATACCGTTGTGTTACAACCATTTAATGTTATAAGTCTACTGAATACTCACTTCATTCTTCTTACCAGTTTCAATTCCCAATACAAAAATGAATATATAAAGGCTCAAGTCATAGATTTATATTCATACATTTAAATTTTTCAGAACCTTATGAAATAGCACCGTGTAGCAGCAAAATCAATGATATGTGCAAATATGCTACAGACCAGACCACAAGGTGTAATGGAAAAGCCGTGCAAGTCTAATGGCCGCAAATGAAAGTCATCAGTCAACAATACAAGACCTTTTCAACACATTTTTAATCTCACATTGAAAGCATAAATAGCAAAAACTATCCTAATAAATTCAGAAATAGAGTAAGGTCTTTCCTAACAAATATATACAAATATATTAAGTTACTAGTGTAGTGGTGTCATGGCAAGAAATGGAGAATGATAGACACAATAAGAATTCTGGTTTCATGATGAGAATATAGATCGTATCTTGAAGTGGAGAGACTGGATTTCACACAATTACATTTCACACATGAAAAGACAACAAATGATAATAACAATACAGTAAAAGTCTGATAATCCAGAATGCTCAAATGCTTAGGTGTCAGACACTGAAACATCCGAAATTTCATCATTTCCACAACTGAAATAATTTTCCTTGGATGTCTACTATATATTTCCAATCTCCCCTGTCTCTGTCTGCATGTGTGGGTTCACTGATGGCCACTTAATGATGGACCAATGTTCACGTGAACCTGACACGACTCTGACCAGACTCTGACTCAGCCCTGATGTCTGCTCTATAAAGTCATTTCTGCTCAACTGTCATTGAGACTATTTTATTTTTTATTTTTATTTTTTTAATGCCAGATTAACACGATTTGCAGACCACTGGGTGTTGAATTATAGAAATGTAACAATAATAATAAAATGAATAAAATAATTCCTGTCAGTAGTAATTTTCCATGGACATATCTATAAATAATATTTATAGAAACATCACATTATATTAGAACCTGATGATGATACAGATATAAATGGCGCTACTTAGACACTACCTATCTCTTCCTACAGAAGAGGTCCGTCACAGACAACTCTTACAGGAAGTTATTTCTTCTGTGCAAACCACTAATTGACTGACATGTGGTGCTCCCTGTTTGTTTTAAAAAGAGGTTCTTCAGCAGCTGCAGTAATTACACAATTCTGTGACCCCGCTACTGCTGCTGCAAAATAACACCATGAATACCCCAGATTCTGCAGACCTTCTTTTAGAAAAGGATGAGAGTATTTAATATTAATAACTCAATGGTAGATATGAATTTTTACTCTACAAAAAGAGGTTCTGCAGCAGCTGAGGAGTCTTTTATAAAGAATAAAATAAGGATATTCATACAAAATGTAATGCAATGATGACTATATTCAACTTTCCATGCAGCCTTTTGCTCTTTATGATTACATAACAGCTCTATGATTTTCAGAACTATCTTCAATTGATTGACAATTAGACCCAGTCGCAAGTCTTTGCATAAATTAAGTTTAAACTCTGGATTTCAATACAGCCAAAACGAATTCCACATGTAAATAAGATTTCATTATCTTCTCACTACCAGTTGCAACTAATTGAAGCATTTTGCTCTAAAAGCATAGATACTCCCAAGACCGGAACATTCAGGTGACCCTGCAGTTACACCAATATCATACAAGGGTTCAGGAAGCTGAGATATTGGGAGCTGTTTGGTTGGTGGTCACCTGGAAGTTTTTTACTCTAGCAAAATATTGACTCTCCATGAGTCAAATTGATTTTCTTTTAACCTGACGAGCCATTATTTTGCTTCATTTTTGCTCTGCAGCCACCGGTAACAACACTGAATATTTGGGTACAAAACTGTGGCTAAAAACATGTAGGCATCATTTTCACAATTAAAGGCACATTGTAGACCCCTACTTCACCATCCTGCCCTCGGCCTTACCTTCCACATTAGACAAGTTATACAATACCCTATCAAAGTGTGGAAAGCGTTTAGGCCAAGTAAGCTAAAAAAGAAGCAGGTGTGCCAATTAACTGGTGCCAGAGTAAGCAGACTGTAAATACTGCACATATAGCCTTGTGCCGGGGTATTGCCTGAATGTACATATTGAATAATAGCACAAATAAAACCAGTTTTATTAACATACCAATGCATATGTTGGAGTATTTAAATGGCCAATCCAACCCCCATTACCCATAAAACACGTAATGTAAAAAACAACATTATTTTCAGTTCCTCTGTAAACTGTTTATATTGCTTTGTCGGAGACAAATGAATGCTCGATTGAGAAGAAACAAAAAGTGGTTTAAAGCCATTTGTATATATAAGGTTCTTATGAAGAGATAAAAGTAAAAAGCAGAGCTGTTTGTTTATGGGATCACTTTTGAACTGTAAAATTACTTTTCTACAACGCATTTGTCATATTCTTTACTGACTTCGCAGCCACTACTATTGCTTTAAAGTTGTTTTTCTCATTATGGGGATAAACCTAAGATGGACTGATAATAAATACTCACTTTCAAGGGCAGATAAAATATGTTTATTTTAATGTGGCAGCTGCCATATTTACTAATGTCAAATTTTGCTAAACTTTTTATGAAGAAAGACAGTTTAACCATTGTAGAACAGATAGGACTTCTCTAAAAGATGAATCAGGCAGATGTTTGATGTCTTAGAAAGTTCTTTACCATTCCATAACTCCACACCTTGCCACTTGAATGCTGTGGGAAAATGTATTGTATTTACCCAGACTATAATTTCTGTATATTTTATGATAATTCCAAAACACCAACAACCAAAAATATATGGAAGTGTTCTGTACTTTGTTCAATGTACAAATGTGCCGAATTGTACGACCATACCTATGTCTTCGCTTCATTTAACATTTTGAAGCACCACGTGAAGGAGCAACCATCATTTGTAGTTTCTCTAATTCTCATATATAATCCTTGGGATTATGTATGCCTACAAATAACCTATAAAATTGGCTTAGTACCCCAGCCCTTCAAAGTAGTATTCTCATAGTGGTAATCCTGTTTTGTATCATACTGTTTACAAACTACTTTCTAGAAACAGTGTTATCATATAATTGCTGTGAAGATGTATGTCAGGATTCTGTATTAAAAACGTATGTTGCAAAAAATATAATAATAATGTCTTATGTAATTTATCTAGCTTTTTACTACCAGACTGCCATGGATCAGGCACTGTACTGAAAGCAGTGTTAAACTAAACAGTAGAATTAACAGAAAGGAGGGAGGAGAAATCAGGGACTATGCATTTATATTAGGATTGGGTGACCGTGTGACTTAATGATAGCTATTAAAAATGGCTGCTGTAACTGATATGCTCCAACAAACCAACTACAAGAGGGGTATCTGATTGACATAGGTGGAAAATCAGCACACAGGGAAGGCACAAGAAGAGTTCTGAGCATGCGTAGCACAGCTACTTTTAATGTAGCAGAGACTTGATAATTCTAGGTCTTTGAAAAATCCTGTAAAACATTATGCTTCCATGCAAATATATCCCATAGTGATGCACGCTGTCTGGCAAGAAATCCTAATGACACTGGGAGTCATTATGTAGAATTACTGTGCATTGCATTGGAAAGGAAACCCAATTATTGGTCTCTTCCTATCTATTTACAATGCTAATTAATGAATTCCGGCTTGTATGAGAAAGGAATGTTGGATTATCTACAATCTATATATCGCTTGCATACAGGAAATACATGGTTCACGAGTATTAGCTACAACAACACATTATAATCATTGGAAAGCAGTTGTTTTCATTCTGGAGGCCTTAAACACTGCAGTTAGCAAACATAATATGTCTGTAGGCTCATGTGTATTGAGAAATAAAATATGGTTCGTATCCATACTTGAAAGGCTGGGTAAAAAACAACGAGTAAACATTTGTTTCTTAGTAAAAAATAAATAAAAAGCAATTATAGTAAAGCAAAATGTTATGGACAGTGATCATGAGGCCGTATTCTCTAGTGTATGGACATTAGCATTTACAGAAGTGACTCAATGACCTTTCAATATCAAAATCACACACATTTATTTCACATCCATAAAGAAATCACAAGTTCTATCAACCAAGAAAGAAAAATCTTACTGAAGCTTCAGGAGTAAACTGGTCTTTTGCATGTAAGAGGAAGGAAGGAATCAATAAATATCGGTGCTAGACCACACTGGAGGGTTAGTTCAAAGTAGTAATATGCATATGTTAAGGGGTTGTCCAGTATTAGGGAAATACAGCTTTCCCACCATAGTAAGTGATGGCATATCACTTCGATATGCCATCTCTTCCTTATCGGTGGGGATGGTCCAACTGTCAGGACTCAGAATGAAGGAGCCTCCATGCTAGTTAAGTGCTACAGCTCCTTCACATATTTTCCCCGCACAGCAGCGCCCTTGCCCACCTGCGGTGCAGGGCACTACATCACAGCCCCATTTACTTGAGAGGAGTTGCATTGTAGTGCCAGAGCAGATGGGTGGGAACAAAGCTGTGCGGGAGAAAAGCAGAAGGGACCTCTGTTCCATCATTCTCGTGATTGGCAAGGGGTCCCAGAGTTCGGACCAGCACCGATTATAATATTATGGCGAATATTAGCCATATGCCATAACATTACAAGATAGAATTACCCCTTAAATCTTTGCAAAACCTGTCCTTAGCTAGAGCTGCTAACACATCTGAGGGTTTGTTACACTGTATTAGTCTAGGTAATTTTCTGCGAGCTATACAAAGCAGCAATACTAATCTTTCTTACAGTATGTCCTAGCCTCCAGGCTGATAGCTTTTAGAGAACCTGCTACGTTGTAACAAACTGCTGCTATGTGAGCTGTGCTAGGTTGAAAATGCACATAAGAATGTTTCCGTTTACTAATAGCATGAAGAGATCTTTAAATTGATGAGACAATGACCCCGAAGTGTATTAGAAAGTTGTACAACTGTTTATTTTACAATGTTTAAGCTTTATATTCAAATACTGAACAACCCCTTTAAGAGAATTAGAGTAAAAGTACACATACATAAGAAGTAACTCATGTAATGAATATATGAATTAAAACTGTACAATCAAAATACATTCAAGTATTTGGGTAATGTCCAGTTAAGGAAAATGCAATAGTCATGCTCTTTCTGTGCTTCACCAGTGAGACCCAGTCCATTATATTAGCAGTGATTCTGTAAATGATGCCAATTCTCCTACCAAATTATATTAAATGCATTTGCACACATTATGTTATATTACTCCTGCTAAGTTGGCATTCTTGCTAAATGATGCCAAAAAAAGCACTCTGCAGTGCCTCCCTTTGCTTAATGGTTTCTGTACCTTTACAATAGCTATTCCCATATTCCCATTCTCATAGACGTTCTTCTAATTATAAAATCAGGCATTGTGATGCAGATTATGTAAAACAGCTTTTCATTATTAAAGAGCACAATGATTTGGCACATTACATGTGGACATAACACAACCACTAACAAACAATTCTATCATCATATAAGCCAGGCGTTCCACAATTAAACACTCCGGAGCTTCATTGCATACGTCCTAATTGTCTGAGAAGTAGTCCTAAGCAAATCTGTTTAGTTAAAGGGGTTGTACCAAGACCAACAATTTACAGGATGGGTGATAAATGTCTGATCACTGGAGGCTCCACCGCTAACCCCCATCGATCACTTGAACGGTCCGGAGATTAAATGGAGCAGCGGTCGATCATGTGTCCCGCTGCTCCATTCAATGTCTGTGAGGCTGACAGAAACAGTGTGCTGTCGCCATCTTCTTCTGTGCTGTATAAATTTGCAGTCACAGGCGTTCATGCACCTGCATACACGTTTTGTGTCATTTTGCTGGAATGTGCTGTTCAAACTTTTGTGTTGTTTATGTGATCCATATATGTGGGGTTAGTGACTGCCTCCATTTTTGTTCTTGCACTCCTCCCATTCTGCCCTGGGTGACTCTAATTAGTTTAATGCTGGTTCCGATCATCCCCAGATATATATGTAGGCTTAGTCCCAGTTCTGTGTGTATGTGCAGCGTAGGTTCCCATCTATGGAGCATGCCTTGTCGTGGCAGGTGGGCCCACACATTTTGACCAATATGTGCGCCATGAACATTCCTATTGTAAGTAGATTTAGCAGTAATGCATATTTATTTATATTTAGCGGCTCAGGTGACATTGGTGTTCGCAGTGTGCTGTCGCCATTTTGTTGTGTGCTGACGGAAACAGATGAGCGCTATAGACTTTGAATGGAGCGGCACTTCACAGGCTTGTTTGTCGCTCCATTCAAAGTTTTCTTCACTGCGGTTGTGCAGTGAGGAGTGGGTGCTCGTTACCCATGTTCTAGTAATTGGTAGGGTCCCAGTGGTGGGGCCCACCACCGATCAGACAATTATCTCCTATCCCATGGATAGGTGTTAAATGTTGATCTTGTGATAACCCCTTGTATGGTGATAGATTGCACACAGAATTGTTGTCAGATTTCGCAATGCAATAAAAGTGATGGCTATGGACACTTGTCCAAGAGCTTCTCAAGTGAGTTGCCCTTTCCCATCCAGCCTAATTTCAAGAAGGTTACCATTCTGGAAAGTGGTGGCACGGGAGGCTTGTTATTTTTAATATGTCAAGAGCTGTTGAAGATAGGATTTCAAGAAAGCTATCTCCTTGTAATGGGTATTTCAAAATTTTTGGGGACAATGACATCTCAAAGATTTCAAAACAAGACGTCAAATATCAATGCTACAACCTTAAATTATTCTAGATAGTGATTATTAACGTCCATAGGGTTTGAAGTTGGAAAACTATACTTGGTACAAATGATAGAACAGTGACTTATCTAATGATTATGTAAATAAGGTAAATGCCATTTCTCAAAGACCCTTTTCACTATCCTTGCGACAGGACATAAAATTCTATACGTAAACCAAGTTTCTATTGTAGGTGTTCCATTTCTGAATTTACCATTTACCTACTAGACTAGATAAAAAGACTAGAAAATGAGTACTGCAGGTTGTGGTGTTTATTTTAATGATGCCAAATTTGGCATTTGACATGATGAGATACAGTATGTTGTTCCCTAAATTGCCCAACAATAAGTGTTCCCCATGTTATCAGTGAATTCTAGAAGACTGTTTGTGTTACAAGTAAAATAACATGGAGCGTCTCTGATATGTGTGAGAAAGAGAAAAGAGAAGTCCCTTTAGAAGTGCTTGGAAATAAGCCAAAGAAAGAAAGAAAGACTAAGGACTTAGTTCTGTTAGGAGGAGAAAGCAGTACTTGTGAAATATAATAAAGCTGCATTTTGGATCCCTATAATACCAATTTCTACTGTAAGGTAGCATTCTATTATAGAACACAGTTAACTAAATTGCTACTTAGTGTTCAGGGCTGGAATGGCACGGCCCTTGGTCAAAGGCTTGGACTTGTGATATTATGCTGGCAAAGGTGACATCATTTAATGTAAGTTGTTCAAAGTAAACTGTTAACCATGGGGATGTTACTGTAGTCTACTCTACTGACAGCTCCAAGTGAAGATATAACCAGTCATCTTCGTCAGGCAACAAGTGTGCCCTCTGCCAAGTCTTTTGGCACTTCTGGATTATCTGACTGCTCTGCAGGTACAATCTTATCACAATGACAAATCTTTTTCACATTTTGGTAGGCAGTCAGTGCTTAAAGGGTTAAAGTGAATCTTCTAGTACAAGTGCTTTATCACATACCTACCAACTATTTCTTCCGGAGAACTTTTCTGTTTAATGATAGTGAATGACATACATTCATGAATCTTACAAATAAATGTACACAACTTTCTGTGATACCAATAAAGAATCCCCAGAAATATGCTTCAGATGTGCCCATGAGAGATCA
Source organism: Rhinoderma darwinii (assembly GCF_050947455.1). Taxonomy (NCBI): domain Eukaryota; kingdom Metazoa; phylum Chordata; class Amphibia; order Anura; family Rhinodermatidae; genus Rhinoderma; species Rhinoderma darwinii. The sequence goes on from NC_134688.1 coordinate 172,263,186, forward strand.
TTTCTATTGCATGGCATAACCCCTGCGCTTTATTTATTTTTTAAATTTTAAGATAATGTTAAACTACTGTAGGATAAATAACAACCCTGATTACTCAACACCCTCAAACTATTTATGTTACTGTTTACTGGAAAAATGTCACTGAGAAAGATGATAGAACCTTTAGGGTTAGATCACACGGATCAGATTAGCTCTGGATAACTGCAGCAAAACCAACCAAAATTCTGCAAGGAATTCTGGCCAAAATCCTGTTTCATTTGGAGCAAACTTTCGGACGGATTTGCCACTGCGCAAAAAAAGAGAGCATTAAAAAAATACATACTAAGCTTCCCTGGCGTTCCCATAGCCAGGTGTCCCTGCTCCATTTGCTGGTCTCTATTAAGCCGGCCTCGGTCCATGTGACACTGCATCCTGTGATTGGCTGAAGCAGGAATATGGAACCAAATGTCATCCTAGGAAACTATCAGGGAGAGGAGCAGGGACACTTATCTAAAAGAGCACCAGGAGAGGTGAGTATTTTGGTATTTTTTTATATTAAATTGCAAAAAGGGTGTTTTTTTTTTTTAAAGTTACGATTCTTGCTGCAGAAATCCAGGTATTCAAAAACTCAATGGGGAAAATCTGCAACAAAATGCAACCATTGCGCAGCATAAATTAACATGTTGTGGATTTGAAAATCCGCACCGCATGTCAACTTTGCACAGATATTTTCGGCAGCGTGGGGATGAGATTTGTTAAATCTTATCCACTTTGCTGCCCCTGTAAAATACGCTGCAGACTTTCCACCCACAAATCCAGATGGAAAATCTGCAGCAATTACGCTACATGTGAACATTGCCTAAAAGGTTGTCTAAATATAATAATTCAATGTTCGTCCAGTTGAAAACAAACACCAAATCAAACCGTGGAAGCCGTCTGAACCAGATGAATATTAACAGTAATAAAACTGTTTGAAATACCAGCGACACTTCAAGCATTCTAAATATGTGCCATTTGGCACTTGGGACATAGCAGCAGTGTTCTTAGGATAAATGACAGAACACTATAGGTAGTTCCAGCATCTTAAGTTTTAACAGGTGTCCCCTGACAAACGAGATGAAACATTTCAGGAATAGCAACAGCTGGATACTTTTTTTTGTGAGAATGTCTTGAAAATCAAATGAGCCAGGTAAATATTCTAAGGAAAGGCAAAACGTATAAATAACCATTTACGCAAAATAATACTAATAACATAAATCTAACCTAAAAAAAATACAGATGTGAACGCAGTCAGTTTTAATATTTCCCCATTCCCATTTGACATCACAAAGGTCCAGAAAATTTACAAATGGGGAATGGCTTGTTAAAGTCCCTTGGGTACCACCAATAGTAATATTCTTAGTACTTTTACAAAAAAGTGTATCTGCATAGTTAAAAGGGTTGTCCGAGGTTTGGTATTTTTATAACATAACTTTCTAATTGATTTTTATTAAATATTCATATCACCCCTGAGGTCGTCCTTGACTGGCCGCATAGCAGCCATAGATCAGTCTGTACCTGGCCTGCTCCCTACAAGTATATTGTATAAATCACAACTTCATACAGGGGCTTTGTAGCTGTGACACAAGGTTGCTTCATCCAATGCATCTGGCATTGTATAAATACTGCACCAGATCTATGAAAGCTGAGCCATGTTACAGTAAGCAGAATATGTTTTTATTAAGAAATTAATTGGAAAGTTATTTTATTTCTAGTAACATATCCACTTATGGCCAATAAAACATAATATTTAGTCCTAAACAATTATTTTATACAAAATCCATTTTAAAACCTTCCTCCTGCAGAGTTTCTATGTGGCCCAATTGACACTTTGCGTTTTGACGGACGTTTTACATGCAAATTTTTTTAACACAAACACTTGGAATTGATCCAAGGACGAGGAGACGTATAAAGGTTTATATTTCTCTTCTCTTCGGAATTTCTTCACTTTTTCAAGAACTGTGTGCAAAGACTGCATCAAAATGTAAAGTGTATACTAGGCCTTTTAGTCAAGGAGAAAAATACCCCCAGCTCTTCATTGTGGATAAGCTGGCAAACAAATCCCCTCATTTCCGCTTCCGGGAACTCCTATCCATGGGGTGTAGATGGGCATGTTGGCACTAATTGCATTGACACCTAAATCTTTAGGTTTTGATTGGAGTCTGGAGTTAAGTTAAATAACCCTACGTCTCTAAGTGCTGCGAAAACCATTTCTAACAACCACATATAAATTGTTAGGAGAATTTCAACTGGAAAAAAGACTCTATTCCATGTATAAATATCTGTCTCTTAAGATTTCTTTATAAACCTTTCTGTTGTGTCTTTACCTTGTCCTAGTATAGACTTACCGATATTAGGGTAGAACTTTATCATGTTTCAACCTGTACATACAGATCAATGGATGAACCAGAAAGGCACACTACAAGAAGTAACGTGACTATAACTATAATAAAATATTGTAATGTACCCCATTGTATAAAGCATTATGAAGACACAAAACTGTCTTCTGACTTGTATCCACTTGGTTAATTGGTTGCCTGGATGTATAAATGACTGTGTCCCATGATAGTTCTGACCTAATAAACATAATTGGTAATAAAACATCTTTAAATATTGGTGTTTGTGATTTCATTTCGAAAACGGGTTTACTGTAGTATATTATTCTAATATAACACAATTAACAATTATAATTGGTTTTCAGGAATACATTGAATTAGCCTCCGCTACTTAATATGAAGCTTTTACAAAGTATTTTTACAGGGATATAAAACAAAGCTACATTTTATATTAACAAGAAATAAAGTGGATCAGTCAGTACGAATCGATCTAATTATATCAATCTGAGTAAAACTGAAGAGAATCTTCATTATTTAATTACATAGCATATTAAATATCAACACTGTATTTATTTTTTATCAACTTCCAATTTATTATAATTGGGCTTCCCATTATACAATTTGCTAATTTTCCCAGCTGAAAAACCGAAATGCTGCATTTATAATGTATATAAATAAGTTACATAAAGTATCAGTTAGACTAATCAGCACAGGGGCAAGATATATCCCTGTTCTGTGGGGTATTACTTATTAATATTGTGGTATTAGGACTCTATCAAGCTTCATAGTAGCAATGTACATTTTTCAAAATTCTTGCTTTGGCTGAAAATGACTTGTTAATGTGCCTGAACAAGCTAGATATACTTACTTTTGTTTAGTATTACCACAAATAAACTTCTAAAAGCTATATGACCAAAAGAGAAAAGATGCCACAAGACTAGAAAATATGAAAAATAGAAAAAATACTTTATTGAAAATGACACATTAATATACAATGATTAAAAAAGGAATCCATTAACCAACAGGTTAAAAAAGACATACAAGCCATGCAATATACAAGGTAGGTAACGTCTAAAGTAGAAGGAAAATAGTAGAAGCCAAGTGGCATAACCTGGTACTGAAGTACGTCGGCAGATAATATTGAATATTTGAATGAGTACAAGTAACTGAAGGTGTATGCCATATAAAATGGTCTAAGAGAAGGTACTCAACAAATATGGAAATAGTGCCATAAAACAATGAGCAATGTCAAAATATGAAAAAGTTTTCACAACGACTGATGGTAATACACATACCCATTTTAGAACCAGGTGAACTGCACAGCAATATGTCTGTCCCAACGCGCGTTTCGGCGCAACTGCCTTCGTCTGGGAGTGGCTTCTACTATTTTCCTTCTACTTTAGACGTTACCTACCTTGTATATTGCATGGCTTGTATGTCTTTTTTAACCTGTTGGTTAATGGATTCTTTTTTAATCATTGTATATTAATGTGTCATTTTCAACAAAGTATTTTTTCTATTTTTCATATTTTCTAGTCTTGTGGCATCTTTTCTCTTTTGGTCATATATATTCATGCTTTGGATGCTTTATGGGTATACGCCCTAGGATCTGGTTCACACTTGAACATATGCTTGCCAACGGCTGCATTTTACTTTATTTGAATCATTTTAGATCCATGCTGTGTTTTTCGGTTATATCATAAACTTCTAAAAGCTGATTACTGAAAGTTTATCTCGGCTATACATGTTAAGAAATGAACAGAAAATGACAATTCTATTTAGAAATGTGCTTAAATAGTGGCATCTACTGGAGGTAATTACTGCATGGCAATCCCAGTGCCTAATAAACCAAATATTCCCATCCCCCAGACCAAAAACTGGGGGTGCTTCTCTATAATCTCTTTAAGGGCCCACACGCATAACAATCTTCCCTATATCTCAAGATATTTTCAATTCTGACCGGAAGATTTCTCTTGTAGTATTTTTTAGACGACACTATCATAACATACATGAGAATAATGTACTTTTCTAGTTCTTAGGACATCATTTTATGGTCCACAGTTAGTGAAAAATCCATCTTTGGTGGGCAAATATTGCACAAGGTAAATAATTTTTACAGGGCACTTAATCTAAAAGACTATGAACACTTTGCACTGAATTTATTTTTATGATATTTATTTGCTTCCTAAATACTAAACTTTCTAAATAGGCTTCAATATAAATTGTCTACCATTTTGCTGCTGTAGAGTCTGTGCTGCTGCTTCTGACATAGAGCCGACAGAACACTGTTCCTGGCTCCTGTGAGCTCAGGTCTGGCCTCATCTACTCTCCTCCTCAATTATTTTAGTGATAGAGATATTAGCAGCAAAGGGAGAAAGTTGTACACAGCAGAGAAAATAGGCAGGAGAGAACCCACAGCAGACTCTACAAAGGCAGGGGGGATCAAGCAGGATGTAGATAGGGAGGAGAGAACCTACGGCAGAGTGTGCAGGGGTGGGAATGACACATGCTGTACTGTATCACAGTGTAGATATGGAGCGGAGAACCCATAGCATTGTATGGAGGAGGAGGGGAGAGAGATTACACACAGGTAGCATCAGTGTAGAGAGCGAGAGGAGATTATACATGGTCTGTATTAGAAGGGGCAAGCAGCAAAGGGATGAAGCTGTGTTTAAATATGAAAGCTAGTAAAGACAGCAGCATCCTGGATTCACACAGAACTCACATCTAGCGTGTATTACTGGGAGGGACATGTTGACAGGACAAAAGAGACTAGAGACCAGTTGCAAATTGCATATAAAGGGGTTTGAAAATGAGTGAAGAAATGGAGATTGCAGCCTGACACTTTTTTAACTCCAGGTAACCAAAAACATACGTAAAAATAATTGTTTTCATGTCAAAGTTGTCTATAGCCTTTAAGTTATTTTCAAACAGATCCGAAGATAACACCTGTGAAGGATCCTTGAGTTGGAATTCCCACTGATTCCTGTACAGTCAAACTCCTTGTTTGGATATTTCTGTAAATCTAAATCTCCAACACAGCACTACTTGGAAAGCACAATTTATTTCAATTGCACTTTTTAACGTATTTTTAACACAGCATTATTACATCAATGGCTTTTGGAGAAGTATGTCAAGTTACAAAAATCTGTGATCCACATGGACATAGTGGAGCCACCTGCAGTGGTATCTTCTTATATGCCTCCCAAGGGTGTTTCCTTATATGTCTTTTTGACATTAAGGGGGGTTCCTTTTTTACTTAAAAGAAAATGCCAAACACTAGGTACTTCTAGGAACAAAATGTAATGGAATGAACTTTAAATAGCAGTTATCCTCCAGTAACCCAATTATTAAAAAAAAAAAACTTGTTTGTGTTTAGTGAAAAAGAAGATTTTCCTTTATCATATACAGTGCATTTTTTATAAAGGTGCATTTCAGCATCAACTATGCACTTAGTGTTTTCCTTTCTTTTTTATGTATTGGCAGAAAATAGCTCCCATGATATACAATTAATTTCACTGGTAGTTAATAACCTGTATTAATTATGGTATTTAGAAACAAGTATTGATAGATGCAACTAGTATTATTTACAAATGTACATAGAGAACAAATGTATACCACTTTAATAATTCTGCATTGTTATACTGTGGTTACGAGAGTAAAGAAGCAACCAACAATTGTGATTGTACTGCAGGATTATAACAATAAGTACGACATTATTTACTCACTCTGGCTTTTATAACGTCATAGGAAAAGGCATTACGTCATTACAGCTATGGATACATAAGTCATCCCCCTATATAGAAAACATTTCCTAATGATTTAGTGACACCTCACATATGGTCACCTACGGACCATATAAGCCAGCCACTGACATGTAACGTGCATTAGTGTTTCATAGTCAGCCCTGGTTTCAGGTGATCTAATATTCTGGTACAGTATATGTTGGTTTTGCATTATGCACTTTTCAGCTAAATGGTCTTTTCATCTATTCAAGCACTTGCTTGCACTTTTTTAGTATGATGTGCATTTAGTATTTGTTCAGCGCAAATGTTTGCACTTTATCACCTATTTGTGTTGTTTAATTCATTGTACATGGTCTTTTATGGTTTTGGCAGTCTGGAGTATATATGGATATATTGATGAATTTGGATATTATTCCTTCTAACTAGGTTGTACTATATTTTCTTCATCTTGCATCATTTATGACTCTTTAACTAATTGAATTATGACATTTTTAACTAATTGATTTTAATATGTGATATTAATAAAGTTGTTACTGTTTAAAGAAAGTTTTTTGTGGGTTGCTCCATTTTTCTGCAGGACTAGTAGTATTGTGGGAGCAGAACCTGGATTTAGTATGCATCTATATAGGTTGTTATTGCTAAGACACCAACGATAAACAGAAAGTAAAGAAACACTTTCTCTTTCACAGGCGGAGACGTGAAACCATTCTACTTACACAATATAATTATACCAATTATTCTTACATTTTCGCCATTAATATGCGAAAATTTCTATTGTGTATTATCTATTACCACATATTGTAAAAAAAAAAAAAATGTCTTATCCATCTTAATAAATGACACTATTAAGTATCCCTGAGTTAAAAACATATAAGAATTTCAAATCCATTAATAAAATATTTGTTGGATAAACATCCACTCAGGGATAAAACAAAGAAAACCTTATATCATAAAGACTGCAATATTGTTACTATAATAAACTTGGCACGAAAATGGCTGGACTTTACCTTCTATAGCAGTTGTCTGATAAAATAACTACTTTTGTAATATATGACACATTATAATTCCACATAAATCAAGAACAATTTCTTGAAATGCTTCCTAATGTATTGTTTGCACAACTTCAATAGCTCCATGTTGTTTAAAAATTTCTACAACCCAGCTTTTAGAACATATTGTATTGTCTAAATTATCACTGGGGTAGTGCATTTGGATACATTGCATTTCCACAAAGGTATACATTAATCCCCAATAACCTACTGTGGTTTATGACCTTGCAGAGAGAGTCCTCGTAACAATCGTAAAAAGTTTATTTTCAATGAACTTAACACTTGATTAGGATTTATATCCTAATTTTATATCATAACTGTTGAACCTGTGGGCATTTAAAATAATTTCCGCAAAGAGCTATACTATTTCCTTTGATTGCTCAAATGCTAGTCCATGTCTTGTCCAACATACAACCAGTGCCATATAACTAAACATAGCCCCTGAGTCACTGATACTGCATGTTTTAGGACCTCGCATCAGGCATTCAGCACCATGGACAGCAACTGAATTTCCACTTGGAACTGGACTAGATAAATGTTCCATTAAATATTAACGACCCACCACATCACAAGAATAAATATAAATCTCAGTCTGATAATATCATTACTGTCAAATGCAATAAGTAATATAATAACTGATAAAGTGTTAAGCAGCAACAGATGAATACAGATTTTGCTAATAAAAATATACCCCCCTGCAATAACATATCAATAGCAAATACAATGTCTTTAATCCATCAGACACTTTTCTGTGTAATGAGGTCCTGATATGTGACCATATTCACAAGAAGGCCTATATATATATAGATATAGCATATCCTTCCTTGCAGGCCTTCCGCCTGTGCTTGAAAAGTCCAATCCCCCACATCATGTGATGACATAACGTTGGATGCATCTGATTCCCCATACTATATATGCTGCATTCATGTATGTGTATATATTCTTCATATCTCATGTCATTCACAATCTGATCATACAACAATAAGTCATTTTACATGATATTCAATTTCTAATACACTGCATAGCAATAAAGCTAGTAATAAATGCCATGAGATACATACATTAGATTTAAAAAAAAAGCATTATGTGATCATCACAAGGCCAAGAATATTCTGATATGAAAAAGCACCTGATTAAAAAACATTGTAAAGTCAATATTATTTATTAGCAGTTGCTCCTTTGTATAAATCCATACAATGCTACAACAATAAACCAGGCTATTTACCACAGATTGGTGGTCACTATGAAAGCCATGTGTCCTGAAACCGCTATGCTTAATAATACTAAAGACTATAAGGTTATTATTAGATGTCAAAAAACACAAGTAGCCTGTAGACTGCAATGCTGATATCTCAGTCTGGATATGCAAATAGTGGCATAAACACATAATAAAACACAATACCAACAGTATGTACAGAGTTATTAGATATCATGATCCTCATTGCCAGAGTGTGTCACTGTCCACAAGAAGCCAATGTGGCCATCTACAATATATGAAACACAACAATATTAGTATTTGCTCATAGTCAATAAGATGAAATAGCTTGCAAGCATCAGGTTCCAACCGATGGAGCTCAGGCCACATCACATCCATGCCATGCTCTGGACTGCTCACTAGTAGCACGCAGCACATCCATATGGAACAGGGGTATGTAATGCACAGTGAGACATAATGACTTTCTCAAGAATTAAACATCAGCTGTCAGTCCCTGGATGTCAACCACAGCAACTTCTAGAATGTCCAAGAAGCATGGCCAGCCAACTACATGGAGAAGAACCCAATGTCCTACCTTGCAGTCTTCAGAACAGGATTTGACTGAATACTCATCCGATTGTAAATATTTCTGTAGCAAAACTTCAAATTCTTGATATTTCTCCTGAGCATGCTGGTCAAAGCCTCTATAAGCCTGGACACATTGCCTACAACCAGCGACATCCCCATTCTGCGCCATGTCCCCACTACAGTTCAAAGTGTCCGGATGTGAGAACCCAGAAAACAAATCTGAAAGTGTATAGGAATTACAAAAGGGAAGGTAAAAATGACTCAAGTTGAAGTGAGTAGGCTTACTCCATGAGCCCTCACTCAAGTTCCTACAGACAGACTCAGCATCATCAACAACATAACATTGACGAAATGGACTATGTGGGGAACAGGTTTCTAGCAGAGGTTTGGTAGCATTTCCTAGAAAAATAGTTTTTTTGCCTTGGCTAAGGCTCTCTTGAGATGATTGAAGGGTAGGTGAGAGTGAATGTCCTTCCACTGATGATGGGAATTGATCAGCCATGCTAGGTGGTGGTGGTGGTGCTGTTGGTGACATTAAGATGTCCTGCTCTTTGTCTCTGGTCCTTGTCAATTTCGCCTCAGCGCAGAACCACAAATGATCAGAAAGCAGAACTGTGAAAAACAAGAGAGATGCTAAAGACAGTCGCCATTTCTGAGCCCTCTCTGAATCAGTGAAAGGTTTCTCGTTCTCCCGGGGTGCAAACCAGATTTTGGAGCTGTCATCAAACTGCCGACACATCCAAGCACCCCTGGTCATATTTTGGGAACGCGCTGCTCTGACTGACTCCACCGTGAGGGCTCCTTGGCCAGGGTGACCACAATAGTCATTGACTTGAGGATTGATTGGCTTGTTTGCTGCCTTCCTTATACAGTGCAGCGATCAGCTAGATCCATCCACTTAGAGGGAATAAAGACATTGTCACATCACGGTTCTCCATAGCACTCCTGACAGAAGCCTCCTTCCCCTGCCTGCATGCCTCTTCCCTGCCCTTCCTCTCAATGATTGCAGCTGATCAACCGGGCGTCTTCTCCTTGTGGAACTGGGCGGAATACCCTGGGTTTTGCCTCCTGATGGCCACAGTCATCTTGGTCCTGTGCTAAGTTGCCGCCATCTTCGTCCTGAAACACTTTTTGGGGGGAGCTCGCTCTTCTGCGTCATCCCCGGCACCGAGATCGCTCTATCCTGGCGCATTGGCAGCGCTGGGCTGGATGAGGAGAAGAAGGAGAAGGGGAAGCTCGGGAGGTGGAGGCACAGGAGGAAGGCAAGGGCGAGAAATCACTGGATCAGCCTCTGCAGCAGCAGCAGCAACTTGTATGCCAGATGCCACATTGCTGGGGCGCATAGACATGGAGGCTGGGGGGAGAGATGCGTCTTCTCATCATCACCAGGGAGTGTGTGTATTGTGTGTATCATACATAGCACAGAGGTGTGCTGACTAGTCCCTGCTCTCTTATATACACTGCAGCTACACGGATCCTATCACGTATTCATGGAGCGAGGTCTCATGCACTATATATTCACACACACATTACAACCTCCATACACATTCACTGCACGTTCATTCCATTTAACTTCTGCTACAGTGTAGCAGGTGTGTGTATATTATCATAGACAATATAGACATGACTATTCTCTACCTGCTATATAATCTACAGCTGTTAACATTTATTCACAGTGAGAAGTGCTCATACTGCATCACATCTCTATCTATCTATCTATCTATCTATCTATCTATCTATCTATCTATCTATCTATCTATCTATCTAATAATCTATCTAATATCTATCTATCTATCTATCTATCTATCTATCTATCTATCTATCTATCTATCTATCTATCTATCTATCTATCTATCTATCTATCCATCCATCTATCTCTCTGTCTCTCTCTCCCTCTCTGTCTCTGTCTCTGTCTCTCTCTCTCTCTCTCTCTCTCTCTCTCTCCATATATACCTTTAAATAACACTTGCTGATTACACTGGATCCTCATACATTGGGATTCTGCATCTTTTAGCTTTACTCACGGTGACGGTTTGAATGTCTATCTATTGTAATGTGTGTGTGTGTGTGTGTGTGTGTGTGTGTGTGTGTGTGTGTGTGTGTGTGTGTGTGTGTGTGTGTGTGTGCACTGTGATTATTTATCTGTTGGTTCCCCTGTCCCTTACAGCAATATACAGTGGCGGATTACACTGCATCCCCATACATAGATTATGGATGTATTTACTGTATCTACTGTAGTATATTTTATGTTGAATTTACTGTGCTGCAGCTTTATATTTTATCTATCTATCTATGTTCCTGTCTGCCAATCTATCTAACATCTTTCCATCCGTCTATCTATCTATCTATCTATCTATCTATCTATCTATCTATCTATCTATCTATCTATCTATCTATCTATCTATCTATCTATCTATCTATCTATTTATCTATCTATCTATCTATCTATCTATCTATCTATCTATCTATCTATCTATCTATCTATCTATCTATCTCATATCTATCTATCTATCTATCTATCTATCTATCTATCTATCTATCTATCTATCTATCTATCTATCTATCTATCTATCTATCATCTATCTATCTATCTATCTATCTATCTATCTATCTATCTATCTATCTATCTATCATCTATCTATCTATCTATCTATCTATCTATCTATCTATCTATCTATCTATCTATCTATCTATCTATCTATCTATCTATCTATCTATCTATCTATCTATCTAATCTATCCGTCCGTCCGTCCATCCATCTATCTATCTATCTATCTATCTATCTATCTATCTATCTATCTATCTATCTATCTATCTATCTATCTATCTATCTATCTATCTATCTATCTATCTATCTATCTATCTATCTATCTATCTATCCATCCATCCGTCTATCTATCCATCTAACAATGGCTGGTTGTAACTCATCTCCATAGACATATATTCTAGAGCTTTTGGTGACCTGACAGTATAGTGTATCTGTGTGCTGCACTCTGTGTAATTAATCTCCAGTCCCTTGTCCCCTGCAGTGATTCAGTATTTTTATCTGCTAATATTTTCCTTCATGCAAGTTGTGAGGCACAGACTTCCGCAGCATCTGCTGTTTGCTTGTTGCTGCTGCAGTCCTATTCTCTGCTGCCCCATAGTGTTACACTCTCATATCCCAAGAAATACATTACACATGAAAAAAAATCTCCTATGATCAAGCCTTATGCAGAATCATATATCTCAATGTGCTATTCAGAATTTATCATTGTGGGCATGAAGCATTCATTTATATAGTGCAGTGGTGTATTGGTAGCAGTGCATTTAATATCAGGAGTCTCTCTATAGAGCAGCAGGAGCCCCAATGACAGCGCCAGCTGACTGACTCTGCTGTGATACATGATACATGAAATAGGTTAGTCCTTAACTGACAAATCTTAGGATATCAGCAGAGGACCAAAAATAGGGAAACCCGTCACAGCTTGTAGCATTCCAGTGCTGGGTAAGATCAGAGTCGTGTGTCTGTGCTCATGGTAAATGGAGAATTTGTAAATGAATAGTGACACATCCTAATCACCAGCCAAGAGCGGATCTTAAGGAATCCTCTGATATCTGCCTGATTCTCTGCATATCTCCAACCTGATGAATCGATTTCGCTATCTTAAAAAGATAAGCAAAAATTAACTTCCCCATTCTTCCAAGAAGAGAATCAATCTGATACACTGAAACCTGGTGGCTCACATCTCCAACGTTATGCAGATCAGAAAATATTGTAAAATGTGCTTGTTTCTTATATCCAAGATGTGAAGCTGCTACATTCACTCCAATTCTCCATCCTGGAGAATTGATCCTCCCATCCTTATGCACACAATATCAATATCTTGCTCAGAAATGTGTAAGTTAGTATAACCTTTGGGTAGCAAACAACTACACCGTTCTTAGGGAATTGCCCAAACATCAATTGGCTAATGTAAACTTATCAGAATCAATTCCTTTACAATCTAGATCTCTCCAATAATAGAGCAGGGAAGCTGCAGGGAATTCAAATATTCCATGGCTTCTCTGTAGTTTATCAGTACACAAAGACTGTTTCATGACAGCCTTTGTCTGCTCCTCCACAGACTGCAAGCTGCCATAAATTGCAGTCAGCACTCTGCTGATGGATTAGCAGTGAGACAGCGAAAAAAATAAAAATCCCCCATCCAGTCCAGCATGCTTATTATTGTATTGTTCCCCCTAATAAATGGTAATTAAAAGGGTTCTCCGCTTTGGTACTTTGTAATCGCTCTTCACTCTGGTCAAGAGATGAGGATCTTGAACAGGGTACCCTCCACTATTAACTCAGTTACCTAAAAGGGTATATGAAAATATAAAGTATTCTAAAGTAGGCAACCCCTTTATTAAGAAATTATCTTTATCCAACTCACTAATATAAAAGGGTAGGCCCGCCAAAAGCAAATCTACACTTTAAAAGCAATTGGTGTCATGGGACCACATTTTATTTCCTGTAAAACATGATATTTTATCATTCTATAAATGTAGGGCTCCTTTCCTAACAATATGAATAATTAAAGGGATTTTCCAGGATTTCAAATTGATGGCCTAACCTTAGCTTAGGCCATCAATATTAGATTGACGTGCTTTCTACTCTAGGCACCCCGCCGATCAGCTGTTTAAAGGGACCACGGGGCTTGAGAGCACTCCAGCCTCTTCATTGTTTACCTTGGGTTTCAGGCTGTTCATACTTGCATTTGCAATTACTTTCAAGCATCCGTGCAAGGTATTGGAGCGTTGTCACAAGTGAATGGGACAGCACTGCAATACCTTGCATAGCCACTACGAAAGTAACGGCATGTACAAGTATGAACAGCCTGAAACCCAAGGTAAATAATGAAGAGGCTTCAGCGCTCGCACAAGCCCCGCGGCCCCTTCAAACAGCTGATCAGTGTTTCGTGAGTTGGACCACCACAGATCTAACATTGATAGCCTATCCTGACGCCATCAATTTTGAAATCCTGGATAACCCCTTTAAGGAGGTTGTATAATCTTAGCCACTCCCTGTCTTGCAAAGGTATAACAATACCTTCATATGTTATGTAGCCTTTCTTTGTAATCATTATATCCCCTTTGAAGGTATAGATTTACAGTCGGGTCCAGAAGAATTTGTACAGTGACACAATTTTTACAATTTAGCCTCTGAACACCACCACAATGAATTTGAAATAAAATATTTTTCCATAATAAAGCATTTTGTAAGGGATAAAAGTATTTTTTTCATTATTTTTTTTTACATGGGGTTTATATTTATTTATTATTAACTTTGTTAAACTTTTATTTTTTATTAGTCCCACTAGGGGACTTCACTATGCTATCGTTTGATCGCTTTTATAATACACTGCAATACTTCTGTAGTGTATTATTCCCTGTCAGTCTAACATTAACAGGCATCTGTTAAAACATGCCCCTGGCATGGCCTAACAGGCATTAACTAGAGGCAGATCTGGGGTCCTTTGTTAGGCCCCAGGCTGCCATAGAAGCCAATAGCACCCTGCGATCGCAAAACCTATTAGATGCGGCACTCCCTATTTAGCGCCGCATCTGTGGGGTTAAATGGGCGGATTTCGATCTACCTGCTCGAGCAGCGCTGCTCCAAACCCTCAGCTAGCTGAGAGCAGGAAGCTATTACTGCTCCCGGCGGCGCTGCTTTATTCTGATGCAGCGCCGTGAAACGGTGTATGCATCAGAATAAAGCCCATTAGTGGCCGCCGTGAAAAGGCGTATTTGGCGGTCACTAACTGGTTAAGACAATTACAGATTTGCAAGTTCAAGATTAACAAGATGTTGTACATAAAATATTACAAATAATGTTAATACATTTTCAAAATGTTAGATATTCAGAGTGTTTAAAATATTTAAATATTTTCTATTCCATGAGAATCACTAAAAAGGGATCAATTGACTAGCCCCGCATGCACAAGCTGTCATGTGACATTCACTCAATCAACACATTTATAACAGTAGTACTGTGGAAAAGTTTTAGGCAGTTGTGGAAAAATGCTGCAAAGTAAGAATGCTTTCAAAAATAGAAGTGTTAATAGTTTTTTTTTATTAATTAACAAAATACAAAGCGAATGAACAGAAGAGAAATCTAAATCAAATCAGTGTTTGGTGTGACCACCCTTTACCTTCAAAACATCATCAATTCTTCTAGGTACACCGTTTTTGAAGGAACTCGGAAAAGAGGTTGTTCCAAACATCTTGGAGAACTAACCACAGATGTTCTGTGGATGTAGGCTTTCTCAAATCCGTCTGTCTCTTCATGTAATCCCAGACAGACTCGATGTTGAGATCAGGACTCCCTTAATGACATTGGCTGTATGTTTGGGGTCGTTGTCCTGCTGAAGAATAAATTTGGAACCATTTAGACGCCTCTCTGATAGTATTGCATGATGGATAAGTATCTGCCTGTATTTCTCAGCATTGAGGACACCATTAATCCTAACCAAATCCCCAACCTCATTTGCTGAAATGCAGCCCAAAACCTCCACCATGCATCACAGTTGCCTGCAGACACTCATTAATGTACCACTTTACAGTCCTTCGGCGAACAAATTGCCTTCTGTTACAGCTAAATATTTAAAATTTTGCCTTATCAGTCCAGAAAACCTGATGCCATTTTTCTGTACCCCAGTTCCTATGTATTCATGCATAGTTGAGTCGCTTGGCTTTTTGGCTGCAATTCTTCCATGAAGACCACTTCTGGCCAGAATTCTCTGAACAGTTGATGAATGTACCTGGGTCCCACTGGTTTCTGCCAGGTCTGAGCTGATGGCACTCCATGATATCTTCCGATTTTGAAGGGAAGTAAGCGTGATATGTCTTTGATCTGCAGCACTAAGTTTCCTTTGTCTGCTTGTTTGTGCTTCTTCAAAAGAGTTTGAGCAGCACATCTTGAAACCCCAGCCTGCTTTGAAATCTTTGCCTGGGAGAGACCTTGCAGTATAACTACCTTGTGTCTTGTTTCTGTGCTCAGTCTTGCCATGGTAGACCTGTGACATGAAACTGTATTCCACAACCTCACCTTTCTAGCAGAGTTTGGCTGTTCCTCACCTAGTTTTCAGCCTCCTACACAGCTGTTTCTGTTAAAGTTAATGACTGTGTTTTAACCTACATATGAAAAGGATAATTATTATCACCTGTTTTGTATAATTAGTTAATCAGACACCAGACTATAATCCTACAAATTCCATGACTTTGTGCAAGTATACCTAGAAGAATTGATGATGTCTTGAAGACAAATGGTGGTAACATCAAATATTCATTTGAGTTAGATTTATCTTCTGTTTATTCACTTTGTGTTTTGTTAATTGATAAAAAAAACTATTAACCCTTCTATTTTTGAAACCATTCTTACCTTGCAACAGTTTTCTACAACTGCCCAAACTTCTGCACAATACTGTACATGCGGAATTAAAGCAGCCTTACACTTTATACAGCTGTCAGCTCATTAGGCCAAAATCTCTCTCTCTTTGTCTCTCTCTCTCTCTCTCTCTCTCTCAACTGTCCTATAAACATGTACGATTGGCTTGGTCAAGCATGCATGTTTAGTTCAATGAGCTGCAGGTGTCTGGCAGAAGTTTATCATCAGCAAAAGAAAATTATTGGGCATGTTGAAATGATCATACCTGATTATTCTTTCTTCTTACATTTGCCATTGGGGGAAAATCGGTAGGTCCACATATACATTACATTGTCGACTGATTCCATCAATATTAGCTGGTTCAGCTGACTTTTGCTCTCATGTGTATGGCCAGCTTTAGACTGTTGACACTTCAATGACATTTCAAGAACAAGAAGTAGTGTAAGGTGGAAACCAGGATTAAAAAACAAAAGGTGTATATTGGAAATTATAATTTTCCATTTATAGTTTATTGAGCAAGTGACATCCAAGCCAATGCATTTAAATTATTACTGAAATATTTTTTTCAAAGCAAATTTTGACCAGTTTATAGAACATCATGCAACAGAGAAAATGAATACAAAACAGTACATGTATAATATCTATGAATATAGAGTATAAGCATTTAAAGATCTCTTCAATTAAAAAATTTAGGGCATGGATTGTAGGCAGTTGTAGCCAAATGAGAAAAGTAACATTTGCATCAGGCCTATCGATGCTAGCTACAGATCCTGAATAATCATCACACTTCGTCTTGTACTAGTAGAATAAAGAATAAATATTGAAGCTGCAAAAAAATCCATACAACAAATCTATCAGAAATAGAACATGACTTTGAACATTTAAAGAATATATTTAAAATATACATCTCCTGTGTCCACAAAGTCTCCTTAAAGCGTACCTAACTTCTCAGATGACTTTTCAGAATAAGCTTTCACATGTGTGTACATAAAGAAAAATACTATTTTTGGTCATTATAAGACTTGTATTCTGCATTTTTTAGCAGTTTTCCCCTCAGGCTCTATCTCTAATTCTCAGTTTTCTCTGAGCTAGTGAACGGAACCTAACGGCTATCCTGCTCTCCTATCTTTATCTATCACACATATATATATAGAAGCTGTAGCAGCATGGAGGATATTATACAGCAGTACAGACCAGTGCAGCTGAGAATTCAGCACTGGGGTGACATAGAAATCTTACCAGCAGCATGTGTCTTTCTTTCTCTGCTCCAGCTTCCTCCCCTGTTCACTCCTCCCGCCTTAATAGACTTACATGTAGCATGTGTGTTGTTGACTTACTCTCTCTGCTCCCTCAACTGCTTCCCACTCCCCTCTCCATAGACTTGTATAGTAGGCAGTGAAACACACCCCCCATCTTCTGCAGTCTGTCAATTCTGCTCTGTAACCAGGGACAAACAATGCTTGACAACAGGGGGGAAAGCAGATTACAGGAAGGGAGACACCTAGTGGCAGTAAATTCACACAGAATTTGCATGGATGAAACAACAACATTTTTACAACAAGTAAATTACAAAGTTGATGTATATTAGGTATACTATTAGATTAGCATAAGTTGTTTAAAAAGTTAGTGTCCATTTAACTGTATAATCTATACCTTTACCTTTGAGAACATATACTTAATTCTTGGTATCAGAGGAGCTCAGATCCTGCTCAGTTATTCACCTCTCATTGCACATGTCTAACGTACACACTGGGATTTGCAATGAGTAAGGATTTGCAAGTAGGTTTTATTATGTACTTCTATATTTTTATTTGTATATTATTTTATATCAATATATTATATACATTATGTTGAACTTCTCTTCATTACATGACCTTCTAGAGGGTAGAAGCCATGAAAAAAACTGACTACCATAGTCAAGATTTATGAATATATAATTTTTATTCTTAACTGGATTATTAACATTATTAATGGGTCAAAATAAAAATACCATGACCTACATGGAAATAGTAAGGGACATAATATAGCCCATCAGATAACATGAGGCAGATTAAATGACCCCTTGCCAACCATGTAGCAGTCCAGACCCAGGCAGGTCAGCTGATTTATTATTCCCTGTCCTGGGTTTGATGAAGTAGCAGAGACGTGGAGAAAAAATACCTGGACGGCGCTTCAGATCAGAGAGAATGACAGAAGTAGTCAATGAACTTTAAATACATGTATTGATCTCCAAAATAACGCATATAGGAAAGCAATGCCTATTTTCAAACCACAGAGATCATATAATGTATGATCTCTGTGGTTTGAAAAAGGGAACTGCTTCCTATTGGAGATCAATAAATGGATTACATGTTCTTCGACTACTTCTGTTACATTCCTCGATGGGAAGCGCTGTTCAGGTATTTTTTCTCCTCTTCTTTTCTACTGCCTTTCTGATATGTTAATTGAAGTTGTTGTGATTTCACACACTCAAGCTAGGCGAGCAGCTATTTTTCTCTGGCATGAGCTCCATCCATCTTTTCATACATATTGCCCTATGATACGTTTCGCTTGTGTTTTCCAGCACTGCACATCTCTGGCTTTGAAGAAAGCATTCATTCATTTCTATTTTTGAATGTAAATGATCAATATTGTATGTTTTTTTGTTGTTGTTTTATTTCAATTGAGTAAAACATATTTTGGTGGACAAAGACATTATTATTAACTATTATTTTATTAGTTCCAGAAATGTGAAACTTTTTGTATTGTAGAAAGTGTGGAAGGTGAATTATAATATTTCATATATAATCTCTAAAAAGGTGAAGAGTTGTGAAAATATTTTGGTTTTATTTATTCCACTGGACCCCATACAAAATGAGTCGGCTTTATTACTTTTTTAATATTTTTTGCAAAATATATGTATTTTTTTTCTTCAAAATGAGACATCTAAATTTCTTCATATGCTTGTCTGTACTGAGTGGGAGTACACTAGAGAAGAAGCTAATATGATTATACAGAGCTGCCTATATGTAAAGTATAAAATCACAGTGCCTACTACATATTTGTGATAGACAATTTTCCTATTACAGGAAAAACTGAATATTACGCCACTAAGTGATTAAGAAGAAATTCTGTCTCTACATTTTAGAGAAGGCCCGTGTATCACCAGAAATTGGAGTTGAGTCTATGTTTAGCTTATATATACATTGCAATATAAAAAGCCTCTTAAGAAAAAGTAAAGCATATAAAATGATACTTTACCAGTAGTGTGAAAAATGTGCCAGTGCCAGGCTGATTTATAATACCATAAAGCTACATTAGATTAGGAGAATGAACATATGTTACTTAGGCACTTGCAGTGATGTGGGAGAGAAGAACATCCAGGGAGGGACAAAGGGAAGACTGCAGAGGGTGTAGATGTGAGAGCAGTCAAACATTTTAAAGCCATGACTTAAAGAGGCTCTGTCACCAGATTATAAGTGCCCTATCTCCTACATAATCTGATCGGCGCTGTAATGTAGATAACAACAGTGGTTTTTATTTTGAAAAACGATCATTTTTGAGCAAGTTATGAACAATTTTTGATTTATGCTAATTAGTTTCTTAATGCCCAACTGGGCATTTTTTAACATTTGACTAAGTGGGCGTTGTAAAGAGAAGTGTATGACGCTGACCAATCAGTGACCAATCAGCACCATACACTTCTCTCCATTCATGTCCATCTGTATTCACAGCACAGCGTGATCTCGAGAGATCACGCTTTGCTGTCACATATACCCACAGTAACTTTACCGAAGTGTCTTTAGAGTGAATATACATTGCCTACAGCCAGGATGCGATGTCTATTCACACTCGCAAGATCACGCTGTGCTGTGAGTAAGTCCCACAGAAACTTTACTGAAGTGTCGGGAGTGTGAATAGACATCGCATCCTGACTGGAGGTGATGTCTATTCACTCTCAAGACACTTCAGTAAAGTTAATGTGGGTGTATGTGACAGCACAGCGTGATCTTTCTCTTCCTCCCTCTCCCCTAAAACGGTTCTCACACAGAACATGCTGATCTCATGGTAATTTTGATGCAACATTTTTGTCCTTGTTCCTTTATCTTTGGCATTCGAACGTCTGCTCTAGGGGTTTAGGTGAGTGAGTGGGAGTTACTACTTTGTTTGCCACTTATCATAGTGGTCTGTCTCGCCTTCCCATTGACTTGTACATGGCATTCTCTATGCCGTTTTTAAATGTTTTTAACCTCTGCATAGCATACTGAGTTCTAATTAAATAAAATATATTTTGGATATTCACATAGTTATTCCATGACTTATTGGTTTTTGCCTTATACATACCCATTCTTTGGTTTCGAGTTACTGTGTTTCACAGGGTATGTGGCAGTATAAATGCAGTGCCTGCCTTAGACATTTGTGAATACAAATGGACATGAATGGAGAGAAGTGTATTACGCTGATTGGTCAGCAGCATACACTTCCCTTTACAACGCCCACTTGGTAAAAAGTTAAAAACCACCCAGTTGGGCATTAAGAAACGAATTAGCATAAATCTAAAATTGTTCATAACTTGCTCAAAAATGACAGTTTTTCAAAATAAAAACCACTGTTCTTATCTACATTACACCACCGATCAGATTATGTAGGAGATAGGGCACTTATAATCTGGTGACAGAGCCTCTTTAAGGTGTTTCCTACTTGATGGACAGAATCTAAGACCCCAGATAATGTGTGACTACAGGTTCCTGAGATGTATATCTGGTACTGGTAATGGTTAATCATTTATCTAATGTATTATTGATCACATGAGTATAGCAAGTGTAGAAATTAATACAGGGTAAAAAGATGCAGCAGAACAATATTCAGATTCTCAGAGACTATAAAAGGGTTTAGGAAATCAATGTAGCGTTTGTCTCATTCAAAGTTATTAGTAATTTAGAAAGTAACATATAAGGAGCAAACAGTTTGGTCTCATGCACACGACCGTAGCGATGTGCAAGGCCGTGATTTTCGGGTCGGCCGGCAGCGGACGGTCACCCGCAAGCCGCCCGCATATCGCGGGCCGTGCACATGGCCGCGTCCATTATTTTCTATGAGCCTGCATTTCATGCTCCTGAGCCATGCACGGACCGTGGAAACCGTGGTCGTGTGCATGGCCCCATAGGAGTGAATGGGGCCTTCTCCCGTGGATTTTTGGGGGAATTGTGGCCGCAAAAGCACGTTTGTATCCATGGGGCCTAACATGAACCTGTAAAGGACTGTGGATAAATAAATGGGCAAAGAATAAATAACAACGCCTAAAGAAATACATCATATTCTGGTTAATATGATTACTAGTCTTCCCTAAATATACAGTGATGTGAAAAAGTTGTTGCCCCCTTCCCAATTTCTTCTATTTTTGGATATTTGTCACACTTGAAAGTTTCAGATCAACAAACCACTTTTAACCCTGCAGGCAGTTTTTGTTTTTCCATTTTCGCTTTTTCCTCCCCACCTTCCAAAAACCATAACTTTCAAAAGTCAGAAATTCTTTGTAGGGTGGAATGGGAAAAAACTGTGATTCCTCCGTTGTTTTTTGGGTTTTGTTTTTATGGTGTTCACTGTGCGGTAAAAAACGACAGGATATACCTTCATTCTGTCGGTCAATACGATTACAGCAATACAAAATGTATAACGTTTTTTTTATCTTTTAATACTTTTATAAGAAAAAGACTAATTGATAAAAATAAAATTGATTTTGTGACACCATATTCTGAGAACAATAACGTTTTAATTTTTCCATCGATTGAGCGGTATTAGGACTTATTTTTTGCAGGCGAGCTGTAGTTTTTATTGCTACCATTTTGGGGTAGACTTTTTAATCACTTTTCTACCTTTCTGTGCGGGTTAAATACTGTTATATTGTAATAGAACACGACGATACCAGTTATGTATTTTTTATTTTATTTACTTAAACCAGCGAACGTTGGATCACTTGCACGAGATACTGCAATTCCATAATTTCACCTACCAAAATTTCACCAAGAACGTATCAATGACTCCATCCAGGAAGTCACAAAAGAAGCCAAATATTATGCAAAAACAAACCGCAGTGTAGCACTGCTACCATCAAGAGGAGACGTATTTATAATAATGGCTTTATTATGTAGGCTACACGTTTCAAAGCCCTAAGACTTTTATCTGATATCACCTTTTATAGCAAACTAGATCATAATCCAATACCGTTATACGCCTTGGAATATAATACATTAATTGACACAGCCTTTCATGACGGCATAATAAATAAAAAAGAAAATCATTTTCTTAATGCTCCTTTTCCCTCACTTCCTTTTTTGTACCACCTACCAAAAATTCATAAATCCTCCACTTCCCCTCCTGGCCATCCCATCATTTCAGGAATTGGATCCCTAACCAGTAATCTTTCACATTTTATTGACTTACATTTACAGCCTTTTGTTTTATCTCTACCATCATATCTCAAAGATTCCACACGATTAATCAAGGATTTACAATCCAATAACCTTTCACCTCTGAATTTCCTTACTGCCGATGTCACATCGCTATACACCAACATTCCCCATAATAAAGGTATTTCTGCAGTTGCATCCTTCTTAAATTCCAATCCCTCAATAAGCAATAACCAATTATTGTTCTTATCTCATTGCATTAATTTTATCCTTCGCCATAATGTGTTTTTATTTAATAATTCAATATATAAACAAATTAGAGGCGTAGCTATGGGCTCCTGCTTTGCACTTTGCATCTTACGCTAATCTATACATGGGAGAATTTGTAGAAAACTACATTTCAGCCAATCACAATTTAAAAAACCAAGTTCCTATTCTACAGGCATTATATAGATGATTTTTTTTTATATGGAGTGGTACCCTTTTAGAAGCTAATGATTTTATTGATTTTTTAAACATTAATGATTACGGACTCTCCTTCACGCACACGTTTTCATCCCCTAATATTCACTTTTTAGATCTTACTATCAGTAAAGATGTTCATGGCTCATTAATCTCACATACTTATTTTTTAAATCACAGATGTGAACAGTTATTTGGATTTTAAAAGTGCTCATCTCCCAGCCTGGCTTAAAAACATACCGTTCGGCCAATATAGACGTATCTGAAAAAATTGCTCCAATATGGAGCATTTCAAGCAGCAAAGCAAAATACTGTCTAAAAGGTTCAAAGGTTCAAAAAGAAAAACTTTCCAGCCAGCCTTATTAAAGGCGCCTATGAACAAACTGCTGCCTTGTCCCAAGACACTTGTATTTACCCGTCTTCAACTAAACCTAAAGAACCTATTTATGGAAAATAAATTTATAAGAACTACAGGGTGAGCCATTTATATGGATAGACCTAAATAAAATGGGAATGGTTGGTGATATTAACTTCCTGTTTGTGGCACATTAGTATATGGGAGGGGGAAACTTTTCAAGCTGGGTGTTGACCATGGCGGCCATTTTGAAGTCGGCCATTTTATATCCAACTTTAGTTTTTTCAATGGGAAGAGGGTCATGTGACACATCAAACTTTCGAGAATTTCACAAGAAAAACAATGGTGTGCTTGGTTTTAACGTTACTTTATTCTTTCATGAGTTATTTACAAGCTTCTCTTTGTTTACAGCCATTGACATGTCGCAGAGGTTAACACGTGAGGAGCGGATAGAAATTGTGTTGATGTCTGGTGAACGCAGTACCCGGGTCATTGCAGCAGATTTCAATGCAAGACACCCTACGAGACCACCCATCTCCCATGCTACAGTTTGCAAACTGCTTGCCAAGTTTCGTGAAACTGGTTCAGTGTTGGATTTGCCCAAATGTGGACGCATGAAAACTGTCACTAATGAAGAAACATCAGTGGCTGTCCTAGCTTCATTCAGCAAGAGCCCACAGCGTAGCACTCGCCGCATGTCACTGGAGAGTGGCATCAGTCGAACATCCCTTCGGCGGATATTAGCTACTCACAAATGGCACCCTTACAAACTCCAGCTGCTGCAGCATCTCAACGAGGATGACCCAGATCGGCGCACTGAATTTGCAGAATGGGCAAAACAAAAATTGGAACAGGACCCTCAGTTTACACAGAACATTTTGTTTTCTGATGAGGCAAACTTTTATGTGAATGGTGAAGTTAACAAACAAAACCACCGCTATTGGTCTGACACTAACCCACATTGGATAGATCCCTCCAAGACTGTTGGAACACAAAAATTGATGGTATGGTGTGGTATATGGGGTACAAAGATAGTGGGGCCATTCTTCATCAATGGAAACCTCAAGGCCACGGGATATCTGAAATTGCTACATGATGATGTGTTTCCCTCTTTATGCACTGAAGCTGGCACGTTCCCTGAGTTTTTCCAGCAAGATGGTGCACCACCACATTATGGGTGTCAGGTCCGAGCATTCCTAGATGAACAGTTTCCTGGAAAGTGGATTGGTCGTCGTGAGCCAGTTGAATGGCCCCCTAGGTCTCCCGATCTGACCCCCTTAGACTTTTATCTTTGGGGTCATCTGAAGGCAATTGTCTATGCTGTGAAGATACGAGATGTGCAGCAACTGAAACTACGGATACTGGAAGCCTGTGCTAGCATTTCTTCTGCGGTGTTGCTATCAGTGTGTGAAGAGTGGGAGAAGAGGGTTGCATTGACAATCCAACACAATGGGCAGCACTTTGAACACATTTTATAAGTGGTCAGAAACTTGTAAATAACTCATGAAAGAATAAAGTAACGTTAAAACCAAGCACACCATTGTTTTTCTTGTGAAATTCTCGATAAGTTTGATGTGTCACATGACCCTCTTCCCATTGAAAAAACTAAAGTTGGATACAAAATGGCCAACTTCAAAATGGCCGCCATGGTCAACACCCAGCTTGAAACGTTTCCACCCTCCCATATACTAATGTGCCACAAACAGGAAGTTAATATCACCAACCATTCCCATTTTATTTAGGTGTATCCATATAAATGGCCCACCCTGTACATTAAACAAACACTGGCATATACTCATGAGTGATACTTACCTTTACCCCTTCCCAACATTTGACGTATTCATACGCCAAAGTCGGGTAGGGGAAGTATGGAACGGGCTCACGGAGTGAACCTGCTCCATACGATGCCAGTGTCGGCTGTTTGTTACAGCCGACACTTCAGAGTAACGAGCGGCATCGCGTTCGAGCGCGATCCCGTTAGTTTAACTCGTTAAATGCTGCGGTCAATAGCGACCGCAGCATTTAATCGTTAGAAAGAGGGGGCGACCCCCTCTAACAGCTCATCGCACCCCCCGCAATGCAATCGTAGAAGCCTGTCAGAATCACGATATGCTGCAATACATTAGTATTGCAGTATATCGTGAAAGCGATCTAATGATCGCTGGTTGAAGTCCCTTAGGGGGACTAATAAAAAAAGTGAAAATAAGTTAAATAAAGGTTTTTTTTTATGTAAAAACAAAATTAAAAATTAAAAGTCCAAAAATCCCCATTTCCCCATTTCCCCCTAGAGCATAGTACAAATAAAAAAAATAAACATAGTTGGTATCGCTGCATCCGTAAAAGTCTGAACTATTACAATATATCATTATTTAACTAATAATGATAATAATAATTTTTTTACCATTTCCTAGTACATTATATGGCAAAATAAATGGTGCTACACAAAACTACAACTTGTCCCGCAAAACTCAAGTCCTCATAGGACTATATAGACGGAAAAATAAAGAAGTTATGGTCCTTCAGGAGATCACAGACACTTAGCAAGCTAATAGCTCCAAGCAGATTACGTTCACTTATAACTAAAAATACAAGTATGTTCCCACTGCTCAAAGGGGCCTATCGTTGCAATCACAATAGATGTCCTTGCTGTTCAAATATCAAACATCAAACAAAAACATACACCTCTACTGTTACTGGTGAAAGTTTCCCAATCAAAACGTTTTTAAACTGTAGTAGTGATTACGTAATATATTTACTTGAATGTCATTGTAAATTACAATATATAGGAAAAACTATTCAGACACTCAGATGCAGAATAAATAAAAATCGGTCGAACACCCTCATACCGACATACCTGATAGGTTCATTAAGCTCAAACAAAGAGAGAATTACTGGATCTACAAAATAGCCAGTCTCAGTCCGGGGGATTAAATGACCTTCAAAAAACGGCTCTGGATTAGTACTTCTTATATTTGATTATGTCATTTCTTTTAAAATATTTATACCTAGCTTCATTGACATTTTACTCTGATATCACATATATCTTTATATATTTAGCTAGTTTTTTTAATTCTTATAAATGTATCAATATACAGTGGTGTACAATGTAGCCGGATTTTACTCATTATCGAATAGCTTATCTATTTTTGCATCACATACTCCTTACTGCTACTTCCTTTACCTATAATGACTGCTACACACACTTTGCCCTCTGCTTCATTTACTCTGAGTTGCTTACCGTGGTTCAGAAGCAGGTTGCTGTGATTGCTCGAATACTACCACTTCCCTTGCATTTCTCAGACGGGATGTGTAAAGGGTTTGCCAGACACAGCTTCTTGGTCGACGCCCGTGGTTACGCAGTCTGCACCTGCTCCTAAGTCTGATGGAGTGACCACTCCGGCTGGGAGGCTGAGGAGTGGGAGAGCCTATCACAGCCTGGCCAGACGGAGCTAGATCCCCCCCTCTGTCTATTTATACCTTCGTTTCCTGCTTCTCCTTTGCCTGTGATTCTGCTGGTTTCCTGGCTCTGCTGCTGCTGCTTGTACTATTTGTCCTCTGCTTCATACTGACCCTGGCTTTACTGGCTACTCTCTTGCTCTTCGTTTGGTACCTCATACACTCCTGGTTTGACTCGGCTCGTTCACTACTCTTGTAGCTCACGGTGTTGCCGTGGGCATCTGCCCCTTTTCCCTCAGCTTCTTTGTACCCTTGTCTGTCTGTCTGTCGTGCACATAGTGAGAGTAGGGACCGTCGCCCAGTTGTACGCCGTCGCCTAGGACGGGCCATTGCAAGTAGGCAGGGACTGAGTGACGGGTAGATTAGGGCTCACCTGTCTGTCTCCCTACCCCGTCATTACATAATCACAGGCCCATATACCTTTTCTACCCTGGTCCCTGACACACTATGGACCCCCTTGAGACCATGGCTCAGCAAATGCAGGGTCTCGCCCTACAGGTCCAAGCCCTGACTCAGAGGGGCAACCTGCATGATGCTACCCTGGTAGTGCCCCCCACCTCACCTCTTGAACCCCACCTCAAGTTGCCTGACCGGTTCTCTGGGGACCGGAAGACTTTTTTCTCCTTTCGGGAGAGTTTTAGGCTCTATTTCCGTCTAAAGCCCCACTCCTCAGGTTCTGAGAGCCAGCGAGTGGGTATAATTATGTCCCGGCTCCAGGACGGGCCCCAAGAATGGGCCTTCTCCTTGGCTCCCGACGCCCCTGAGCTTTCCTCTGTTGCCCTTTTTTTTTCTGCTCTCGGGCTCATATATGACGAGACTGACAAGACTCAAGACTGCCTTTGCCGAAAGTCAGCTGGTGACCTTACATCAGGGTAAGAGACCCGTTGAGGAGTACTGTTCGAACTTTAGGAAGTGGTGTGTAGCTTCTCGGTGGAATGACCCTGCCTTGAGGTGCCAGTTTAGATTGGGTCTGTCGAACGCCCTGAAGGACCTGTTAGTTAGCTATCCCTCTTCTGACTCTCTAGA
Organism: Rhinoderma darwinii; assembly: GCF_050947455.1. Lineage (NCBI taxonomy): Eukaryota > Metazoa > Chordata > Amphibia > Anura > Rhinodermatidae > Rhinoderma > Rhinoderma darwinii. Next base: position 172,291,211 of record NC_134688.1, read on the forward strand.
TCAGGTAATGGCTTTAGCGGTACGTCTTGACCGGCGTCTCAGGGAACGATGACTTGAACGTTTTTGTGCCTTCTCCTCTGGCTCCCCATCATGGCTCCCGAGGTGCCGTTGCTTCGTTCTTCCACGGAAAACTCGGATGAACCTATGCAACTCGGGGCCTCCGTGTCTCCCCAACAACGTAGAGAGTTCCGCAGGAAGAATGGTCTCTGCTTCTACTGTGGGGATGACAAGCATCAAGTGAACAACTGTCCTAGGCATAAGAATAAGCAGCCGGAAAACTTCCGCGCCTAAGTGACCATCGGGGAGGTCGCTTGGGCGCACAGGTATTTCCCGTATACATGAAACCTAATAAGATCATGCTTCCCTTTCAGGTCTCTTTTGGTGGTAGGCCTGCTACCGGCAATGCCTTCATGGATTCAGGGTCTTCTGCTAATATTATGTCTGTGGAATTTGCTATGTCTCTAGCTATGCCATTGATTGAATTGCCTAAACCTGTCCCGGTAGTGGGTATCGACTCCACTCCTCTTGCTAATGGTTATTTTACGCAGCATACCCCTGTTTTTGAACTCCTTGTTGGCTCCATGCATTTGGAGCAGTGCTCTGTACTGGTGATGCAGGGATTATCGTCCGATTTGGTTTTAGGCCTACCCTGGTTGCAGATGCATAATCCCACGTTTAACTGGAACACTGGGGATCTTACCAAATGGGGTAATGAATGCATGACGTCAAGTTTTTCTGTTAATTTTATTTCTCTCCCTGAGGAGGTGGACACTCTACCTGAGTTTATTGAGGACTTCGCTGATGTTTTTTCTAAAAAGGCCTCCGAAGTGTTACCTCCTCATAGAGAGTACGATTGTGCAATCGATTTGGTACCAGGGGCTAAGCTCCCTAAGGGTAGGATATTTAATCTCTCTTGTCACGAACGTGAAGCCATGAGAGAGTATATCCAGGAATGCCTGGCCAAGGGTTACATTCGCCCCCCTACTTCTCCGGTAGGTGCTGGCTTCTTCTTCGTAGAGAAGAAGGAGTCACTCCAACAGACTTAGGATCAGGTGCAGACTGAGTAACCACGGGCGTCGACACAGAAGCTGTGTCTGGCAGATCCTTTACAGGATGTTTGGTTTTGCTTGTTTTCTTCCCTTATTGGCCACCGTAGTTCGGCATGTAGTTGACTGGTGTTGCTATGACGCCAGGGACGCTGCTTCAGAGCGTCTGCCTGTGTTCCCCGTAGCTCCCTGCTATCAATGCCGATAACCAGCGGTGAGTTCACATATTCATTAATCTTAATTATGTCTAATCCTACCTTTATTGCCTTTTGTATAGATTAATGTGCTACCGTTTTAATTCATTCCATGTTTAGGGTTCTTTTAAAATAAATTTTATCTATGTGTATTCTTAGATATGGTTTGCTATTTTCATTGCTCAAATTATTATTATTACTTACTACATGGAATTTTTTTAATTTTAGGAGATTTTAATTGTCCGTCAATTATTGTAATCTATTGTAATGACAGGGTATGGAGACAGACAGGTGAGCCCTAATCTAACCGCCACTCAGTCCCTGCCTACTTGCAACGACCCATCCTAAGCGATGGGGTACAACTGGGCGACGGTCCCTACGCTCAGTAAGTGCAAGACAGACAAACAGATAAGGGTACTGTTAAGGATCTGCCAGGCACAGCTTCTGTATCCACGCCCATAGGTAATCAGTCTGCACCTGCTTCTATGTCTGTGAGACTGACTCCATCTTCCACCACTCAGGATGGCAGGCTTAGGAGTGGGAGAGCCTATCACAGCCTGGCCAGACGGAGCTAGCTCCCGCCCTCTGTCTATTTATACCTGCCTTTCCTGTTCCTCCTTGCTTGTGATTCTTCTCTGTTGGTTTCCTGGCCCTGCTACAGCTTCTTGAACTACTTGTCCCTGCTTACTGACTACTCTTCTGCTCTGCGTTTGGTACCTCGTACACTCCTGGTTTGACTCGGCTTGTTCACAACTCTCCTGCTCTACGTTTGGCACCTCGTACTCTCCTGGTTTGACTCGGCTCGTTTACTACTCTTGTTGCTCACGGTGTTGCCGTGGGCAACTGCCCCGTTTCCCTTTGTTCTGTGTTTCCTTGTCTGTTGTCTGTCGTGCACTTATTGAGTGTAGGGACCGTCGCCCAGTTGTACCCCGTCGCCTAGGGCGGGTCGTTGCAAGTAGGCAGGGACTGAGTGGCGGGTAGATTAGGGCTCACTTGTCTGTTTCCCTATCCCTGTCATTACATAATCACAAGCCCATATACCTACTCTACCCTGATCCCTCACACCACTATGGACCCCCTTGAGACCCTGGTTCAGCAAATGCAGGGTCTCTCCCTACAGGTCCAGGCCCTGGCTCAGAGGGTCAACCAGCCTGATGCTACCATGGTAGTACCCCTCACCTCTCCTCTTGAACCCCACCTCAAGTTGCCTGACCGGTTCTCAGGGGACCGGAAGACTTTTCTCTCCTTTCGGGAGAGTTTTAGGCTCTATTTTCGTTTAAAGCCCCACTCCTCAGGTTCTGAGAGCCAGCGGGTGGGTATAATTATGTCCCGGCTCCAGGAAGGGCCCCAAGAATGGGCCTTCTCCTTGGCTCCTGACGCCCCTGAACTTTCCTCCGTTGATCTTTTATTTTCTGCTCTCGGACTCATTTATGACGAGACTGACAGGACTGCCTTTGCCGAGAGTCAGCTGGTGACCTTACGTCAGGGTAAGAGAGGAGTATTGCTCTGACTTTAGGAAGTGGTGCGTAGCTTCTTGGTGGAATGACCCTGCCTTAAGGTGCCAGTTTAGGTTGGGTCTGTCGAACGCCCTGAAAGACCTGCTATCCCTCTTCTGACTCCCTAGACCAGGTTATCGCTTTAGCGGTACGACTTGACCGACGTCTCAGGGAACGACAACGTGAACGTTTATGTGTTTTCTCCTCTGACTCCCCCATGATGCCTCCCGAGGTTCCGTTGCTTCTTTCTTCCACGGAAGACTCGGAGGTACCTATGCAACTCGGGGCCTCTGTGTCCCCCCAACAATGTAGAGAGTTCCGCAGGAAGAATGGTCTCTGCTTCTATTGTGGGGATGACAAGCATCAAGTGAACACCTGTCCTAGGCGTAAGAATAAGCAGCCAGAAAACTTCCGCGCCTAAGTGATCATCGGGGAGGTCACTTGGGCGCACAGGTATTTCCTGTAAATATGAAACATAATAAAATCTTGCTTCCCTTTCAGGTATCTTTTGGTGGTAGGTCTGCTACCGGCAGTGCCTTCGTGGATTCAGGGTCGTCTGCTAATATCATGTCTGTGGAATTTTCTATGTCTCTGGCTATGCCTTTGATTGATTTGCTTAAACCTGTCCCGGTAGTGGGTATCGACTCCACTCCTCTTGCTAATGGTTATTTTACACAGCATACCCCTGTTTTTGAACTCCTTGTTGGCTCCATGATTTTGGAGAAGTGCTCTGTACTGTTGATGCAGGGATTATCGTCCGATTTGGTTTTAGGCCTTCCCTGGTTGCAGTTGCATAATCCCACGTTTGACTGGAATACTGGGGATATTACCAAATGGGGTAATGAATGCTTGACGTCATGTTTTTCTGTTAATTCTATTTCTCCCCCTGAGGAGGTGAACACGCTACATGAGTTTGTTCAGGACTTCGCTGATGTTTTCTCTAAGGAGGCCTGCGAAGTGTTACCTCCTCATAGAAAATACGATTGCGCTATCGATTTGGTACCAGGAGCTAATCTCCCTAAGGGTAGGATATTTAATCTCTCTTGTCCCGAACGTGAAGCCATGAGAGAGTATATCCAGGAATGCCTGGCCAAGGGTTACATTCGCCCCTCTACTTCTCCGGTAGGTGCTGGCTTCTTCTTCGTAGGGAAGAAGGATGGTGGTCTTAGGCCATGCATTGACTACCGTAACTTGAATAAGGTCACTGTAAGGAACCAGTATCCCCTTCCTTTGATTCCTGATCTCTTTAATCAGGTTCAGGGTGCCCAATGGTTCTCTAAGTTTGATCTACAGGGGGCATATAACCTTATCCGCATCAAAGAGGGGGATGAGTGGAAGACTGCGTTTAACACGCCCGAAGGTCATTTCGAATACCTCGTCATGCCCTTTGGGTTGTGTAATGCTCCCGCGGTCTTCCAGAATTTCATAAATGAGATTTTAAGAGATTACCTGGGGGTATTTCTTGTAGTGTACCTTGATGACATACTTGTGTTTTCCAAGGACTGGTCCTCCCACATTGAGCATGTCAGGAAGGTGCTCCAGGTCCTTCGGGAAAACAAACTGTTTGCGAAGACCGAAAAATGTGTGTTTGGGGTGCAGGAGATACCATTTTTGGGTCAAATCCTCACTCCTCATGAATTCCGCATGGACCCCGCCAAGGTCCAGGCTGTGGCGGAATGGGTCCAACCTGCCTCCCTGAAGGCGTTACAGTGTTTCTTGGGGTTCGCTAATTATTACAGGAGATTTATTGCTAACTTCTCGGTCATCGCTAAGCCTCTTACGAACCTCACTCGCAAGGGTGCTGATCTCCTCCGCTGGCCTCCTGAGGCTGTCCAGGCTTTTGAGGTCCTTAAGAAGTGCTTTATCTCGGCCCCGGTGTTGGTTCAGCCCAACCAAATGGAGCCATTTATCGTGGAGGTTGACGCGTCCGAGGTGGGAGTGGGGGCTGTCTTGTCCCAGGGTACCAGGTCCCTCACCCATCTCCGTCCCTGTGCCTACTTCTCCAGGAAGTTTTCGCCCACTGAGAGTAAATATTATATTGTTCAACTCTTAGCCATTAAATGGGCATTTGAAGAGTGGCGCCACTTCCTGGAGGGGGCTAGGCACCAGGTAACGGTCCTTACTGACCACAAGAATCTGGTTTTCCTAGAATCGGCCCGGAGGCTAAACCCGAGACAAGCTCGATGGGCGTTATTTTTTACCAGATTCAATTTTTTGGTTACCTATAGGGCTGGGTCTAAAAATATTAAGGCTGATGCACTGTCGCGTAGCTTAATGGCCAGCCCTCCTTCGGAGGAAGATCCTGCTTGTATTTTGCCTCCAGGTATAATCATTTCCTCTATTGAGTCTGATTTAGTCTCTGAAATTGCTGCTGATCAAGGTTCAGCTCCCGGGAACCTTCCTGAGAACAAGCTGTTTGTTCCCCTGCAATTCCAGCTAAGGGTACTTAGGGAAAATCATGACTCCGCACTATTTGGTCATCCAGGCATCCTGGGTACCAAGCACCTCATTGCCAGAAACTATTGGTGGCCTGGGTTGCATAAAGACGTTAAGGCCTACGTCGCCGCTTGTGAGGTTGTGCTAGGTCCCAGGTCCCGACCAGCGGGCTTACTACGTTCTTTGCCCATTCCCCAGAGACCTTGGACCCATATTTCCATGGATTTTATCACCGATTTGCCTCCATCTCAAGGCAAGTCGGTGGTGTGGGTTGTAGTAGACCGCTTCAGTAAGATGTGCCACTTTGTGCCCCTCAAAAAACTACCCAATGCTAAGACGTTAGCTACCTTGTTTGTCAAACACATCCTGCGTCTCCATGGGCTCCCTGTCAATATTGTTTCTAACAGAGGGGTACAATTTTTTTTTTTGTTTTGGAGAGCCTTCTGTAAAAAGTTGGAGATTGATCTGTCCTTCTCCTCTGCCTTCCATCCTGAAACTAATGGCTAAACTGAGAGGACTAATCAGTCTCTAGAACAATATTTAAGGTGTTTTATCTCTGACTGTCAATATGATTGGGTCTCATTCATTCCCCTCGCCGAATTTTCCCTTAATAACCGGGTCAGTAACTCGTCAGGGGTCTCCCCCTTTTTCTGTAATTTTGGGTTTAATCCACGGTTCTCCTCCGTTTCACCTGGTAGTTCCAACAATCCCGAGGTAGAGGTCGTTCATCGGGAACTGTGCACAGTCTGGGCCCAGGTTCAGAAGAACCTAGAGGCGTCCCAGAGCATACAAAAAACTCAGGCAGATAGAAGACGTTCTGCTAACCCCTTGTTTATGGTCGGGGATCTGGTGTGGCTATCGTCAAAGAACTTGCGCCTTAAAGTTCCGTTTTTCTGTTAATTTTATTTCTCTCCCTGAGGAGGTGAACACTCTACCTGAGTTTATTGAGGACTTCGCTGATGTTTTTTCTAAAAAGGCCTCCGAAGTGTTACCTCCTCATAGAGAGTGCGATTGCGCAATCGATTTGGTACCAGGGGCTAAGCTCCCTAAGGGTAGGATATTTAATCTCCCTTGTCCCGAACGTGAAGCCATGAGAGAGTATATCCAGGAATGCCTGGCCAAGGGTTACATTCGCCCCTCTACTTCTCCGGTAGGTGCTGGCTTCTTCTTCGTAGAGAAGAAGGAGTCACTCCAACAGAGTTAGGAGCAGGTGCAGACTGAGTAACCACGGGCGTCGACACAGAAGCTGTGTCTGGCAGATCCTTTACAGGATGTTTGGTTTTGCTTGTTTTCTTCCCTTATTGGCCACCGTAGTTCGGCATGTAGTTGACTGGTGTTGCTATGACGCCAGGGACGCTGCTTCAGAGCGTCTGCCTGTGTTCCCCGTAGCTCCCTGCTAACAATGTCGATAACCAGCGGTGAGTTCACATATTCATTAATCTTAATTATGTCTAATCCTACCTTTATTGCCTTTTGTATAGATTAATGTGCTACCGTTTTAATTCATTCCATGTTTAGGGTTCTTTTAAAATAAATTTTATCTATGTGTATTCTTAGATATGGTTTTTTATTTTCATTGCTCAAATTATTATTATTACTTACTACATGCAATTTTTTTAATTTTTGGGATTTTAATTGTCCGTCAATTTTTGTAATCTATTGTAATGACTTGGTAGGGAGACAGACAGGTGAGCCCTAATCTACCCGCCACTCAGTCCCTGCCTACTTGCAATGACCCGTCCTAAGCGATGGGGTACAACTGGGCGACGGTCCCTACGCGACGGTCCCTACGCTCAGTAAGTGCAAGACAGACAAACAGATAAGGGTACTGTTAAGGATCTGCCAGCCACAGCTTCTGTATCCACGCCCATAGGTAATCAGTCTGCACCTGCTTCTATGTCTGTGAGACTGACTCCATCTTCCACCACTCAGGATGGCAGGCTTAGGAGTGGGAGAGCCTATCACAGCCTGGCCAGACGGAGCTAGCTCCCGCCCTCTGTCTATTTATACCTGCCTTTCCTGTTCCTCCTTGCTTTTGATTCTTCTCTGTTGGTTTCCTGACCCTGCTGCAGCTTCTTGAACTACTTGTCCCTGCTTCGTATTGACCCTGGCTTACTGACTACTCTTCTGCTCTGCGTTTGGTACCTCGTACACTCCTGGTTTGACTCGGCTTGTTCACAACTCTCCTGCTCTACGTTTGGCACCTCGTACTCTCCTGGTTTGACTTGGCTCATTTACTACTCTTGTTGCTCACGGTGTTGCCGTGGGCAACTGCCCCATTTCCCTTTGTTCTGTGTTTCCCTGTCTGTTGTCTGTCGTGCACTTATTGAGTGTAGGGACTGTCGCCCAGTTGTACCCCGTCGCCTAGGGCGGGTCATTGCAAGTAGGCAGGGACTGAGTGGCGGGTATATTAGGGCTCACTTGTCTGTTTCCCTATCCCTGTCATTACAGGTACACAGAAGCTAGGGAAACGGGGCAGCTGCCCACGGTGACACCGTGAGCAACAAGAGTAGTGAACGAGCCAAGTCAAACCAGGAGAGAACGAAGTACAAAACGCTGAGCAGGAGAGTGGTCAGAAAGCCAAGGTCAATAACAAGCAGAGGATGAGTATTACAAGCAGCAGCAAGCCAGGAAACAAGCATAGAAGAATCACAGGCAAAGGAGGAAAAGGTAAGGCAGGTATAAATAGACAGTGGGCGGGAGCTAGCTCCGTCTGGCCAGGCTGTGATAGGCTCTCCCACTCCTAAGCCTGCCATCCTGAGTGGTGGAAGATGGAGTCAGTCTCACAGACATAGGAGCAGGTGCAGACTGATTGCCCACGGGCGTAGACACAGAAGCTGTGTCTGGCAAATCCTTTACATCTATTGTTCATTGTTCAAAACTTTGGTTTGTTTACATTTGCCTGACCCTTCATTACGTCATTGGGATCCTCTGACCTCTTGTTTGGCGCTTTTTTTTGTTTTTTTGAACATGTAAGCCTCTTAGTATAATTTTCCTTCTACTTGGGCTGATGAAGACGCCTATTCAGCATTGAAACGCGTAGCCTACATAATAAAGCCATTATTATCAATACTTATATTGTCTCCTCTAGATGGTAGCAGCGCTACACTGCGGTTCGTTTTTGCATAATATTTAACCTTCTACTACAGCAGTTCTTCTTTCCAGGGGACCGGCTTTTGAACCTAGCAGCAGCTCCATCATCTCCAAAACTGTGTTACCTTTTACCAGAGTTGTGCCTGCCTTGCTCAACTCCCAAAGGTGAGCAGTCATCATCTTGTTTTGTCTTCACTGTTCCTTTATGGCTTTGTGATCTGCACCACGTGGTGTCGTGTTTTTTGCTCTTTCCTTTAGATTATCCACAAAAGAAACCAGATGTACATCTCAATAACTGCAGGTCTGACTTACTTCAGTTAAGTTCAACATACACAATTCCACAATAAGAAAGACACTGGGCAAAAATGGCATACATGGGAGAGTTGCTGCGGACCTAAAAGACCACAAAGGTTTTTCTCACATTTTCCAAAAAACATCTAGATGACCCCTAAGACTTTTGGGATAATATTCTGTAGACTAATGAGTCAAAGGTGGAACTTTTTTGGAAGACATTGGTCTCCTTACATCTGGGGTAAAGCTAACACCACATTTCACCATAAGAACATCATACCAACAGTCAATTATGGGGTGGCAGTGTGATGGTTTGGGATTGCTTTGCCACTGCAGGGCCGGTATGACTTGATGGAACCATGAATTCTGTTTTCGATCAGAAAATCCTAAAGAAGAATGTCCGCCTGTCAGTTTGTGACCTAAAGCTTAAGCGCAGTTGGGTTATGCAGCAGGACTCAATCCAAAGCGCACATGTACACCTCTGAATGGCTTAAAGTGGTTATCCAGGGGACCTGAAAAAAAAAACAATTCCACAAAACCACCTGCAAACATCTTCAAGCATGGCTACTAGTAGTTTGAAATGGCAAAAAAACATAAATTTACTTTACTTGTAGCACCTTCATGTAATGCCAGAGCCACTTGTTATCGTCTGGTAATAAGGTAGGACTTACAGCTTCAGCGTGCACTGGAAAACTACAAATCCCGGCATCCACTTCTATCCCCTGTGCTCCTTTATCCCTGCCCACATTGTGCATGAGCTGGTTAGTGTACTGTCGAGACAGCGGAGTGGAAGAAGGGAGCTGGTTAACTTACTCAACAGCGTCACTGTGCCAGCCTTTTAGCGGTCATGTGATTTGATGATGCGCTGACACAGAGAACCCTCTTGGTCACGTGGGCCCGTGTCGCTGCGTCATCACTGCTGAATGAACTACAGGACTTCTGGGAACACGTGACTGTTCTCAATCCGCGAACGAGCACACTTTAGTAAGAAGAAGCATATTAGTAAATTACTTAATATAGAGGTATTGGATGATTGCCATATAATTTTACGGCGCTGGATAACCCCTTTAAGGTAAACAAAATTAAGGTTTTGAAGTAGCCGAGTCAAAGTCCTGACTTAAATCACATTGAGTTTCTGTGGCAAGACCTTAAACGGGCAGCTCATGCTCGAAAACCCTCCAGCGTAAAGTTCAAAGAAGAGTGCAATAAAATTACAGTGATATGTAAAAGACTCATCGCAGGTTATCACAAACGTTTGCTTGCAGTTGTTACTACAAATGGTGACACAACCAGTTATTAGCTTTAGGAGAGCAATTACTTTTTCACATGGGTGATATAGATTTTGAAGATATTGTCATTCTCCATAAATGGAATGATTATTTAAAAGCTGCATTTTGTGTTTACTTGCGTTGTCTCTATTAACGATCAAAATTACTTGGATGATCTAAAACATTTAAATGTGACAATTAAGCAAAAAAAAGAAGAAAATCGGGTGAGGGGCACTGTCAATGTCAATCAGCTGCTTCAAAGGCCAGCAGGATATTGTCGTGTATTAAAAGAGGCATGGACTCGCGGGACAGGGATGTAATATTACCACTTGTGCGGCCTCATCTAGAATATGCAGTTCAGTTCTGAGCTCCAGTTCATAGAAAGGATGCCCTGGAGTTGGAAAAAATACAAAGAAGAGCAACGAAGTTAATAAGGGGCGTGGAGAATCTAAGTTATGAGGAAAGATTAAAAGAATTAAACCTATTAAGCCTTGAAAAAAGACGACTAAGGGGGACATTATTAACTTTATAAATATATGAATGGCACATACAAAAAATATGGTGAAATCCTGTTCCATGTAAAACCCCTTCAAAAAACAAGGGGGCACTCCCTCCGTCTGGAAAAAAAAAGGTTCAACCTGCAGAGGCGACAAGCCTTCTATACTGTGAGAACTGTGAATCTATGGAATAGTCTACCGCAGGAGCTGGTCACAGCAGGGACAGTAGACGGCTTTAAAAAAGGCTTAGATCATTTCCTAGAGCAAAAAAATATTAACTCCTATGTCAATGTGTAGAAATGTTTACATTCCCTTTTCCCATCCCTTGGTTGAACTTGATGGACATGTGTCTTTTTTCAACCGTACTAACTATGTAACTATATGTAACTATGTAACCTTATATGACAGAAAATGGGGGTATTAAACAGATTTCATTTCACTTGGCTAATATGTATGTTGATCTAAATTTAAGTGACTGTTCATAACCTTATATATTCCAAACCTGTAATGGAAATGCACATTCTGAACCACCTTAAAATATAAATCTGATGAATGAGTTCATGTTATCTGTTGAGCTGGTGTTAGTTTGCCAAATGCCGGCTACTTAGAATCACAGATGAGGTCATCAACATCTCAGTCACTATGATAGCTCCATCTTTTCCTTAGGTTAAATACACTTAAACTTTGAACTCCGAGAAGCACTTGAGGACATGAGTTACCTATGGCAGCAGTAAATTCATCACCTATTAAACTCACATCATCATTAGGAACTGTCCCTACAACAGCAAAATGTGTCTACTTGTTGCCCATAAAATGTCAGTATTGATTTTAATGTCCCATAGCTGAGCGATTACTTTTCCAGTAACCTTCGACTTATATCTTATCTCTTATCTTTAAATGTCTGTGGTAAGGTTTTTCTGCAGAGATCACGCAGCTTTCTGTATTCTGCTTTACTTTTACATTCTGCTTGAATGGAATTTGGCTTAAGACATCACATAAGTCATTTTAAGTGCAGACTGCAAACACACTCGGTTTTTAAAAAGCTACCAGTAGTTCTATGTCTGCCCTTTAATTATTATAGAGCGCTTGTAAAACAGACTATAATCCGCACAAAAGCTACAAGCTTCTTGCATAAGGTCAAATTAAAAATATTGCAGGTACATTCCTAATGAAATTATTACAATTCTACTGAATGGATAATCATTGTATAGATTTTCAGAGTATCGCAAATATGAGGTGGTCTGAGGTGATTGCAGACAATAAATATATTTCTATATTTGAAGCTTCATCCAGACCTGCGTTTATAAAGACAGCTGCAATATGGTGCTCAATACTGCATTAAATCACTGCATTGCAGTTCCATAAGAGGGGCCCTATCTCTTACAGTATACATACTCCCCAAGAAGCATTGGTTTAAACCCTTAAAGACCAGGGCCAATTTTGGCCTTAAGGACCAGAGCAATTATTTGATTTTACCTCTTTGCATCCCAGCGGTCATAACGTTTTATTTTTTGCTTGACGTAGCTGTATGAGGTTTTGTTTTTTGCAGGATGAGTTTTACTTTATGTAGGTATGTTTAATTGTTACATCTACATTAGCGTCTAAGTTGTATTCATATTTACTTTTGCAAAAAAAAAAACAGTTCTGCTGGAGTTTTGTTTTTTTACTGCATACACAGAAAATCATAAATGATGCTATACATTTATTGTGCAGATTGTGACCGTCGTGTTGATAACAAATTTGTGTTTATTATTTTATGTTTTGGGACTTATATATAAAAAAGTATATTTATTGTAAAAAAAATTGCATTTGTGTGTATTTTTTTAATGATTTATTTTTATTCTTTAATTTTTTATTTGTTTAACCTTTATTTATTTATATATAATGTACTGGCATATATCTTAATGCCAGTACATTAGTCTGTGTACTAATAGTGCACAGGCAGCTTTTAGAGTATGTGCACACGACAACGGCAATTACGACTGAAATTACGAAGCTGTTTTCAAGAGAAAACAGCTCCTGAATTTCACACATAATTGCATGTACGGCGTCTTTTTCGGACGTAATTTGGAGCTGTTCTTCATTGGAGTCAATGAAAAACGGCTCCAATTACGTCCCAAGAAGTGTCCTGCACTTCTTTGACGCGGCTGTAATTTTATGCGCCATCTTTTGACAGCGACGCGTAAAATGACAGCTCGTCTGCACAGAACATCGTAAGACCCATTGCAAGCATTGGGCAGATGTTTGCAGACGTATTGGAGCCGTCTTTTCAGGCGTAATTCGAGGCGTAAAACGCCTCCATTACGCCTGAAAAATGGTCGTGTGCACATACCCTTAGGGAATACCTAAGTTATTTTGTAGGCAACTTGAACAAATTGAACAGCCTCATAGGGACATATAATGCCAATAGTTTTGTACTCCTATTTTGTATTATCTTCCATAACACATACAGGGCTTTATTTTTATTTTTATTTTTTTAATAGCGGAGCGTTGATGTAAAAGATGATAACCGCAGTGAGGAGTCTGAACTCGAAGAAGCATAAGGAACTCATTCAAATGATAAGGTATGTAATGTGTAACTGTAATAATTTATCATAGTGGTCATTACACAATACAATTATTTATTTTATTTTATTTATTTTATAGAACATTATGCAAAGCGGCATACTGTTCCTTTAACTCTATCATACATGGTTATTCTGGGAAACGAAAGTGTGTTGAATTCTGATACCTTCATGTGTAGTAAGCAAAATAAGACTTAGCTTTTCCAAACCTACTAGTCCATACATAGGTTTTCATCACCATAATGACTATCCTGCCACCAAATGTCCTGCCACCAATAGTCATAGGTCTCTTTATGTTATTCACATTAGAGTTATATCTTGAAATAAAGTATGTAAAAAAAAAAAATTATATGTTGTATGATGTTATTTCAATAAATTGTATTTTTATGTAATCTAAAATAAAAAAAAATAATTTACCAATACTTTTAAAACCCAATGTTATAGCACTACAGGAAAATCAGGAAAAAAACAAAAACACACCAGCGCCTACAAGCTTAAAGAATTTTTTACTTTTGCAAAGACAACTATAAAATATGTAACAAAAACACAGATTAGGGGTCAAACATTGCCGAGCTTGTTAAAGTAAAAAAAAAATAATCAGATATACTGAAAAAAACAGATTTTGGCTACATGCACATGTAATTTGGTGCAGAAAATCTGCATCAAAACTGCAGATAAATGCAGGTAATTCCGCAAGTAAAATCCACACTTAATGGTGAGTTTTTTTTTACACATTTTTAGGTGTATTTTTTACATTTTGATGTGGAAACAGGTGCAGATTTTATGTTGTGGATTTTGGTGCATTTTTCTTTATAAACTTGTCAGATACAATTCTGAGACAGAAACGCAAGATAAATGGACATCATGCGGATTTTAAAATATGCACCGCAGGTCAATTTACGTGTGGAAAAATTCACCACCCCTCTTCACTTCTCCCCTCCATTTCCCCTCAGGCTCCCTCAGCATGCTGCGGCTCAATTAGTGTCAGGGTATAATATGTGAGGCAGCACTCAACCTCCTGTGTCACACACAACGTCCTGATACTGCGTGTTGTCAGCACTGTGTATGAGCTGTGGCATGCTAAGGAATCCTGAAGGGACATGGAGGGGAAAAGAGAAGCGGTGAGGTGAGTACACTATTGTTTCTAATTGTCTGATGGGGATTTGGATGGGGAACTAGAGGGGGTAGTCAGATCATGGGCTTGCATGGTATAGGATCCAGCACGGGTCTCTACCTCACTACGCCTCACACGGTGAACTCTACGCCAGCAAGGAACTGACCTAGATTTCCACTATAATTTACACCAGCATTTTGGTGTATATTAATAATTCAAATAAAGGGGTGGGGCCACTATTGCGGCTTCCCCTTTTGGGAAGCTATGGTCTATTTTTAAAAAAGTGGCAAGGGCGGCGTAACATACCCAAAGTTCGCAATTTTCAACACATAAGTCTCAATTTTTAATGAAAAGTGCGAGTTTGGGGCCCTTTTGCGACTTTTCTGGAGTAGAAAAATTTCCCCAATGTCTTTGAATTTCTCATGCGCTAGTATTTTCTCTTTGAGCCACTTCACAGTTCTCTCCAATGTATTGTTGACCTCATTGTGGTCACACTGGTGATAAATCCATTCCAGGAGGGCACATTGATCAAGCTATGCACAATTTTTGGTTTTGCTAGCTGCCAGTAATTTAGATCCTACAGATTTGGCCATGTGCCATACATTAAATTGATGCTGTATGGTTGGGTACTGCTCTCCAATTATTTTTGAATGCTGACATGCTGATCAGTACATATCACTCTGACATTCATTGTCCTGGAGAAGGCAATCAAAACCTTTTTGAAATGCCATGTTTTCATGTGCAACCAAGGTGACACCTTTCAGAATTTGTTTTGCCTGATGGTCAATTATTTTTTAATTTGTGCTCGGTGAACGTATAGGTGCATTCATTTGCACTAAATCCAGGGGAATCTTATTGACCATTACCGCATACAACAGGGCTTTGCAAAATACTCAATCATACTCAATCATATCGGCTGGAAAATGAATTAAATCTGCTTTTTTAAGTGTGTAGTCTTTCCAGTGCCCTGTAACCCGAATGATTTAAAAAGTAAATGCACTTTATAGAAATTGGAACTGCTATAAACTATAGAACCTGAGAGTAGGAGGTTATCCATGGGCATATTTCAAATAATTAGTTGACTGCACCAATGTTCAAATTTATGTTGGTTTGAGCAGGAAGCCTTTACAACCAGCATACTTCCAATACTTTATTTTTTGAAAGAGGTGATTCTTCCCTGGGAGTTAGAACTTGCTCCTCAATAACACATGAAAAATAACTTATTTAACCCCTTCAGGACTGAGCCTGTTTTGGCCTTCAGGACGAAGCCGATTTTTCAAATCTGACATGTGTCACTTTATGTGGTATTATCTCGGAAAGCTTTTACATATCAAAGTGATTCTGAGATTGTTTTATCGTGACATATTGTACTTTATGATAGTGAAAAAATGTAATATTTATTTGTAAAAAACACCAAGATTTGGTGAAAATTTGCACAAATTAGCATTTTTCTAAATTTAAATGTATCTGCTTGTAAAACAGATAGTGATACCACATAAAATAGTTACTAGTTTACATTTCCCATATGTCTACTTTATGTTTGCATCGTTTTTTTGAATATTCTTTGATTTTTCTAGGACGTTACAAGACTTAGAACTTTAGCAGTGATTTCTCATATTTTCAAGAACATTTCAAAAGGCTATGTTTTCAGGGACCAGTTCAGTTCTGAAGTGGCTTTGAGGGCCTTATATATTAGAAAGTCCCCATAAATCACCACATTTTGAAAACTGCACCCCTCAAAGTATTCACAACAGCATTCATAAAGTGTTTTAACCCTTTAGGCGTTTCACAAGAATTAAAGCAATGTAGAGGTCAAATTTACAAATGTCATTTTTTTTTGCCAAAATTCATTTGTATTACATTTTTTTCTGTACCACAGAAGGTTTTACTCGAGAAATGCAACTCAATATTTATTGCCCAGATTCTGCAGTTTTTAGAAATATCCCACATGTGGCCTTAGTGCGCTAATAAACTGAGACATCTGCCTCAAAAGGAAAAGAGCACCAAATTGGATTTTGGGACCTCCTTTTTTTTAGAATATATTTTAGGCACCATGTCATGTTTGAAGAGGTCTTGTGGGGCCAAAACAGTAAAGACCCACAAAAGTGAATCTATTTTGGAAACTACACCCCTCAAGGAATTTATCTAGGGGTATAGTTAGCATTTTGAACCCACAGTTTGTTTTCTAAATTTATTTGAATTAGTATGTGAAGAGGAAAATCTACTTTTTTTCTGAAAAAACTTATAAAGTTTACATTTTTACAAGGAAAAAAGGAGAAAAAACATCCCAACATATGTAAAGCAATTTCTCCCGATCATAGCAATACCCCATATGTGGTAATAAACTGCTGTTTGGACCCACAGCAGGGCTCAGAAGGGAAGGAGCACAATTTGGATTTCTGATTTTGCTGGAATAGTTTTCAGTGCCGTGTCGCGTTTGCAATGCACTGGAGGAATCAAAATAGTGGAATCCCCCAAAAGTGACCCCATTTTGGAGACTACAACCCTCAAGGAATTTTTCTAGGGGTAAAGTTAGCATTTTGACCCCACAGTTGTTTTGCTGAATTCATTGGAATTAGTCTGCAAAGGTTAAAATCAACTTTTTTTCTGAAAAAACTTAGCCATTTTTAATTTTTACAAAGAATCAAGGAGAAAAAGCACCCCAACATTTGTAAAACAATTTAACAATTTAATAAACTGCTGTTTGGACCCAGAGAGGGGCTTAGAAGGGAAGGAGCGCTATTTGGCTTTTGGAGCTCATATTTAGCTGAAATGGTTTTCGGGTGCCATGTTGCATTTGCAAAGCCCCTGAGAGGCCAAAACAGTGGAAACCCCCCAAAAGTGACCCCATTTGGGAAACTACACCACTTAAGGAATCTATCTAGGGGTATAGTAAGCATTTAGACCCCACAGGTCTTTTGCAGAATTTATTAGAATTAGGCTGTGAAAATGAATATCAACATTATTTCCACTAAAATGTTGAATTTTTTCAATTTCACGAAGGAAAAAGGAGGAAAAAGCCACCCAACATTTGTAAAGCAATTTCTCCCGAGTACGGCAATACCCCACATGTGGTCATAAATGTTTTTTTCATTAGAAACTAATAAACCCTTTTCGGACTGAACCATTTTTTTCTTTTTCGTTTTTCCCTTCCCGCTTTCCAAGAGCCATAACATTTTTTATTTTTCTGTTAATAGAGTGGTGTGAGAGCTTATTTTTTGCAGGACGAGCTGTAATTTTTATTGGTACAATTTTTTGGTACATACAACTTTTTGAGCACTATTTATAAAAATTTTTGTTAGAGCCAAGGTGACCAAAAAAATAGTGATTTTTCCGTTTTCCATTCTTTATTTTTCACGGCGTTCACTGTGCGAGTTAAATAATGGTATATTGTAATACTTCTGACTTTTATGGATGCAGCGATACCAGTTTTGTGTATTTTTGTCGGTTTTTTTTACATTACTTTAGAGAATAAAATGTGAAAAGGTTTTTTTGTGGGACTTTAAATATTTATTTCATTTTTTTCACTAATAATAACTATTTAGTTTTGGTTTTACACATTTTATTAGTCTCCCTAGGGGACTTGAACCAGCAATCAGTAGATCGCTGGTACAATACACTGCAATACTAATGTATTGCAGTTTATTGTCATTTTTACAGGCTCCTGTAAAAGCGCGACCGCTGTTCCTGTCCGTTAGTTCTGGGTGTCAGCTCTAATACACAGCTGACACCCTCAGTGTATGGCGCGGGCTCTGTGCATGAGCCTGCTCCATACATCACCACCCACACCACGATATGATATGTCATGGTGTGCGAAGGGGTTAATGCGCAGCGGATGGTGTAGAGTGAAAATTAAAATTTTCCACTCATATGCCATTTTAGTGCACAATATGTTGTGCCCAGTTTGTGCCACAGAAGAAAAATACCTCATAAAATATTAACCAGGTTCTCCTGGGTATGGCGATGCCAGATCTGTGGGCATAAACTGCTGTTTTGGCACGCTGTAGGGTTCAGAAGGGAGGGAGCGGCATAGTTGTTCTGTTTGGCGTTTTGCTGGTATTTCAATTTAAAATGTGGGGGCATATTTATTCTGTGTGGGGTACATCAGGGCATAATAAGAGGGTATAATAATGGGGTAAATAAATAATAATTCATAGATGTGTGGCCGGTGTCACACTTGTTATTCCATTTTTTGGCAAGCAAGGTGACCAAAAACCAGCAATTCTGACAATGTTTTTTATTCCTTTTTTGATACCGTTCACCCTGGGCTATAAATGACCATTTATTCTGCGGGTCGATATGATTACCGCGATACTATTTGTATATCTTTTTTTTTGTTATGTTTTGCAGCGTTTGCGCAATAAAATCACTTATTTATAAAATAATTAATTTTTTGTGTCACCATATTCTGAGAGCCATAACTTTTTTTTTTTTTCAATCAAAAAAGCTGTGTAAGGGCTTGTTTTTGCGGGACGGGTTGTAGTTTTTATTGGTACCATTTTGGGGTACATGCAACTTTTTGATCACTTTTTATTGTATATTTTGAGAGGCTTGGTGACCAAAAAATAGTGATTCTACCATTGTTTTTTTACTTATTTTTTTGCGGCGTTCACCATGCGGGAAAAATGATATTATAGTTTAATAGTTGGGGTCGTTACGAACGCGGTGATACCAAATATGTGTACTTTTTTTTAACGTGTTCATTTTTTTCCTATAATAAAACTTATTATAGGAAAAAAAGCAGTGTTTGTTTATGTAACGTATAACTTTTATTTTTACACTTTTTTTAAAACATTTTTATTATCTTTTTTTACTTGTCCCACTAGGGGACATTTAGACTTGCAGCTCTGATTGCTGCTGGAATACATTACACTACCTACGTAGTGTAATGTGTTCTAACTGTCATTGTGACGTGACAGTCACTCTGACAGGAAGCCTATGAGAACCACCCTCCGGCTGGTCCTCATAGGCTTCCGTACATGGCAGGCTGGAGGCCATTGTCTGGCCTCCAGTTGCCGTGACAAGGATCGCCAGCCCCCGCAAATGCATGTGGGGGGCTGCCGATCTGCTCTAAACCTCTTCAATGCGGCGATCGCAATCGACTGCCGCATCGAAGGGGTTTATTGCCAATTTCAGCGGCGACTGGCTGCTGATCGGCAATGGGGAGAGCAGGGAAGACACCCTGAACACTTAACCACTGCTGTGGTGAAGCGCCCCGCGGCAGTTAACTGTTAAAGCATGGATGTAACTGCACGCACAGGTGCGGGAAGTTACTGCTCACCTGGACGTGCATGTACGCCAAGGTGCGGGAAGGAGTTGAAAAAAACTCTCAAAACCATGGACTTTAAAACGCACCTCTCAGAGGTGAAATTTATTCTCCACACATATCTCCAATCTCAATGGCAACTATCAGCTGTCCAGAACAAATTCAATCTTAGCTAAAATGACACAACCCTATAAAAAGTGACATACTATCCTTAGGCTCCCTGATTCCTCTACCAATGTACTTGTCTCTTTCACCGCAGATATCTCACAGGTCCTTCATATATACTTTGAAGACTGGTATAGAGCATCTCCCTATGACTCTGAAAAAAATGAAACCTTTCTGAGCTCGTTATCACTCCCTCCCCGCACAAGTGACCACCGTGGCATTCTTGGGGCAGAGGTGACTGACACAGAGATCGCTGCAGCCTTATCCCAATCCCAAAACAACAAAACACCGTGAGCTGGCGGCCTGCCTAAAGAGTATTATTCAATGCTCTCAATGGAACTAACCCCATATCTTGCAAAATTTTACAATGATAGCTACAAATCAGGTATATTCCCAAACCGTTTCACAAAAGCCTGCACAATTATGATCCCCAAACCCAACAAAGACCCCACCCTTCCACAATCGTATAGAGCCATTGCACTGTTAAATCAAGATTACAAACTCTTGACTAAAGTCCTAGCTTCCAGATTGCAACTTTTACTACCACTTATTCTGTCAGAAACACAGAGAAGTTTTCTCCAACATGGACACTCGGTTAGAAATGTCAGAACGGCAATAGCGGCTATGGTGAGGGATTTAGATAGATTGTACCTATCTTCTATGTTACTAAGTTCAGATGCTGAAAAGGCATTTGACAAGATGTCTTGGCCCTTTCTTTATGAATTTCTCAACACCTGTGGCTTTGGTGCGGCCTTCCTGCAATTTGTTCAACTTACTCACAGTCATGCATCCACCTCCCTCACGATAAATGGCAGAAATACACCTCTTATTGACCTCTTTAGGGGGCAAGACAAGGTTGTCCACTTTCACATTTATTATTTAATATATCTTTAGACCCCTCCTCCGACACTTATTAAAGACTCCCGTTTACACTGGAATACAGCTAAGCAGTGTCATGACTGTGAGATACGTGGACCCACTAGGCCGCTCCACGCTGTGATGTCACTTACTCCCGCAGGTCCTTCACTGGAGCGACGGAAGACTGAACAGACATTGCCTCCAGTCGCTGCAGATTCTGATAAACATCTTGGCACGGCTGGAGGTGATGTCCGGTCCAGCTTAGTGAAAAACTTGGCTCCACGAATCCTGTCGAAGAGCTCAAAGATAAGCGTCAAGGAATACTTGTTTTTGACCATGATTTAGTTTAACCCACAGTAATCGGTGCATGATTGGAGTGATCCATCCTTTGTCTCCATGAAGAAGAATCCGGCTCCGGCTGGTGAAGTAGACTTCCTGATGAACCCCCTCTCCAGGTTCTCCTTGACATACTCTGACATGGCCTGGGTTTCAGGCAAGGAGAGAGGATAGACCCGTCTAGGAGGTGTTAGGCTTCAGGGAGCAACTCAATAGGGCAATCGTATGGACGATGAGGAGGACGGACCTCTGCCTCCATCCTGCTGAAGACATCAGCATAGCTAGCATACTGTGGAGGCAGTCCTGATAGTGACTTTGGCAGTGGAGAGATAGCAGGATGAACCTGAGGCAGGCAGCAGTGAAGACATTGGGACCCCCATTGGAGGACCTCTCGGGAATTCCAATCAAGGACTGGAGTGTGCTAGCGAAGCCATGGCAAACCCATCAGGATAGGGTTAATAGCTTTGGATAAGACATAAAAAGCTATTAATTCAGAATGGAGGACTCCTACCTGTAGTCTCAGAGGTTTGGTGATAGACAGGATAGGGTCCAGCAGAGGTTGTCCATCTACAGAAGACATCTTATCTTCCTTATGATGACTTACCTCCTAATATCAAAATAAACCCTTTATTATACACCACCCAGAAAACATGGCGCAGCCTTAGCAAATTTAAAAATATTGACCCTCTCAACTCATTACACGTCTCTTTCATATATAATCCAGCCTTTTAAAGGGGTCAGGCCAATAATGTCTTCCATACCCGGCATGCAAGGGTCTTACAACTAGTTCATTTACCCACAAACAAACCCCTCTCCTTCAAAGAGTTTAAACTATGCTACCCTTCATTACATGTGCCGTTATTTGCAGTGGTCCCCAACCTTTTTTTTAACTAAGGACCAGTTTCATGCAAGACAATTTTTCCACGGACCGGTGGGGGGGTTGGGTATCGGGGTTTAGGGTCAGTTCACACCCCTTGCGTAAATATGCAGCAAATACAGTAGCAGTAAAGTGGATGAGATAGAACAAATCTCATCCACACACTGCGTAAATAGTGAGAGGAAAAAACGCTTTGCGTCAAGAGTTTTATTCCGCAGCATTTCAATTTTATTTGTGTAAACGCTTCTTATTTGCTGCAGGTTTTCCCCATTGAATTCAATGGGGAGGTAAAACCCACAACACATAGCAGTTGTTGCGTTTATTGTGGTGGAACCACAGCGATTCCTCTGCAAAAATCGCAACTCAGAAAAAAAAAAAAATCTTATACTTACTTAGAAGTCTTTTTCTTCCTCCAGGCCGACCTCCACAAAAATCTATCCTTCAATTTGGGGTACAACCACAACCTTCCCCCAGGAGATTATTCCTGTAGAAACTGTCCTTTTTATTCCAAATGGACTGGGTGGAAATGTCTGTATGTAAGGAAAGGAGGGTGAAATTTTTCTTTGACATTTGGACACCTTTTATTAAGATCCTACCAATTTCAATACAAACTAAAATTAAATGCCATTTCTGCTTGAACACTTGGTACTTGGAAAAAGAACTGGCGGTTAACCCTCCCTTATAATCTGTTGATATCATTCAATCTCTCTTTAGATTTGAGTGAGACCCACTGGCATCATTCATTACTTATTACTTACAGTTCATCATTTATCACATAACTTAACACGTCTCTTATAAAATCACAATTATATCTGACTGTGCTTCTGTTCTTCTTAACGTCAAAAGTGGTGTATACTATACCATTATCAGAAATGTATATGCATTTTCTAAATATACCAATGATTCTCCGTTAAATTTCCATAATATGTCAATGTAATCAACACCACAACTTGACAAAATGTTTGTTTGAATATTTTTATTATTGAAAACCTTAATAAATATTATTTTTAAAAAAACATGGACTTATGTTCAAGAACAGGGTCAATTAGCGCAGTTTTACAGCACTAATGTCAAGATGGAAGTCGCTAATATTGATAATGGTGTCAAACAACAGTTCATCTGTATACTCTTCGCATTCTTGTATAGATGGTCGTCATCTTCCGCCTTGAGTGTTTAAATTCGGAACCAGTACTAAATCTGAATCTGATGTAAGAAGTCGTGATGTGTAGATGACTCTTCTGGATTTTTTTGGTATCGGAGATATATCTAGTAGAATTGCAGACTCTCTAAAATTTGACATTGATTTGCTGTCTTAGTTTTTCTGGATATTTGATGCAGCACTGAAATCTAAATCATCATGATTATCTGGTTGAACATCTTGCATGCTTAAATATAGTATGTTTATAATCTTTTTTGGAAAAGTTCTATAGGTGGAAGGATGACCGATTTGCATTGAATAGAAATGCTACAGTATGTACTTCTGGTTTTGACAAATTATTTTGGGCGATCATACCAGTAAATTAGTTTGTCGTGTTTTTTTTTTGTTTTACTAGATCGGAATCGTGAGGAAGTAGAAGCCATTCAAAAAGCTGCATCTGAACTTGTAGTAGGTAAGTCTACTTTATTGGGAGGCAGATCCAAAGTTTGGATTGTATCAGATGAGGACATGTTATTTGCTCGACCATAGTTATAATCAAGCAGTACAGGAGAAGAATATAAAACCCCTCCTTGTAAAGAAGATACTGGTCCACTCTTGGCTGTAAATGCGGTGCTAAATGAGAAGAATATCCTTCCATAGCTTAAAAAAAAACAGACAAGGTACCCTTCTTTAGATTTTGGATGATGACCAGTTGTTAAAAAAAAAAACAAAACGAAAAACTGAAACGTTTTGAGTGCAAATGTATTCATCTTTGCTATGAAACCCCTAAATAAGGTCTGGTCAAACCAATTAACTTAAGAAGACAACTAATAAGTTGAATAAGGTCCCCTTGTGTACAATCAAAGTGTCACATGATCTCTCACTTGATAAAAGTATAAATCCACCTGTTTTGAGAGGACCTTGAGTCTGCAACACCAGCAGGCAACATGAAGACCAAGGAGCTCTCCAAACAGGTCAGAGACAAAGTTATGGAGAAGTGTAGATCAGTGTTGAGTTATAAAAATACATCACCAATATATAAGCAAAAAACAATAACACTGAAGGAGCTCCAAATGTCCACTACAGAGTAGTAAAAGTCTGTCCATAGAACCACTATTAGACGTACACTCCACAAAGTGGGGCTTTATGAAAGAGTGGCCAAAAAAAAAGCCATTGCTTTAAAAAAACATAGAAAGAGCATGTGGCAGACTCCTCAAACACATGGAAGCCTAATAGAAAATTGTTAGAGAACGGCGCTCCTCTAAAGTAATACCTTCGGGGATATTGTGTGGAAAAGATAGGTGAATCTGATTTGACTAACCTGATGGAGTTGTGCGGGATCGTCGGCACAATACAACTTTGGAGCAGATCTGAATGCTGTCCCACTATTTTCGGCACTCTCGGCAGGCCTCCGGAATTGACCCTCGGTGTATGCCTCCATAGATGAAGATTTCCCCCGTGGTCCAATGATATGTAGAAAGTGTGAAAAATACTCCTTTGTGGGGCGCTCTCGTGCAAAATGCTTAAATATTCCACCATAGGTATTCGAAAAAATGTTGATGTATTCGTATACATACATAAAAAATACTGGTGCTACGCGTTTCCATCCCGAACTGAGGTCTTCGTCAGGCATACCTATGGGGGATTATTTAAGAATTTTGCACGAGAGCACCCCACAAAGGAGTATTTTTCAAACTGTTCTCAAACACATGGATATGAGATTAAAAATGAACTTTTTGGCCATCATGGAAAACGCTATGTCTGACGGAAACCAAACACTTCTGATCACCCCAACAACACTATTCCCACAGTGAAGCATTGTGGTGTGCTGTTTCATCGACAGTGACTGGAAAACTGGTTAGGATTGAAGGAGGGATAAATGGCAGTAAATACAAGGCAATACTTGAGTAAAACCCATTTCAGTCTGCCACTGGAGTGGTTTTAAATTTAAATGTCTTGAAAATGCCTAGTCAAAGCCCAAACCCCAATCCAATTGAGAATTTATAACATGGCTTGAAGACTGCTGTACACCAATGCAACCCATCTTGCTTGAAGCAGTTGGAGCTGTTTTGGAAGAATGGGCAAATATCCCAGTGTCTAGATTTGCTAAGGTAATATAGACGTACCCCAAGAGACTAACATCTGTATTTGCAGATGGGCTGAATACACATTAAAGTTTTTTGTTTTTTTATCTTAATTATTGTTTGTGTCAAAGTAAAAAAACAGTTTGCACCTTCAAAGTGGTAGACATGTTATGTACATCAAATAATACAAACCCCAAAAAATCTATTTTAATTCAAGGTTGTAATGCAACAAAACAATAGAAAAGCCAAGGGGATGAATACCTTTGCAAGGCACTGTAAATCTTGTAATAGGTGAAACATACTAAAAGTATATCTAATTGTATCAGACATGCTCTTCTATTGTTTGTTATATTTTTGTCTAGTTAGTACCGAGTTGACAATAGACTGCAAATGGAATAATAGAGTTCAAGCTTTAACCCCCAATTACAGGTTAGACATGTGTAGTTAAATATGATAAAAAGTGGATAAAATACAGTAATTTATATTCCTACTGAGAACCCTTCTCATAACACTGTGCTACTTTATGTGGTTGCCTTATTAAGTGGAAAGTATAAGTCTAATACATTTTCTTAATTGAAATTAACTTTCGGTACTTGATAAATACAGACCATAGCTCTAAATGGCTTAATTGTTCAAACTTAATGTATAATACCAGAATTCTTCACATAAGCACTTCACTTTATTCTTTCTGGTTTTAGAATATAGAATTAAATATGTGAGGCGTGGCCTGGACTTCGGCGGTAGCAGACGTGTCTCTGAGGAGCTCTGCCGAAGGGACTCTTTATCCTCCTCCGTCCTCTCTCCTGCAACCCTACTGCACCACCGCTCTTGAGGTGCATACTTTGAGACCCTTTTGGCCTAATTCCGTTATAACGAACTTTCGAGCCTAGTGTTGGGACCGGATCCCCAGCCTAAATTTGAACAGGAAGCCGGACTGCGGCTACTTTCGGCCGGACTGGAACTATAGCACACCGCCGTTCCACAGCCTGGGACCTGCATACAGCCCTACAGTTTCTGCCCTGCCACCCTGCTGCCGCACTGTACAAAAAAGCACCTGTAGACGCGGCCGCCATATTTCACATGGGAGTGGTGAATGACTTTAACAGCTTGTTGCCGCTGACATTGTGGGTACGCTTTGACCTCTCTAGATTCCCTCCCTATACCACACAGATGTGATCTGGATATAATGAGACGCAAGGAGAATTTTCCCCCTTCCCTATGTCTATAACCATCTAACTTATGTTTGACTGTGCACTGATCTGAGGTAATTCTTTGTTCTTACACCATTCTGCTATTCGGGGTACTCCCATAATGGCTCCCTCCAAACAATCTAAAATTACAGACAAGATGGATAAATCCACTGGTTCTGCAGCCGGGCCCCGCGCTTCACGCCCTTCTGAGACCTCCACCTCTCCTCCACTCCTGTTGACTCCCCTCCTGAACCATCCATGTTAGACATACTTTAGGCAATTACGGAATCTCGAATGGTTCTAACTGAGAAAATGTATGCCCTTCAGACAGACTTCTCAGAACTGATGTACACACGCTATGTGAAAGAGCTGCTGAGTCTGTGAGGCGTATTTATTACTTGGAAGATGTGGTGACTCCCCTGAGATCAAGGGTCGACTCTTTAGAGATGCAACATTCCACATGGCGGGCGAAAGATGTAACATCTGCTTCATCGGTCTGCCTGAAGGTGTGGAAAAACCTGACACTGCGACGTTCTTGGGAAATTGGTTCAAGTCATCATTTGGGGATACTGCTTTTTCTCCTATGCTCTGTATGGAACGTGCACATCGGATCCCGACTACAGGTTCCCCACCTGGGGCGCCTCCACCTACTTTCATTGCCAAGTTTCTGAATTTCAAAGACAGAGACAAATTGCTGGAACTAGCAAGGAAACAGGGGCCTCTAAAATATACTAA
Organism: Rhinoderma darwinii; assembly: GCF_050947455.1. Lineage (NCBI taxonomy): Eukaryota > Metazoa > Chordata > Amphibia > Anura > Rhinodermatidae > Rhinoderma > Rhinoderma darwinii. Next base: position 172,317,859 of record NC_134688.1, read on the forward strand.
CCATGATGTGAGTGACTATTGGAGGTGCAAAAACAGAGGAATCGGTTTATGGAGGCCAAGTAATGTCTGAGGGAGAAACAAATCATCTATTCTACGGTATACCCTGCAATACTCAGATTGGTGCACAATGGCTCTGCAATATTCATTGAAAACCCGGAAGAGGTCTTTGCCTGGTTGGAATGTCATGGACTCTGATTTCTCTACTCCTGTGTTATCGTATTTCCCTATACTGTAAGGAAATATAACCGAGGGGAATTACTCTACACCATGGAACATGTTCTTAACTTTGTTTCTGTAAGGATTTTGATTCTCCTTGCTGATGTTCTCAGTGGTGATGGGTAGCTCTATCCAAGGGAACTTACACCTTGTCGTGATAGATGTTCCTAACATTGCTCTTCTGTAATGACTTGGATTTTCCTCTATGATATCGTCAGCTGTGATGGGTGTCGGGAGATATACCCTGGCTTGGATATATAGCTGCAACGCTCCTATATTCCATTTTGTAGCTATATTGAGACTCTTAGGCCTTATTCACACTAGCGTTGAATACGTCCGTGTGATGTTTTTCAATGGGGCCGTTCAAACTGTGTGAAGGGTCCATTGAAAAATAGATCCCTCCATAGGCTCAAGTCTATGGGGATCCGTGAAAATGGAACTCGCACGGGGGCACCTCGGACGTGAAAAACGTCAAGTTTTTCACGTCAGAGTTTCTCCACACTCGTGTGAATATAGCCTTAGTTCTAATTGAGTAGCCTTATTGCACTCCGGGGGAAGGGGGCTGCCCCCTTTCACTAACCATTTAAGCATACCCTGTAGTTCTCTCTTTATTTTTTGCTACATGCTGTATTTGAGATTTAAACCTGTCTCGATTTCGGGGGGGATGGGTAGGGTGGGGTTGGGTTTAATTGTTTATGCCTTTTGTACTTGTCAATTTATTTCTTTATGACTTGTCTGACCATGTGGACTGGTAATCTAGTCTCTGGGAGTGCTGGAGTTAATAGTTCACAAAAGGGGGCACAACTTCTATGTTCAACCCCTGTATAATGATGTCCTCCGGATCTGTACTGTATTTAATATCTCTTATGAATACGCTATACCATCTTAGAATTATCCCCTGGAACGTGAGAGGACTTCATGACAAATTTAAAAGGTCATTAGTTTTTAATTTTCTCTCCACGTACAACCCGCAAATTATACTTTTAGAAGAGACTCATTTACTCGGTACCAAAATACGAGCTCTTACATGGCCATGGGTCAGGTATGGCTATCATGCCTCTTACTCCAGTTATTCCTGTCTCGTTGCTGGTCCACAGAACTTGAATGTGAGGTTAAATCTGTTAAGACAGATCCAGTGGCGTAACTACCGCTGTAGCAGCCGTAGTGGCTGCTACGGGGCCGCGGCATGAGGGGGCCCGTTTCGTCCACCGACGCTACTACGAGGCCTCTAACATTTATGGGCCGGGCGGCACAGGCCCTCACATGCCCGGTGGCATCGCTAGCACCAGAGGGGGCCCGGTCTATAGCATGCAGGTACAAATACAATGAATGGCCAGGCACGTTCCATGTCCGACCATTTAGCTCCTTACAATGACGCTGATTGGCAGGGCAAAATAACTTGCCCCGCTAATCAGTGCCTTTCAATGATGCTAGCAGCGCGATGACATCATCTCAGCGCTTCCGTGGTTGAAATACGCTGATTGACGGGGCAGGTCATTCTGCCCTGCCAATCAGCGCCTTTCAATGATTCGCCGCTTGCGTCGTTCAGCTCCAACAGTCCTGCTCAGAAGAGAGCAGATCTGCATTGCCACCGCACGAATGGGATCAGGGTGAGTATGTAAAGTTGTTTTTTTTCTACTAAAACTGTGAGTGGCATTATCTACAGTGGGGGCTCTATCTTCAAGGTGGGTATATATGTGGGGATGTGGAGCACTATATTCAGAGGGAGCTATATGTAGGGCACTATCTACAGGGGTGGGCTATATGTTGGACACTATATACAGGGGTGGGCTATATGTGGAGCACTATCTATAGGGGGAGCTATTTTTATGGCACTATCTAAGGGGTGGGCTATATGTGGGACACTATATACAGGGGTGGGTTACCTGTGGGGCACTATCTACAGAGGGGCTTTATGTAGGGCACTGTCTACAGGGGTGGGCTATATGTGGGACACTATACACAGTGGGAGCTATATGTGAGGCACTATCTACAGAGGTGGGCTATACATGGAGCACTATCTATAGGGGGAGCTATTTTTATGGCACTATCTACAGGCGTGGGTTATATGTGGAACACTATATACAGGTGTGGGTTACCTGTGGGGCACTATCTATAGGGGGCTATATTTAGCACACAGTCTACAGGGATGGGCTATATGTGAGGCACTATCTACAGAGGTGGCCTATATGTGGAGCACTATCTATAGGGGAAGCTATATGTAGGGCAGCACGTGGTTCAGTGGTTAGCACTATTGCTTTGCAGCTCTTGAGTCCATATGTTGGCACTTTCTACAGAGGGCTGTATGTGGGGCACTATCTACAGGGGCTTCTATGTAGGGCACTATCTACAGAGGCTCTATGGGGTCACTATCTACAGGGGGCTATGGGGGCACTATCTACAGGGGGCACGGTGTGTGTGTGTGGGACACAGTGTATCGTACTATTATAATCAGGGACACAGTGTATGTCGCTATTATAGATAGAGGTGCAGTGTATGGCACTATTATATTGGTGCAGAAATGTTTTAAAAGTGAGAAGCCGAAGACATCTGAGCGGAAAACTGCAGAAATGGGTCGTGGCCAGGAGAAATCGATCATAGAGGACTGGACACGAGGGAGAAGAAAAGAGAAAAATAACTATAATCTGAGACATCACCGGTGAGTCACTTAATGTAAATGTTTATTCTGCCTCTAATCAGTACTGTAGTCACTGTATGATCTGCAGCGATATGATGGGTGGTATGATTTTTTTTTTCTGTGAAATAGCATCTCCCAGCATATCCTTACCATTGTTCGGGCTATGATGGGAGCTGTAGTTTTACGCCATTCAAACCTATAAAGCAGGGGTTGCACTATATTGACCGGTATTTGTACTGGTGTTGAATATATGTACTGAGCTTGGTTCTGGGGCTGTATATATGTACTTAGCTTTGTTCTGGTGCTGTATATATGTACTGATCTTGGTTCTGATGCTGTATTTAAGTACTGAGCTTTGTTCTGGTGCTGTATTTATGTATGAGCTTGGTTCTGGGGATGTATATATGTACTGAGCTTGGTTCTAGTGCTGTATTTATGTACTAAACTTGGTTCTGGGGCTGTATTTATGTACCTATCTTGGTTCTGGTATTGCATATATGAACTGACCTTGGTTCTGGTATTGTATATATGTACTGAGCTTGGTTCTAGTGCTGTATTTATGTACTGAGGTTGATTCTGATGCTGTATATATGTCAGCGTTTGGTTCTAGTGCTGTATTTATGTACTGAGGTTGGTTCTGGTGCTGTATATATGTATTGAGCTTGGCTCTCGTGCCATATATATGTATGAGCTCTAGTGCTGTATTTCTGTACTAAGCTTGGTTGTGGTACTGTATATATGTCACAGCTTGGTTCTAGTGCTGTATTTATGTACTGTGCCTGGTTGTTGTACTGTATATATGTATGAGCTTGGTTCTGGAGCTGTGATTTTATAGGATATGTTTATAATAACAAAATTCCAGGGCAGATGGAATTGATTTGAATTCATTGTATATTTATTGGGAACCTCTCTAGTAGTTTTAACCTCTTGAACCGCCACAATACGGTAATACATGACCTGACAATATTTCCAAATGTATGTTTTTTTCAGATGCAGCAAATTCTATCAAATCAACTTTTAAAATGGAGCGCACTATATGCTAATTACTCATTAAAGGGTCATGGGGAGGTGCCACTGTCCTGAAGAGTCACATAGTCCTGCCTCCAAACCCACCTCTCTATGTTTGATTGTCATGCCTCTGGCTGATACGACTTTCTTGGATGCACCATTGCCTTGTACTACTTGGGGGGCTGTGCGGCACTATATACAAGGGGGGCTGTGTGGCACTATACACAAGGGGGGGTTGTGTGGCACTATACACATGGTGGAGCTGTGTGGCACTATATACAAGGGGCTGTGTGACACTACTAGGGGGGGGGGCTGTGTGGCACTATCTACTAGGGGGATTGGATGGCACTATTTACAAGGGGGAGGGCGGTGGCTCAATCTACAGGGGGCTGTGTGTGGCGCAATCTACAGGGGTCTGTTTGAGGCACTATCTACTATGCGGGGGCTGTGGCACTATTTACTAAGGGGGGCTATGTGGCACTATATACAAGGGAACGGGGCTGTGTGTCACTATATACATAGGGAGCTGTATGGCTCTATATACAGGGGGGCTTTATGGTGCTATCTACCGGGGGCTGTATGGTACTATCTACAATGGGGAGGTGGGAGCTCTATCTACAAGTGGGGTGTGACACTGTCTACAGGCGGGGCTTTGTAGCACTGTCTACAAGGGGGCTGTATGGCACAATCTACAGGGTCTGCGTGTGGCACCTGGGCGGGCCCAATCAAGAGCTTGCTATGGGGCCCAGTCTTTCCTAGTTACGCCCCTCGACAGATTCTAGGGGAAGATTCATTGTGCTGCTATGTTAGATCCATTTTAAGTCCTTTATCATTGTTAATATCTATAATCCTCCTTCAGCCGCTATTCAATTGCTCAATGACATGATGTTGCTGGTGATTGAGTTTGGCCCTGCTCGTCTTTTGCTCCTTGGGGATTTCAACCTCTTGCTGTGCTCTGTATTAGATAAACTGGGGGGAATCCCGGGATGTGGTTCTCCTTTAGCTAATTGGGCTGCAACTTATCATTTTGGGGAAATTTGGCAGACTCGTTACCCTCATTCCTCAGCCTATTCATGCCACTCTCCTGTTTATAGGTCCTTTTCTAGAATCAACCTGGCATTTGGAAATGAGGCTTCTCTAGTATATGTGGTACATACAGACCTATTGGTACATTCAGGAGAGTCCTGTCAAAATACATGTAAAAATAATGTGTAAATCATGTATGGACAGGAACAATGTATAAACCAAGTAACCTTGGTGCATTGACCCTACTGATAAACATGAAACCTACAGAGTATGGGGTTCAATTAACACAAAACAATGTTTTATAGAAAAGATATAAACTTTATTCACAAAATATAACAGTATAGATTAAAAGATGAGTCATGCAGAGCATGAACAAGGCGTCACTCGTTGCAGGAAAGATATATTGCAATACAGTATAAAGCAGGGGCATGAATGAATAAAGCACAAACTGCAAAATGTTGTCTGTCAGAAAAAATCTTGACCTATGTTAACTGCTAATACAAGTGCAAAGTGCAGCTGTGCTTGAAGGTGTCAACACTGACATAACATACCCATGTAGCTTGTCCTGAAGGAGAGAGACGCCAGACCCGACGCGCGTTTCGGCGGAAATGCCTTCGTCCGGGGGTGGCGTCTCTCCAGCGGGGACCAACATTAAAAGGAAGAACCAGCCAATCAGACATCAAGGGGGCACTACTATCCATGGTCATGTGTGTGCTGTTGAAAGCATCACACACCAGGTGTGGAGAGGCCGGAAGCGTGTCTCCGGCCGAGCGTCATCAAGGGGGGCGGGGGTCAACGGCGTCTGACATCGTCGAGCCACGCCCACCGAGATACAGACACCCGGACCGCAGCACAGTCTAGCCACTCCCCCCGGCGTGAGCGCACAGTCACCATGCCTGAATATAAGGTAAGTATATAAGAAAAAGCGTCCGATTGACTGTTTGATGAGGAGAGATATTTATCTATGTAAATGGATCCTTACATGCACCCATATTTTCGAATACATCACAGCATAGACTATAAGTAAATATGTATGGGAAAGTGTGACCAAATATATATTGTGCCAAAAAGAACAATGATAAATATAAATAAGTGAGACAATAAATATGTATGTATATATAATGAAATGGTGAAAGAAGGGAAAAGTGAACAGATAAGTGAATGAACCATTAGTAAGAAAATACAAATGTTAAGCAAGTTCATGAAATAAATAAATAAAAGTGACTATAAGTGTATGTATATACTATATCTGAGACCTGCTCAAATGTAAATAAATTTAGTGAAACAATGTATGTGTAATCATGGCGAAATATACTAAACCATGCCATATTATTTATTTAATCCAAGTAGAAAAATGAAAATAAAAATAATAAGGAAAAATTATTATGTCTATGCATATGAAATCAAATGTGCACATAAGAAAGAACACAGGTACTATCTAAATCTCATTACAGAATAGTATACACATATAGTGTTTCATGCGTATAGATACAAAAATGCAAAGAGTCTAAAAATTATCTAAAAATGATCCGCATGTGCATATCTGGCATTCACATTGCAAACATGTGTATCCGCGCACACACAGACACGAGAGTGTCGTATATGCGCAAACACACACACACGCATAATTGCCAAGGATCCTAAAAATGAAGAATAAAGGCAAAGGAAGTGGGCTCCGGATTTTCCATGTATTATTGCTGTGAAATAGAATTCCATATGCTTGTCCAGAATCCCCTCTCCTCTGCCATCTCCAGAATCTCCGTGTAGTATAATCACTACTATCTCTGTATGACTGAAAAAAATGAAGGTCATTAAAAACATTAAATAACAATACCAATAAAACTGAACATCACGTGCTATTAAAAAATGGCCCACTGGAGGTCAATGGTCAAAGGAATGGAGCAAAGCTTAAATTTTCATTGAGCCCAAGAGGGCGCATGGTCCCCAGAGTCCAAATCCATTTGGATTCGCATTGCGCTAGTGTTTTGGAGATTTCACCCTTTCTGATATTGGGTTCAATGCAGTCAATGCCTTTCACTTTTAATTTTGTTGGATCACATGCATGATGGACTTTGAAGTGTCTGGCTATAGGTTTTAAAATTTCCAATGTGTCTATCTCTGCTGCTCCCACAATATCTCTCATATGTTCTCTGACCCGAACTTTGAACTCCCTTGTTGTTAGGCCAATGTATATTTTGGGACAAGGGCAGGTAGCGTAATAAATTACTGCTTTTGTAGAACACGAGATGGAGTGTGTAATGGTGAAGGTTTTCTTGCCTGCTGAGTCTACAAAAGAGGTCGCTCTCTCAATATTAGGGCATGCGACACAATGTCCACATGCCTTGCAGCCCCATTTTGGGCCCTTGGTACCGAATGGGAATTTTAAATTTCTGCCTTGGTAATGGCTTTTGACCAGGAAATCTTTGACATTTCGTGATCTACGAGCCGAGATGCTAGGATATGTGGTTATATATTTTCCAATTGTAGGGTCTGTTAATAAAATTGGCCAGAATTGTTTCAATATTTCTCTCATGTGGAACCAGCGGGAATGGTAATCAGTCGTAAATCTTACCTGTGATTCGGACTTCTTTTTAGGTTTAGGAAAAAGGAGGTGCTCTCTTGGGGTGTATTTAGCACGATGGTAGGCTTTCTTAATAGATCTTCTGCTGTAACCCCGAGCCAGGAATCGGTTTGTAAGATCATAAGCCTGCTTTTCAAAAACGTCAATGGAGGAACAGATCCTTCTAATTCTCAAAAACTGGCCTGTTGGTACTGCACGTATTGTCTGTTTAGGGTGAGATGAAGAAGCATGGAGAAATGAATTAACCGCAGTGTCCTTCCGAAATACATCGGTTTGAAGAAAACCGTTCGGGTCTCTGGATAGTTTGACATCCAGAAACTCTGCTTTAAATTTATCAAAATGATATGTAAGTTTGATATTGAGATTGTTATTGTTCAAATCATTCATGAAGGTCACAAGTGATGCCGATGAACCCTTCCAGATGAGCAGGATGTCGTCGATGTACCTGGCCCAAAAGATGACCTGGTCCATCGACACATCCCGCCCCCTCTGGAACAGATCCCTCTCCCACAGCCCCAGGAACAGGTTGGCGTATGAGGGCGCACATGCCGCCCCCATTGCTGTTCCCTGGAGCTGTAGGTAGAAGGATCGATTAAAGATGAAGAAGTTATGAGTGAGGGTAAATTCAAGTAAGGTGAGTATGAAATCGGAGAAAGATGTCTCCATGTTCCCCGTGTTTAAGAAAAAAGCAACAGCTTTAAGTCCATCGGTATGGCGAATGCTAGTGTACAGTGACTCCACGTCACAGGTCACCAATAGCATACCATCCTCCATGCTTAATCCATCCACCCTCTGCAGAAGATCTGCCGTGTCACGAACATACGATGGTAGGCATTCCACAAACCCCTTCAAATTGTGGTCAATGAATCTACACGTTTTTTCCATCAGATTTCCCCTACCTGATATAATTGGTCTGCCAGGTGGAATTTTTGGATCTTTATGGATCTTGGTCAGTAGGTAGAGGGTTAGAATAGTAAGTTCAATGGGTAGAAGTGCCTCATATAATTCCTTAGTGATGGTATTATCCGATAAAGTCTTCATCAGTATTTTTTGTAACTCACATCTGAAAGCTGATAAAGGGTTATAAGTCAATTTCTTGTAACAACACCTATCATGGAGTTGCCTATATGCCTCGGTTTCATACATGGTACACGGCCAGACAACGACGTTACCGCCTTTGTCAGCCGCTTTAAATATGACATCATCCATTTTCTTTAAGTTATTAAGGCTTTGCCTTTGAAGTTTAGTCAAATTATCACATAAGATATTGTTAGGCATTTTTGCGAATTCAGAACTAACGGATTTCACAAATAAATCTACTGCTGGGCATAAAGTCATAGCAGGGAATCGTTTCAATTTAGGTCTAATGGATAGAGGTATTTTACCTGAAGGGTCGTGTTCTTGTTCCTTCAACAGATCTTCTAAATCGTGTAGGGTTTGTTGTTCTATAGCGGTTGTAAAGTTTTCGTCAAAATCTGGCCTATTGAAGAATTTTTTATAAATTAGGGATCTACCAAAAATATGGAGATCTTTTATTGCTGAGAAGCTATCAAATCGGGCACACGGAGAGAATGTCAGCCCTTTCTCCAATACCTCCATTTCTGGAGTTGAGAAAGTGTGCGTAGAAAGGTTAATTACCTTCAGATGGTTTGAGGATTCACCTGACTCAGGTTTCCTTTTGTTCGATGTTTGTTTTTGTGTAATTTTTCTTTTTTGTCTTGCGCCGTAAGAATGGTAAGTCCGTGACCGGGGTCCGCCTTCAGGTTCACTTTGTGAGGATAGGGAGGTTGTAGAGATAGAGCCATTTAATTTCGACTGGAAATTATTTTTCCTCCATTTATACACTTTTTTCTCAGCATAGTCGCTCATATCCCTTGAAAACTCTTTAGATTTGGTTTCCTTGATATCTTTTTCCCACTCAGCGAACTGTTCATCTAATATATTTTTGAAGGCAACCAAACCTTCAGGTGTTATTTTTGAATTCAGCTGGGATTGCACATCATCAATTTCTATATCCAGTTGATCCAACATGGACTGATTTAAATTAACAAGAAGTTCCATGAACCCAAAAGAGCTGTGATTACATAAATCTTCCCACTTGGTTACAAAAATGTTGTCGTCAATTGGGAAGGAGGGAAAAATTTGGACTCTGAGGCCTCTTGGAATAAGCTTTCTCTGTATATAATTTTCCAAAAAAATCTTGTTCCACCAGATTTTCATGCGTCGGTGAAGCAGATTTTTATATTTGTTTTGTGTCTCACTCACATTCCCTTGACCATTAAAAACAAGCTGTGATGGCTCATCATTAAAAACCTGGTCCAGTTGAGAGCACCAGATACGTTCTCTCGCTTTATGATCCATGGACCCTGAAGTACTTGCATCTGTGAAAAACACAGCAATGATTAACCAATACAGACCTATTGGTACATTCAGGAGAGTCCTGTCAAAATACATGTAAAAATAATGTGTAAATCATGTATGGACAGGAACAATGTATAAACCAAGTAACCTTGGTGCATTGACCCTACTGATAAACATGAAACCTACAGAGTATGGGGTTCAATTAACACAAAACAATGTTTTATAGAAAATATATAAACTTTATTCACAAAATATAACAGTATAGATTAAAAGATGAGTCATGCAAAGCATGAACAAGGCGTCACTCGTTGCAGGAAAGGTATATTGCAATACAGTATAAAGCAGGGGCATGAATGAATAAAGCACAAAGTGCAAAATGTTGTCTGTCAGAAAAAATCTTGACCTATGTTAACTGCTAATACAAGTGCAAAGTGCAGCTGTGCTTGAAGGTGTCAACACTGACATAACATACCCATGTAGCTTGTCCTGCAGGAGAGAGACGCCAGACCCGACGCGCGTTTCGGCGGAAATGCCTTCGTCCGGGGGTGGCGTCTCTCCAGCGGGGACCAACATTAAAAGGAAGAACCAGCCAATCAGACATCAAGGGGGCACTACTATCCATGGTCATGTGTGTGCTGTTGAAAGCGTCACACACCAGGTGTGGAGAGGCCGGAAGCGTGTCTCCGGCCGAGCGTCATCAAGGGGGGCGGGGGTCAACGGCGTCTGACATCGTCGAGCCACGCCCACCGAGATACAGACACCCGGACCGCAGCACAGTCTAGCCACTCCCCCCGGCGTGAGCGCACAGTCACCATGCCTGAATATAAGGTAAGTATATAAGAAAAAGCGTCCGATTGACTGTTTGATGAGGAGAGATATTTATCTATGTAAATGGATCCTTACATGCACCCATATTTTCGAATACATCACAGCATAGACTATAAGTAAATATGTATGGGAAAGTGTGACCAAATATATATTGTGCCAAAAAGAACAATGATAAATATAAATAAGTGAGACAATAAATATGTATGTATATATAATGAAATGGTGAAAGAAGGGAAAAGTGAACAGATAAGTGAATGAACCATTAGTAAGAAAATACAAATGTTAAGCAAGTTCATGAAATAAATAAATAAATAAAAGTGACTATAAGTGTATGTATATACTATATCTGAGACCTGCTCAAATGTAAGTAAATTTAGTGAAACAATGTATGTGTAATCATGGCGAAATATACTAAACCATCCCATATTATTTATTTAATCCAAGTAGAAAAATGAAAATAAAAATAATAAGGAAAAATTATTATGTCTATGCATATGAAATCAAATGTGCACATAAGAAAGAACACAGGTACTATCTAAATCTCATTACAGAATAGTATACACATATAGTGTTTCATGCGTATAGATACAAAAAAGCAGAGTCTAAAAATGATCCGCATGTGCATATCTGGCATTCACATTGCAAACATGTGTATCCGCGCACACACAGACACGAGAGTGTCGTATATGCGCGAACACACACGCACGCATAATTGCCAAGGATCCAAAAAATGAAAAATGAAGAATTAAGGCAAAGGAAGTGGGCTCCGGATTTTCCATGTATTATTGCTGTGAAATAGAATTCCATATGCTTGTCCAGAATCCCCTCTCCTCTGCCATCTCCAGAATCTCCGTGTAGTATAATCACTACTATCTCTGTATGACTGAAAAAAATGAAGGTCATTAAAAACATTAAATAACAATACCAATAAAACTGAACATCACGTGCTATTAAAAAATGGCCCACTGGAGGTCAATGGTCAAAGGAATGGAGCAAAGCTTAAATTTTCATTGAGCCCAAGAGGGCGCATGGTCCCCAGAGTCCAAATCCATTTGGATTCGCATTGCGCTAGTGTTTTGGAGATTTCACCCTTTCTGATATTGGGTTCAATGCAGTCAATGCCTTTCACTTTTAATTTTGTTGGATCACATGCATGATGGACTTTGAAGTGTCTGGCTATAGGTTTTAAAATTTCCAATGTGTCTATCTCTGCTGCTCCCACAATATCTCTCATATGTTCTCTGACCCGAACTTTGAACTCCCTTGTTGTTAGGCCAATGTATATTTTGGGACAAGGGCAGGTAGCGTAATAAATTACTGCTTTTGTAGAACACGAGATGGAGTGTGTAATGGTGAAGGTTTTCTTGCCTGCTGAGTCTACAAAAGAGGTCGCTCTCTCAATATTAGGGCATGCGACACAATGTCCACATGCCTTGCAGCCCCATTTTGGGCCCTTGGTACCGAATGGGAATTTTAAATTTCTGCCTTGGTAATGGCTTTTGACCAGGAAATCTTTGACATTTCGTGATCTACGAGCCGAGATGCTAGGATATGTGGTTATATATTTTCCAATTGTAGGGTCTGTTAATAAAATTGGCCAGAATTGTTTCAATATTTCTCTCATGTGGAACCAGCGGGAATGGTAATCAGTCGTAAATCTTACCTGTGATTCGGACTTCTTTTTAGGTTTAGGAAAAAGGAGGTGCTCTCTTGGGGTGTATTTAGCACGATGGTAGGCTTTCTTAATAGATCTTCTGCTGTAACCCCGAGCCAGGAATCGGTTTGTAAGATCATAAGCCTGCTTTTCAAAAACGTCAATGGAGGAACAGATCCTTCTAATTCTCAAAAACTGGCCTGTTGGTACTGCACGTATTGTCTGTTTAGGGTGAGAGGAAGAAGCATGGAGAAATGAATTAACCGCAGTGTCCTTCCGAAATACATCGGTTTGAAGAAAACCGTTCGGGTCTCTGGATAGTTTGACATCCAGAAACTCTGCTTTAAATTTATCAAAATGATATGTAAGTTTGATATTGAGATTGTTATTGTTCAAATCATTCATGAAGGTCACAAGTGATGCCGATGAACCCTTCCAGATGAGCAGGATGTCGTCGATGTACCTGGCCCAAAAGATGACCTGGTCCATCGACACATCCCGCCCCCTCTGGAACAGATCCCTCTCCCACAGCCCCAGGAACAGGTTGGCGTATGAGGGCGCACATGCCGCCCCCATTGCTGTTCCCTGGAGCTGTAGGTAGAAGGATCGATTAAAGATGAAGAAGTTATGAGTGAGGGTAAATTCAAGTAAGGTGAGTATGAAATCGGAGAAAGATGTCTCCATGTTCCCCGTGTTTAAGAAAAAAGCAACAGCTTTAAGTCCATCGGTATGGCGAATGCTAGTGTACAGTGACTCCACGTCACAGGTCACCAATAGCATATCATCCTCCATGCTTAATCCATCCACCCTCTGCAGAAGATCTGCCGTGTCACGAACATACGATGGTAGGCATTCCACAAACCCCTTCAAATTGTGGTCAATGAATCTACACGTTTTTTCCATCAGATTTCCCCTACCTGATATAATTGGTCTGCCAGGTGGAATTTTTGGATCTTTATGGATCTTGGTCAGTAGGTAGAGGGTTGGAATAGTAAGTTCAATGGGTAGAAGTGCCTCATATAATTCCTTAGTGATGGTATTATCCGATAAAGTCTTCATCAGTATTTTTTGTAACTCACATCTGAAAGCTGATAAAGGGTTATAAGTCAATTTCTTGTAACAACACCTATCATGGAGTTGCCTATATGCCTCGGTTTCATACATGGTACACGGCCAGACAACGACGTTACCGCCTTTGTCAGCCGCTTTAAATATGACATCATCCATTTTCTTTAAGTTATTAAGGCTTTGCCTTTGAAGTTTAGTCAAATTATCACATAAGATATTGTTAGGCATTTTTGCGAATTCAGAACTAACGGATTTCACAAATAAATCTACTGCTGGGCATAAAGTCATAGCAGGGAATCGTTTCAATTTAGGTCTAATGGATAGAGGTATTTTACCTGAAGGGTCGTGTTCTTGTTCCTTCAACAGATCTTCTAAATCGTGTAGGGTTTGTTGTTCTATAGCGGTTGTAAAGTTTTCGTCAAAATCTGGCCTATTGAAGAATTTTTTATAAATTAGGGATCTACCAAAAATATGGAGATCTTTTATTGCTGAGAAGCTATCAAATCGGGCACACGGAGAGAATGTCAGCCCTTTCTCCAATACCTCCATTTCTGGAGTTGAGAAAGTGTGCGTAGAAAGGTTAATTACCTTCAGATGGTTTGAGGATTCACCTGACTCAGGTTTCCTTTTGTTCGATGTTTGTTTTTGTGTAATTTTTCTTTTTTGTCTTGCGCCGTAAGAATGGTAAGTCCGTGACCGGGGTCCGCCTTCAGGTTCACTTTGTGAGGATAGGGAGGTTGTAGAGATAGAGCCATTTAATTTCGACTGGAAATTATTTTTCCTCCATTTATACACTTTTTTCTCAGCATAGTCGCTCATATCCCTTGAAAACTCTTTAGATTTGGTTTCCTTGATATCTTTTTCCCACTCAGCGAACTGTTCATCTAATATATTTTTGAAGGCAACCAAACCTTCAGGTGTTATTTTTGAATTCAGCTGGGATTGCACATCATCAATTTCTATATCCAGTTGATCCAACATGGACTGATTTAAATTAACAAGAAGTTCCATGAACCCAAAAGAGCTGTGATTACATAAATCTTCCCACTTGGTTACAAAAATGTTGTCGTCAATTGGGAAGGAGGGAAAAATTTGGACTCTGAGGCCTCTTGGAATAAGCTTTCTCTGTATATAATTTTCCAAAAAAATCTTGTTCCACCAGATTTTCATGCGTCGGTGAAGCAGATTTTTATATTTGTTTTGTGTCTCACTCACATTCCCTTGACCATTAAAAACAAGCTGTGATGGCTCATCATTAAAAACCTGGTCCAGTTGAGAGCACCAGATACGTTCTCTCGCTTTATGATCCATGGACCCTGAAGTACTTGCATCTGTGAAAAACACAGCAATGATTAACCAATACAGACCTATTGGTACATTCAGGAGAGTCCTGTCAAAATACATGTAAAAATAATGTGTAAATCATGTATGGACAGGAACAATGTATAAACCAAGTAACCTTGGTGCATTGACCCTACTGATAAACATGAAACCTACAGAGTATGGGGTTCAATTAACACAAAACAATGTTTTATAGAAAATATATAAACTTTATTCACAAAATATAACAGTATAGATTAAAAGATGAGTCATGCAAAGCATGAACAAGGCGTCACTCGTTGCAGGAAAGGTATATTGCAATACAGTATAAAGCAGGGGCATGAATGAATAAAGCACAAAGTGCAAAATGTTGTCTGTCAGAAAAAATCTTGACCTATGTTAACTGCTAATACAAGTGCAAAGTGCAGCTGTGCTTGAAGGTGTCAACACTGACATAACATACCCATGTAGCTTGTCCTGCAGGAGAGAGACGCCAGACCCGACGCGCGTTTCGGCGGAAATGCCTTCGTCCGGGGGTGGCGTCTCTCCAGCGGGGACCAACATTAAAAGGAAGAACCAGCCAATCAGACATCAAGGGGGCACTACTATCCATGGTCATGTGTGTGCTGTTGAAAGCGTCACACACCAGGTGTGGAGAGGCCGGAAGCGTGTCTCCGGCCGAGCGTCATCAAGGGGGGCGGGGGTCAACGGCGTCTGACATCGTCGAGCCACGCCCACCGAGATACAGACACCCGGACCGCAGCACAGTCTAGCCACTCCCCCCGGCGTGAGCGCACAGTCACCATGCCTGAATATAAGGTAAGTATATAAGAAAAAGCGTCCGATTGACTGTTTGATGAGGAGAGATATTTATCTATGTAAATAGATCCTTACATGCACCCATATTTTCGAATACATCACAGCATAGACTATAAGTAAATATGTATGGGAAAGTGTGACCAAATATATATTGTGCCAAAAAGAACAATGATAAATATAAATAAGTGAGACAATAAATATGTATGTATATATAATGAAATGGTGAAAGAAGGGAAAAGTGAACAGATAAGTGAATGAACCATTAGTAAGAAAATACAAATGTTAAGCAAGTTCATGAAATAAATAAATAAATAAAAGTGACTATAAGTGTATGTATATACTATATCTGAGACCTGCTCAAATGTAAGTAAATTTAGTGAAACAATGTATGTGTAATCATGGCGAAATATACTAAACCATCCCATATTATTTATTTAATCCAAGTAGAAAAATGAAAATAAAAATAATAAGGAAAAATTATTATGTCTATGCATATGAAATCAAATGTGCACATAAGAAAGAACACAGGTACTATCTAAATCTCATTACAGAATAGTATACACATATAGTGTTTCATGCGTATAGATACAAAAAAGCAGAGTCTAAAAATGATCCGCATGTGCATATCTGGCATTCACATTGCAAACATGTGTATCCGCGCACACACAGACACGAGAGTGTCGTATATGCGCGAACACACACGCACGCATAATTGCCAAGGATCCAAAAAATGAAAAATGAAGAATTAAGGCAAAGGAAGTGGGCTCCGGATTTTCCATGTATTATTGCTGTGAAATAGAATTCCATATGCTTGTCCAGAATCCCCTCTCCTCTGCCATCTCCAGAATCTCCGTGTAGTATAATCACTACTATCTCTGTATGACTGAAAAAAATGAAGGTCATTAAAAACATTAAATAACAATACCAATAAAACTGAACATCACGTGCTATTAAAAAATGGCCCACTGGAGGTCAATGGTCAAAGGAATGGAGCAAAGCTTAAATTTTCATTGAGCCCAAGAGGGCGCATGGTCCCCAGAGTCCAAATCCATTTGGATTCGCATTGCGCTAGTGTTTTGGAGATTTCACCCTTTCTGATATTGGGTTCAATGCAGTCAATGCCTTTCACTTTTAATTTTGTTGGATCACATGCATGATGGACTTTGAAGTGTCTGGCTATAGGTTTTAAAATTTCCAATGTGTCTATCTCTGCTGCTCCCACAATATCTCTCATATGTTCTCTGACCCGAACTTTGAACTCCCTTGTTGTTAGGCCAATGTATATTTTGGGACAAGGGCAGGTAGCGTAATAAATTACTGCTTTTGTAGAACACGAGATGGAGTGTGTAATGGTGAAGGTTTTCTTGCCTGCTGAGTCTACAAAAGAGGTCGCTCTCTCAATATTAGGGCATGCGACACAATGTCCACATGCCTTGCAGCCCCATTTTGGGCCCTTGGTACCGAATGGGAATTTTAAATTTCTGCCTTGGTAATGGCTTTTGACCAGGAAATCTTTGACATTTCGTGATCTACGAGCCGAGATGCTAGGATATGTGGTTATATATTTTCCAATTGTAGGGTCTGTTAATAAAATTGGCCAGAATTGTTTCAATATTTCTCTCATGTGGAACCAGCGGGAATGGTAATCAGTCGTAAATCTTACCTGTGATTCGGACTTGTTTTTAGGTTAAGGAAAAAGGAGGTGCTCTCTTGGGGTGTATTTAGCACGATGGTAGGCTTTCTTAATAGATCTTCTGCTGTAACCCCGAGCCAGGAATCGGTTTGTAAGATCATAAGCCTGCTTTTCAAAAACGTCAATGGAGGAACAGATCCTTCTAATTCTCAAAAACTGGCCTGTTGGTACTGCACGTATTGTCTGTTTAGGGTGAGAGGAAGAAGCATGGAGAAATGAATTAACCGCAGTGTCCTTCCGAAATACATCGGTTTGAAGAAAACCGTTCGGGTCTCTGGATAGTTTGACATCCAGAAACTCTGCTTTAAATTTATCAAAATGATATGTAAGTTTGATATTGAGATTGTTATTGTTCAAATCATTCATGAAGGTCACAAGTGATGCCGATGAACCCTTCCAGATGAGCAGGATGTCGTCGATGTACCTGGCCCAAAAGATGACCTGGTCCATCGACACATCCCGCCCCCTCTGGAACAGATCCCTCTCCCACAGCCCCAGGAACAGGTTGGCGTATGAGGGCACACATGCCGCCCCCATTGCTGTTCCCTGGAGCTGTAGGTAGAAGGATCGATTAAAGATGAAGAAGTTATGAGTGAGGGTAAATTCAAGTAAGGTGAGTATGAAATCGGAGAAAGATGTCTCCATGTTCCCCGTGTTTAAGAAAAAAGCAACAGCTTTAAGTCCATCGGTATGGCGAATGCTAGTGTACAGTGACTCCACGTCACAGGTCACCAATAGCATATCATCCTCCATGCTTAATCCATCCACCCTCTGCAGAAGATCTGCCGTGTCACGAACATACGATGGTAGGCATTCCACAAACCCCTTCAAATTGTGGTCAATGAATCTACACGTTTTTTCCATCAGATTTCCCCTACCTGATATAATTGGTCTGCCAGGTGGAATTTTTGGATCTTTATGGATCTTGGGCAATAGGTAGAGGGTTGAAATAGTAGGTTCAATGGGTAGAAGTGCCTCATATAATTCCTTAGTGATGGTATTATCCGATAAAGTCTTCATCAGTATTTTTTGTAACTCACATCTGAAAGCTGATAAAGGGTTATAAGTCAATTTCTTGTAACAACACCTATCATGGAGTTGCCTATATGCCTCGGTTTCATACATGGTACACGGCCAGACAACGACGTTACCGCCTTTGTCAGCCGCTTTAAATATGACATCATCCATTTTCTTTAAGTTATTAAGGCTTTGCCTTTGAAGTTTAGTCAAATTATCACATAAGATATTGTTAGGCATTTTTGCGAATTCAGAACTAACGGATTTCACAAATAAATCTACTGCTGGGCATAAAGTCATAGAAGGGAATCGTTTCGATTTAGGTCTAATGGATAGAGGTATTTTACCTGAAGGGTCGTGTTCTTGTTCCTTCAACAGATCTTCTAAATCGTGTAGGGTTTGTTGTTCTATAGCGGTTGTAAAGTTTTCGTCAAAATCTGGCCTATGGAAGAATTTTTTATAAATTAGGGATCTACCAAAAATATGGAGATCTTTTATTGCTGAGAAGCTATCAAATCGGGCACACGGAGAGAATGTCAGCCCTTTCTCCAATACCTCCATTTCTGGAGTTGAGAAAGTGTGCGTAGAAAGGTTAATTACCTTCAGATAGGTTGTATTAGCACTTGTATTAGCAGTTAACATAGGTCAAGATTTTTTCTGACAGACAACATTTTGCACTTTGTGCTTTATTCATTCATGCCCCTGCTTTATACTGTATTGCAATATACCTTTCCTGCAATGAGTGACGCCTTGTTCATGCTCTGCATGACTCATCTTTTAATCTATACTGTTATATTTTGTGAATAAAGTTTATATCTTTTCTATAAAACATTTTTTTGTGTTAATTGAACCCCATACTCTGTAGGTTTCATATATGTGGTACATGAACAGTACCTCTCTTGAGGTGTCTCAGACCAGTCTCCAATTATGATCACTCTGGGGTTCCCTGAAGTTGCAAAACTGAAAATATGGAGATTGAGTCCCTTATGGCTCTCCTGCACAGAGTTTGCGGCTTCCTTAGAACAAGAAATTACTGGTTTCCGGAATACTAACCTAGGATCGACTGCTAGCAATCTGATGTGGGATGCCTTTAAAACACATATCAGAGGCGTGGTTGTATGAGCAATATCCTCACATAGAAAGGGACTAGCTAAGCAACGTATAGGATTGGAAACTGAACTGGTTGTTACGGAGGAGGAATATCTCCTTAAAGGGCCAGTACACGGACAGTTGCAGAATACTGCAATTAGCCCTGAATGATTCGGGACTATAAAAGGGGCTCTGCCCTCTCGATCCTTGCCTGAGCGTTGTTGTGTTACCTTAAGTTAGTCTTTGCAAATAGTCTCCTAGTGTTTTCCAGTTCCCAGTGTTACCCGTTCCTGCTGCCTGTACCCTGTATCCCGTGCTACCGTGCCTCTGTGCCTTCAAGAGTTGGAGTCGTGCTGTGCTCTCCACTGCATCTATTGTGTCGCACCCCGCCGGGTGTCTGTCTACTGTCGGAGCCTCATCTTAGCCTGAATCTACCGCTAATGTCTACATTGCCTCAGGTACCCTTTCTGAACTATAGACATTGTATTGTACCTGTTTGGCCAGCTGCTATCCCGCTACGCGGTACCGCCCAGTGGGTCCACACTCTGTGACAGTACGCTCAGGCCATGGACCCCGCTGTTCAATTCAAGGGCCTGTCACCCTCCCAAGCAATGCAGGTGGACCTGCAGGACCTGTGAACACGACAGGATCAACTTCTTGTGGTAGTAGACTCCATGGAACTACAGCTAGGGGCGCTAGCTGCTTCCTTCTCTGCTCCTGTTCCAGCTTCTCCGACTGATCCTCCTGCTACACCTCCTGGCAGCACCGATTCTGACCCTCGGTTCTCGCTGCCACTACCACCTTGTTTCTATGGAGACGCGAGCGCATGCAGAGGATTTCTCAACTAGTGTCATATCCACTTCACCCTGCACGCCAGAGCATTTCCCTCAGATGGCGCCAGGATCGCCTTCATTATTTCTCTACTTGCCGGCAAAGCCCTGGCGTGGGCAAACCCAATCTGGGAGCGACAGGGACCCGAGACCCGAGACTTCCAGGGGTTTGTGCGGTTATTCCGAACTGTGTTCGAGGAGCTGGACGAGTCTCGTCGGCAGCTACTTCTATATTGAACCTTGGCCAGAGGACACCTCCGTGGGTGAGTACACCATCCAGTTCCGGACCCTGGCAGGAGAGCTGTCCTGGAACAACGAGGCATTAGTAGCTTCCTTCTGGCATGGTCTGTCATCCAAGATCAAAGACGAACTAGCTGCTCGTGCTCTGCCACCTACCTTGGATGACCTAATTTTACTTGCCACCCGGGTGGACATGAGGCTCAGAGAAAGATTCCAAGAGGTTCGTCAAGAGAGAAAGAGAGAAGGCTTCCTAGATTGGCTTCCAACTTCCAGCAACCTCTCTTGTCCTCATCTGCTGCTTCACCCGAGGATTCGATGCAAGTATATCGGCTTAGACTATCTGTTCAGGAGAAACAGCGCAGGCGCACTTCTGGACTCTGTCTATATTGAGGCCTTGCTGGCCATGTCGTGTGTCTGTGTCCCCAGAAGCCAAAAAACTCCAACGCCTAGGATTGGAGAGACAACCCTGGGCGACACAGCAGTTGACAGAGAACTCTCCTCCAAGCTGTCCATCCCTGTGACTATTGTCGCTGGCGAGAGGCCCCATCTGGTCTCCGCCTATCTGGACTCTTTTATACGCAAAGACCTTGTGGATCTTCTTCACTTGCCCACTACCCTTCTGGAGAAGCCTTTGATCGTTGCCTTAGTAGATGGACTGCCGCTGCCCGACCCAATATTGTCTGTAACCAAATCGGTGAGGCTTCAAGTGGGGGCCCTTCATTCTGAGCTCTTCTCCCTGTTTGTCCTACCGAAGGCTGTCAACCCCGTGCTGCTGGGTTTGCCTTGGCTCCGTATACACGCCCCAGTACTGGATTGGAACTCCGGAGAGATTATCTAGTGGGGTCCCAAGTGCCTCAACCGCTGTCTGGGGCATATCCATCCACTTCAGCCTCCTCCGCATCAGTCATTGGCAGGGTTTCCCTCTTGCTACTCTCAGTTCTCGGATGTCTTCGACAAGAAGGAGGCAGAGACGTTGCCACCACATCGAGCATATGATTGTCCTATTGACTTGCTTCTTGATTCGTCCCCTCCTCGGGGTAGAGTATACTCTCTCTCCTTAACTGTAAACCAGTCAATGTCTGCCTATATTAAGGAGAATCTAGAGAGGGGCTTCATACGCAAATCCTCATCCCCGGACGGGGCCGGATTTTTCTTTGTGAAAAAGAAAGACGGATCCCTCCGACCCTGCATTGACTACCGAAGTCTCAACCAGATCACGGTAAAGAACAGATACCCATTGCCTTTAATCTCTGAACTGCTTGATCGCATGTGGGGGGCAATTTTTTTTTCCAAACTAGACCTGCGGGGGGCCTACAATCTAATCCGGATTTGTAAGGGTGATGAGTGGAAGACGGCATTTAATACACGTGATGGGCACTACAAATACCTGGTTATGCCCTTCTGCCTGTGTAACGCCCCCGGAGCTTTTCAAGAATTCGTAAATGATATTTTCCGTGATCTCCTGTATGTCTGTGTTGTGGTGTATCTCGATAAAATTTAGATTTTTTCCCCAGATCCAGAAACTCATCAGAGACATGTTCGCCAAGTTTTGCTTCGATTAAGGGAGAATCACCTATATGTCAAGCTGGAGAAGTGCGTGTTTGAGAGAAAGTTTCTAACCTTCTTGGGCTATATCATCTCAGATCAGAAACGAATAAGCCTAAATCTAAAATTGCTCATAACTTGCTCAAAAATGATTGTTTTTCAAAATATAAACCACTGTTGTTATCTACATTACAGCGCCGGTCAGATTATAATCTTATAATCTGGTGACAGAGCCTCTTTAACCCCTTCAGGACCCAGACAGTTTTGGCCTTCAGGACACAGCCGATTTTTTTCAAATCTGACATGTGTTACTTTATGTGGTAATAACGTTGGAATGCTTTTACCTATCCAAGCGATTCTGAGATTGTTTTCTCGTGACCTGTTGTACTTTATGTTAGTGACAAAATTTGGTCAATCATTTTGGTATTTATTTCTGGAAAAACACGAAGATTTTGCAAAAATCTGCATTTTTCTAAATTTAAACGTATCTGCTTGTAAATCAGATAGTAATACCACACAAAATAGTTACTAGTTAACATTTCCCATATGTCTACCTTATGTTTGCAACGTTTTTTGAACGTCCTTTTATTTTTCTATGACGTTACAAGGCTTAGAACTTTAGCAGCAATTTCTGATATTTTAAAGAAAGTTTCAAAAGCCCATTTTTTCAGGGACCAGTTCAGTTCTGAAGTGGATTTGAGGGCCTTTTATATTAGAAAATCCCCAGAAGTCACCCCATTTTGAAAACTGCACCCCTCAAGGAATTCGAATCAGCATTCACAAAGTGTTTTAACCCTTTAGGCGTTTCACAGGGACTTGCAAGTCTGGGGATCCTTGTCGTGGATTGTGAGCTTGCGTCCTTTTGGCCAAAATGATTACTAATACCCCAGGTATTTTTCATGCTTACGTGCATTATATTTGCTTTTTTTTTGGACACAGCCGGGTCTTTGATGCTGGGAGAGTATGATGTGTTGTTGTTTGGCATAGCAAGCAGGGTAGCCCGCTCTATGTACTATCAAGGCATTACAAATAGGCTTCTACCTGGCTATACACGCTGCGCCTCATGGCTTACACATTATCGCTCTATGTTTCACGCACTTGCACCCCACTATTCATTTATTTTCATTTAGGCACTATACTCATTACTGCCCCCTATATTTCACTCATATTATTATCACTTGCACATACACAATTCATTTATTATTTTTCCCATGCACCACACGCCACTCCCCTCAAGGCTAGTGGGATTAGCTATTAATATTATTTAATGCACCTGTTCACTCTCCTTCATCAGCGTTTCTAACCTGTCTGTGTCCTTTTGTAAGTATGGCCTTTTTTTGTGTTTTTAAGGCTTAGAACTTTAGCAGCAATTTCTCATATTTTAAAGAAAATGTCAAAAGGCCATTTTTTCAGGGACCAGTTCAGTTCTGAAGTGGATTTGAGGGCCTTATATATTATAAAATGCCCAGAAGTCACCCCATTTTGAAAACTGCACCCCTCAAGGTATTCGAATCAGCATTCACAAAGTGTTTTAACCATTTAAGCGTTTCACAGGAATTAAAGCAAAGTAGAGGTGAAATTTACAAATGTAATTTTTTTTGCTGAAATTCATTTCAAATACATTTTTTTTGTAACACAGAAGGTTTTACCCGAGAAATGCAACTCCTATTTTATTGCCCAGATTCTGCAGTTTTTAGAAATATCCCACATGTGGCCCTAGTGTGCTAAAGGACTGAAACACAGGCCCAAGAAGCAAAGGAGCACCCAGTGGATTTTGGGCCTCCTTTTTTTTAGAATATATTTTAGGCACCTTGTCAGGTTTGAAGAGGTCTTGTGGTGCCAAAACAGTGGAAACACCCAAAAAGTTACCCCATTTTGGAAACTACACCCCTCAAGGAATTTATCTAGTGGTATAGTTAGCATTTTGACCACACAGGGTTTTCGCAAAATGTATTAGAATTAGTCTGTAAAAATAAAAATCTACTTTTTTTATGAAAAAACATAGAAATTTTTAATATTTACAAGGAATAATAAATAAAATGTACCCCAACATTTGTAAAGCAATGTCTCCCGATTACGGCAATATCCCATATGGGGTAATAAACTGCTGATTGAACCCACAGCAGGTCTCAGAAGGGAAGGAGCGCCATTTGGATTTTGGAGCACGGATTTTGCTGGATTGGTTTTCGGTGTCATGTCGCGTTTGCAACACCCTGGAGGGACCAAAACAGGGGAAACCCCCCAAAAGTGACCCGATTTTGGAAACTACACCTCTGAAGGAATTTATCTAGGGGTATAGTTATCATTTTGACCACACAGGTTTTTTGCAGAACTTAGTGGAATTAGGCAGTGAAAATGAGAATAGATTTTTTTTCTGAAGCATAGAAATTTTCAATTTTTACAAGGAATAAAGGAAAAAAAAAACACAACATTTGTAAACCATTTTCTCCTGATTACGGCAATACCCCATATGTGGTAATAAACTGCTGATTGGACCCATGGCAGTGCTCAAAACGGAAGGAGTACCATTTGGATTTTGGAGCACGAATTTTGCTGAATTGTTTTTCGGTGCCATGCCGCAATTGCAATGCCCTGGAGGGACCAAAACAGTGGAAACCCCCCAAGTTACCCCATTTTGGAAAAATCCGTCAAGGAATTTTTCTAGGGGTATAGTGAGCATTTAGACCCCACGGGTCTTTTGCAGAATTTATTAGAATTAGGCCGTGAAAATTAATATCACAATTTTTTCCCACTAAAATGTTGAATTTTCTCATTTTCACAAGGGATAAAGGAGAAAAAAAACAACCAATTTTTGTAAAGCAATTTCTCCCGAGTACGGAAATACCCCACATGTGGTCAAAAGTTTTTTTTCATTAGAAATGAATTAACCCTTTCAGGACTGATCCATTTTTTGCTTTCTTATTTTCGTTTTTCACTCCCCGCATTCCAAGAACCATAACTTTTTAATTTTTCCGTCAGTAGAGTGATGTGAGGGCTTATTTCTTGCGGGAGGAATTGTAGAATGTACTGGGAAACTGAAAAAAATAGGAAAATATAGTGGTACGCCCCAGTGGGTCCACACTCCGCGCCATGACAGCAATTAGTACCTTTCCAAACAGGAAAACCGTGGGTCTGGACGGTTTGCCAATAGAATAGTATACATTATATGTTGACCTGATTGCCCCTCATTTGCTTATCTTTTTTCAATCCTTTAGTGGTGGTACTACCCTCCCTCCTTCTATGAGAGAGGCTCTTATAGTGCTGATCCCCAAGCCCCGTAAGGATACTCGAGACAGTGGCTCATACCGGCATATCTCACTCCTTAATTGTGATATTAATATATTAGCCCAAATTCTGGCAATGCATATGCAAAAGATTATAGCTCATATTATTCATCCGGACCAATCTGGCTTCATGCCAGGGAAGGCCTCTGTTGTTAATCTTTGGAGACTCTTTACCAACATATCATCTAATATAGAGTCAGGTGGCAACAGAGATGTTGCCTCTTTGGATCTTGAAAAAGCATTCAACTTGGTGGTCTGTGCTAAGCATTTGGATTTGGCCCCAGATTTATCCGGTGGGTACAGTTACTATACTCCCAACTAGAGATGAGCGAACTTATGAAAAGTTCGGTTCGGCTAGTTCGCCAAATTTCACGAAAAAGTTTGATTCGGACCGAACTAGTTCTGACCGAACCTGTAATTTCCGTGCGCCGAGCATGGTACTGTCCAGGGTGCTGAAAGAGTTAATGGGCTCTTTCAGCAACCTTGACAGTACCATGCTCGGCGCTCGGAAAATAAAATTTTAATGTAATTAAAAAAATTAAAAAAATACGCTTATACTTACATTCCTTCTGTCCGGCCTCCAGCGATGACGTTTCATCCATGTCGCCGCTGCAGTCAATCACAGGCCATAGTGGCGGTCACACACGTCAGGATGATGTCAGAAGGCCGGCCTCCAGGGATGACGTTTCATCCCACGTGACCGCCTCTACAGCCAATCACAGGCTGCAGCGGCCTCTGCAGCCAATCACAGGCTGCAGCGGCCTCTGCAGCCAATCACAGGCTGCAGCGGCCTCTGCAGCCAATCACACGCTCCTCTCCTGAAATACTCTGTGCTGCCTTAAACTCTGTGGACAGGTCAGGATCCTGTTTCTTTTAAATGCTGCTGGGGAACCCGCTCGATCCACTATATAAGGCTGCGCTACAGTGCAGCATTTAAAAGAAACAGGATCCTGACCTGTCCACAGAGTTTAAGGCAGCACAGAGTATTTCAGGAGATGAGCATGGAGATTCAGTGCTGCTGTGAACTCTGCTCTTACCATTACGTAGCTCTCAGTCTGTTACCTCTCCTCCACTCCTGTCCTCAATAACACCTTCACATGATTGGCAAGTCACCACGTAATGGTAAGAGCAGAGTTCACAGCCCCACAGAGTATTTCAGGAGATGAGTGTAATGGCAGGAAGGAGTTGAAGGGAAAGTGAGCCCTAATCTACCCACCGCCCTGTCCCTGCCTACTTGCAACGACCCGCCCTAGGCGACGGGGTACAACTGGGCGGCGGTCCCTACGCTGTCTAAGTGCACGGGAGAACAAACAGGGAACACGCAAGGGAAGGGGCAGTAGCCACGGAACGCCGCAAGGAAACGGAGCGGTGAATGAGTAGTCAGGACCAGGATGAAGTGGAGTATACCAAAGTGAGCACGGAGAAGGAAGCAAGCCAGGGGCAAAGCAAAGCAGGTTAAGCGGAACTGCAGCAAGGCAGAAGCACGGCAGAAGCAGGCTGGAGCAAGCAGCAGTGAGGCCAGGAATCCAGAAGAATTACAAGCACTGAGGAAGAGAACACGGCAGGTAATAAAGGACAGGGGGCGGGGCTAACTCCGACTGACCAGGCCGCGATAGGCTCTCCCACTCCTGAGCCTGCCACCCTGGTTGGTGGGAGATGGTGTCAGTCGAACAGGTCTGGCCTCAGGTGTGGATTGATTAATCCCAGGAGTATACCTAGACGTAGTACCTGACAGATCCCTAACAATGAGCGTGCGGATCTTGTGCGGGATGGTGACTTGCCAATCATGTGAAGGTGTTATTGAGGACAGGAGTGGAGGAGAGGTAACAGACTGAGCTACGTAATGGTAAGAGCAGAGTTCACAGCAGCACTGAATCTGCATGCTCATCTCCTGAAATACTCTGTGCTGCCTTAAACTCTGTGGACAGGTCAGGATCCTGTTTCTTTTAAATGCTGCACTGTAGCGCAGCCTTATATAGTGGATCGAGCGGGTTCCCCAGCAGCATTTAAAAGAAACAGGATCCTGACCTGTCCACAGAGTTTAAGGCAGCACAGAGTATTTCAGGAGATGAGCACGGCCGGGCACGGCCTGCCACGGGCAGCCGGTCGTTTTTCCGAGCCGTGCTCCCATTATAAATTATAGGAGCACGGCCCGTAAAATAAAAAAATAGAACATGTTCTATCTTTTTAACGGCACGGGCAGCTTCCCGTGAGAAAACGGGAAGGTACCCGTGGCTAACAGAAGTCTGTTGACCCGCTATTTCGGTTCGTAATTACGACCCGTAATAACGGGTGTTTTTACGGTCGTGGGCATGAGGCCCCGTAATGACGGGTGGCTACATGTGTGCACCCGTCATTACGGCAGCGTTGCTAGGCGACGTCAGTAAATAGTCACTGTCCAGGGTGCTGAAAGAGTTAACTGATCGGCAGTAACTGTTTCAGCACCCTGGACAGTGAATTCCGATCAGAATATAGAGTAACCTGTAAAAAAAAAAGGACGTTCATACTTACCGAGAACTTTCTGCTTCCTCCAGTCCGGTCTCCTGGCCGTTGCCTTGGTGATGCATCCCTCTCGACATCCGGCCCGACATTCCTGGATGACGTTACAGCCCATGTGACCGCTGCAGCCAATCACAGGCTGCCGCGGCCTCTGCAGCCAATCACAGGCTGCAGAGGCCTCTGCAGCCAATCACAGGCTGCCGCGTCAGAAAAGAAGGTCGGACTGGAGGAAGAAGAGGGACTCGTTACCAAGACAACGACCGGGTACGTATGAAATGCTTTTTATTTTATTTTTAATCAGCAGCCTCTTTCCTCTATCAGTGATTGATAGAGACAAGTGGCTTCCGATTTGTATATTATTTTTGACCGGGTTCGGTCAAAACGTGTTCGGCCGAACCCGGTGAAGTTCGGATTTGCTGCGAACCAAACTTTTCCCGATGTTCGGACCGAAACCGGGTTCGGTTGTCCCGGTTCGCTCATCTCTACTCACAACCTATGGCATGTGTTAAAACAAATTGTCACATTTCCCCTTCATTTACGCTAGAGCGAGGGACTAGGCAAGGTTGCCTGCTATCTCTTTCCCTTTTTGCACTGGCCATTGAGCCACTAGCAATTGCTATAAGAGCCTCATTTGATATAAAGGGCTTCAAGATGGGGATGATATACTTCTATTCCTCAATGATCCAGGTCCATCTCTGCAGGCACTATTATCTTTGTTTGATTTATTTACATCATTCTCTGGACTCCATGTGAATTGGTCAAAATCTTTGGTAATGGCGACAGACAATGCAGCCAGGAGCGTCGTACTTCCTTTCCCGATACAATGGGCAGATAAAATTACTTATCTGGGTATAGTGATTAATTCCGATATTGGTAGTTTTATACCTGACAATGTCACAGGATAGACTTTGATAGATGGAAACAACTCCCCCTCACAGTCACAGGCAGAAATAATCTGTTCAAAATTAAGTCCCTACCTAGATTTTTGTACCTCTTTCACAATTCTCCAGTATGGCTACCATTATCACTGTACTCCAATATTGACAAAGATCTCAGATCTTTTATATTTATTTTATAATTTTTCTGGGTATACTACACCTATCCAGTGAGCAGGGTGGGCTATCCCTCCCGAATCTATATCTCTAGTTCCTTGTTAGCCAACTGGGGTATGTTTGGTGGTGGTTTACCCATAGACATTTTATCCCTGTACTGAGCTAGAAGCCTCCCTTCTTGGTTCCTATAAAGCCCTGGTGAACAGCCTTCCCCCCCAGGACCTATAATTACAATTTCTATGCAGGCTACTCTGAAGGTCTGGCAGAGATCGATGCTTCTCTGAAACTCAGAGTAGTGCTCCTGGTCGCCTAAAACACTGCTCGGGAATGACACGCTTCTGCCACAGTTACGAACACTTCTTAATCCTTGTGAGTGGGCAACTCTGGGTATACGGACTTTGGAGGATGTGGTGGTGGAAGATAAAGTAGCTACTTTTACTCAACTTAGGGCTAAACACCAGATCCCGACCCATCTCAGGTTTGGTTATTTCCAGCTTAGACACGCTCTTTGGTTGCAATTTAAAGGATAAAATGTTAGATTATCTACATCCCCGGTGGAGACATTGGCTAAACCGTTATCCATACTTCATAGACTGCTATTAACTGTATCTTCCAATAAACTTGATAGAGCCCTGGACCGATGGTCTTAAACTCTTTCCTGTGTATCTACAAACGATCAGAAGGAAATGCTATCTGCTCTAACAGGTCCCTTGATATCTACAAGAAACTGCCTTATTAAATTAAAAATTTTCCACCAAATCTATTACACACCTTCCAAATTATTTAGGATGGGACGTATACCTACTCAAGTCTGTCCACGTTGCCAAACAGCTGAGGGCTCCTTCCTATATATGTTCTGGGAGTGTCCAATTATTAATACTTCCTGGACTGAAGTACTGGAATTTCTTAAACTTAAAGTAGGATTCCCTCGTATACTTGAACCCAGAACTTGTCTTTTTTTACTGATGGAAGAACTTACCTACTGTGGCGGTTAGGTCTCTCATGATGCTCCTTTTATTTTATGCTAAGAAAAACTATACTCCTGCATTGTAAACATCCTAAGGTTCCTACGCTGTCAGCATGGTGTACATTAGTAAATACCAGCAAGCCACTTTTTAAACTCACTTATGAAGCACGTGGATGACCTAATAAATTTATGAAAGTGTGGAGCACGCGGATAGCCAACCTCATACCAGCTCATAGACTTGACATAGCTAGGGTTGATTGGGCCTGAAGTTGCTGACGTCTCTGTTTGGTCCCCCATTCCTCCACCGAATTTCTCCCTTTGACTGATCCTAACCAGATTTTATTTTATATGTACTGCTGATAAAAAAAAAAGGCTGTTTGTTAGAGTTTTGTTTTTGTATTTCAACTTATATGCATAGCAATATTTGGAAAAATGTATCAGTCTGTTCTTGGTTACTAATTGACCTTGGTACTGTTGTATTGCTTACTATATGAAACTCTCAGGATATTATACTTTTGTATTTGTACCATTGTACCACCGAGGTGTTAATGAAATTACCTTTAAAAACATTTTTTTTTAAATATAACCATCTTTAAGTACAAACTATGTAAACTATTATTGTTATGTTGTATATTATCGTTATGTTGGATAATATTATCTTCATTGATTGGGTAACCTCAATTTTGTCTCGTCTAACCAGGTAAGGATTAGCAGGGCCCAAGAGGTGGAAGTTTAACTTTCGGGAGTGCTGCATACCCCCATTTGTAGCTGACCGAGTTCTCTATTTAAATGTCAAGCAGCTCTGAGCAATCAAGATATTTTTATGTCTTTGTTTGGTGCACTGTAAATAACGTATATTCACTGCACCAAAATGGTGATCTTATTAATCCCAGCTGCCTAAGATCGGTAGCATCATAAACCACTGAAACCCAAGGGTTGCTATAAATGAGCTTCAGCCACCAACACTACCAATGGAAACAGGTAACCTCTCCCTCCCTTCGTCATTAAAAATTAGACATCAGATAATTCTAACTTCTTAACATCATCTAAGCTAGAGTAACCAACACCTCTCTGCCAGACATCAGATTAACCCCTTCGCGCACCCAGACGTTGTATTATGTCTGGGTGTGGGGGCTGATGTTTGGAGCGCGCTCCATATGCTGCGGGTGTCAGCTGTATTTTACAGCGGACACCTGGGAGTAACAGCTAGGAGCAGCAATCGCGCTGTTCCTGCTTGTTTAACTCCTCAAATGCTGCAGTCAATCGCGACCGCATCATCTGAGGCGTTGAAAAGAGGGTGGCGGCCTCCTCCGACAGCTCATCGCCCCCCGCAATGAAATCAGGGGGTGACAATAATTGTCATGGCAGCCCAGGTGTATAATGAAGGCCCTCAAGGCTGCCTTCACTCTGCCTGTTAGGGATCTGCCAGGTACTTCATCTAGGTATACTCCTGGGATTAATCAATCCACACCTGAGGCCAGACCTGTTCGACTGACACCATCTCCCACCAACCAGGGTGGCAGGCTCAGGAGTGGGAGAGCCTATCGCGGCCTGGTCTGTCGGAGTTAGCTCCGCCCCCTGTCCTTTATTACCTGCCCTGTTCTCTCCCTCAGTGCTTGTAATTCTTTTGGATTCCTGGCCCCACTGCTGCTTGCTCCAGCCTGCTTCTGCCGTGCTTCTGCCTTGCTGCAGTTCTGCTTGACCTGCTTTGCTTTGCCCCTGGCTTGCTTCTGTCTCCGTGCCCGCTCGGGTGTACTCACTTCGTCCTGGTCCTGACTGTTCGTTCGCCGCTCCGTTTCCTCGTGGCGTTCCGTGGCTACAGCCCCTTCCCTTGCGTGTTCCCTGTTTGTTTTCCTGTGCACTTAGACAGCGTAGGGACCGCCGCCCAGTTGTACCTCGTCGCCTAGGGCGGGTCGTTGCAAGTAGGCAGGGACAGGGCGGTGGGTAGATTAGGGCTCACTTTCCCTTCACCTCCTTCCTGCCATTACATAATTACAAGCCCTTACCTAGTCTACCATTTCTCCTACGCTGACGCTATCATGGACCCCCTTGAGACCCTGACCCAGCAGATGCAGGGCCTCTCCCTACAGGTCCAGGCCCTGGCCCAAAGGGTCAATCAGGGTGACGCTGCTTTAGTAGTACCCCTCACCTCACCTCTAGAACCCGACCTCAAGTTACCTGACCGGTTCTCAGGGGACCGTAAGACGTTTCTCTCCTTCCGGGAGAGTTGCAGACTGTATTTCCGCCTAAAGCCCCACTCCTCAGGTTCCGAGAACCAGCGGGTGGGTATCATCATATCCCGACTCCAGGAAGGGCCCCAAGAGTGGGCCTTCTCCTTGGCTCCTGACGCCCCTGAACTTTCCTCTGTTGATCGTTTTTTCTCTGCCCTCGGACTCATTTACGACGAGACTGACAGGACTGCTTTAGCCGAGAGTCAGCTGGTGACCTTACGTCAGGGTAGGAGACCGGTTGAGGAATACTGTTCTGATTTTAGGAAGTGGTGCGTAGCTTCTCGGTGGAACGATCCGGCCCTAAGGTGCCAGTTTAGGTTAGGATTATCTGACGCCCTGAAGGATCTGCTGGTTAGCTACCCCTCGTCTGACTCCCTTGACCAGGTTATGGACAGTGACTACCGATCACAATATAGAGTAACCTGTAAAAAAAAAAGACGTTCATACTTACCGAGAACTTTCTGCTTCCTCCAGTCCGGTCTCCTGGCCGTTGCCATGGTGACGCGTCCCTCTCGACATCCGGCCCGACATTCCTGGATGACGATACAGCCCATGTGACCGCTGCAGCCAATCACAGGCTGCAGAGGCCTCTACAGCCAATCACAGGTTGCAGAAGCCTCTGCAGCCAATCACAGGCTGCCGCGTCAGAAAAGAAGGTCGGACTGGAGGAAGAAGAGGGACTCGTCACCAAGACAACGACCGGGTACGTATGAAATGCTTTTTATTTTATTTTTAATCAGCAGCCTCTTTTCTCTATCAGTGATTGATAGAGATAAGTGGCTGCCGATTTGTATAATATTTTTGACCGGGTTCGGTCAAAACGGGTTCGGCCGAACCCGGTGAAGTTCGGATTCGCTGCGAACCGAACTTTTCCGGATGTTCGGATCGAAACCGGGTTCGGTTGTCCCGGTTCGCTCATCTCTAGTATCGATATTATTTATCATGGGACCTATTCTCATATTTTTTCCATTATTATTTGTACTTGTATTTCATTTTTTTTATCCCATGAAGAGGTTATTTTTCTTTAATTAATCTTGAACTTTGCATATTGTTGGCATATATGAATATGCCATTACAATAGCTGCAGGATATCTCTGGGTAATCTAGTCAGCTGCTGATCATGTCAACAGGGTTTCCTTTGTGACAACGTAATCCATGTTGTATGAGTGGCAAATGGAGACAACATATGTGCATAAAGCAGCATCAAATTTATATTTGTAACTATATGATGTGACCATAGCAATATAAATTTATATAAATATATATATACACACACACACACACACACACACACACACACACACACACACACACAGTACTGTGCAAAAGTTTTAGCAGTTGTGAAAAAATGCTGCAAGGTAGGAATGCTTTTGAAAAAATAAGTGTTAATAGTTTTATTCAATTAGCAAAATGCCAAGTAAATGAACAGAAGAGAAAACTAAATCAAATCAATATTTGGTGTGACCGCCCTTTGCCTTTAAAACAGCATCAATTCTTCTAGGTTCCGTACACTTGCACACAGAACTCTGCAGGAATTTTGTTCCAAACATCTTGGAGAAATAGCCACAAATCTTCTGTGAATGTAGACTTCCTCAAATCCTTCTGTCTTTTCATGTAATCCCAGACAGACTCGATGATGTTGAGATCAGGGCTCTGTGGGGGCCATATCATCACTTCCAGGGCTCCTTGTTCTTCTTTACTCTGAAGATAGCTTTAAATTACATTGGCTGTATGTTTGGTTGTCCTGCTGCTGAATAAATATGGAGCCAATGAAATGCCTCTCTGATGGTATGACATGATGTTTAAGTATCTGCCTTTATTTCTCAGCATTGAGGACACCATTAATCCTGACAAAGTCCCCAACTCTATTTTCTGAAATGCAGCCCCAAACTTGCAAGGAACCTGATGTATCTTTGATCTGTTGCATTAAGTTTCCTTGGTTTACCACTGCATCTACGGTCCTCAATGTTGCCCATTTCTTTGTGCTTCTACAAAAGAACTTCAACAGCACATCTTGAAACCCCAGTCTGCCTCGAAATCTATGCCTAGGAGAGACCTTGCTAATACAGTATAACTACCTTGTGTCTTGTTGCTGTTATGAGTCTTGCCATGGTGGACCTATGACATGAAACAGTCTTCCACAACCTCACCTTTGTAGCAGAGTTTGGCTGTTCCTCATATGAAAATGATGATCATTATCCCCTGTTTAGTATAATTGGTTAATCATATACCTGACTATAATCCTTCAAAATCCATGACTTCGTGCACGTGTACTTAGAAGAATCCAATTCCGTTTTGAAGGCAAAGGGCGCTCACGCAAAATACTGATTTGATTTCTCTTCAATTCATTCAATTTGTATTTTGTTAATTGATAAAAAAAACAATTTACACTTGTATTTTTTAACACATTTTTACTTTGCAGAATTTTTCCACAAGTGCCTAGAACTTTTGCACAGTACTGTATATATATATTATTTTTTTGTATTTACAGATTACAACTATTAACATCATGTTTAAAGAACACTCTCCAATATACTGCGTTGATGTTCAGAATATATTAATGTTTCTTTGCTGCGCTGCTGTTTTTCTTTGATGTGTTTTGGTGTTGATCCTTTTATATGTGCTTGATATGTATTTGCATTTCTAGGTGTTATTTTATTAATTTATAGATGGAGTTTGAGATATATACATTGAACTTTCACAACAGTGTGCTTTTAATTTTAACTTATATATATGTATAGCAGATACTGTAGGTCCGTTACACGGTTGGGGTTTTAGTGGGATGTGCCTGATTCACTTTGTGTATTTTGGCATATCAACGAACCCGGACTGGGGGTCTTTTTGACCACGTAAGTGTGGACATGGTCCCTCTGATCCACGTGTAGACCATGACTAATTTTTGCTGAATCCAGTGATTCTAAACTCGCACATTATTTATTTATTTCTACCATTTGTCTTTATATCTCCACCACCTGCTTGTCTTTGAATATGTAGTTGGAAAATATTTTTTCCGCTAATCTTGGGATCATCCGGACACATCTTATGTAAAGACTGTTCTACAAGGCAAGATGCACGGACGTTTGTTCGTTTCGTCTTTGCTTGGCGGTTCCCTAGCAACAGGATGCCGCACTTACCTAGTCTAATGATGTTCAGTCCTTACCTTGAATACCGTACGTAACTTCCGGTTACTTTGTTTCATGGCGACATGTACACTTCCGGTGTGGGGTTGAAGCATGTGCACTAGAGATTCACAAATGCTGGACTCAGCACGAAGCACTAACCCATTAATGGGTGTTTCTGATTACGCTTAACATCAAGTGACGTTGATTGGTGAGTGTTCGCACAGCTCCTCCTTTGATACAGCTGTGGAATATTTGATTAAATTCTAATTATATATATGTTGTATTTTACGTTTTAATGTCGATATTTTTAAGATTATGCACTTGTCACTTTTGCACTGTTGTATACATTTTTCCCTTTTTTGATACCTTTACCTATGTACAATAATGTTTTTTGCACTATGTGTAGTGTTTTAATTAATGCTAATGAGATTGATGATGTCAGAGCACTTCTGTTATTTATACCCTCGCTTGTACACTTGTATCACCATGCTTGAGAAAGGTCCTATTGTAGGACGGAAGTGTTGAACCTTTGCTTGATGTGGACTGAATAAACTTCATGATTTTGCTTATTGGAGTACTGTAAGATTTTCTTTATTTATATCTGTACTTAGTCCAAGGATCGAGACTACTTGCTGGGCACGCAGAGAGATATATATACAATTCCCTCCTAAAGTGAGTGCTGCTGTTTTTTTTCATTATATGTATATATATATATATATATATATATATATATATATATATATATATATATATATATATATATATATAAAACCGGTGTACCGGTAACAGGACTCATTGATGTGTATAGAGTGCAAAGCCTAGGCCATTTGGTCTGATCCCACAGATAATGCAGCACAAAAAGTTGTGAGTAAATGCCGGCTTTAATAGAAAGGTGTCAGATTACACAGTGCATCACAGCTTGTTGTATATGAGACTTCGTAGCTGCACACTGGTATTAGTTCCCATATCAGCCCCTGTCCACCATTGGGAGTGTCCACATAAGCATCAGAACTAGATCATGGATCATTGGAAGAAGGTGGTCTGGTCTGATGAATCATGGTTTTGTTAACATCATGTGGACAGCTGGCTACACATGCGTCGCTAATCTGGAGAAGAGATGGCACAAGGATGCACTATGGGAAGGAAGCAAGCTGGTGGAGGCAGTGGGATGCTCTGGGCAATGTTTTGCAGGAATACTTGGGTCCTGGCATTCATGGGAATGTTACTTTGATGTAAAGGATCTGCCAGACACAGCTTCTGTGTCGACGCCCGTGGGTAATCAGTCTGCACCTGCTCCTAGGTCTGATAGAGTGACTCAGGCTGGTAGGCTCAGGAGTGGGAGAACCTATCACAGCCTGGCCAGACGGTTCTAGCTCCCGCCCTCGGTCTATTTATACCTTCATTTCCTGCTTGTCTTTGCCTGTGATTCTTTCCTGTTTCCTGGCTCTGCTGCTCTTGCTATTATTATTGACCTTGCTTCATTTTGACCCTGGCTTTACCGACTACGCTCCTGCTCTGCGTTTGGTACCTCGTACACTCCTGGTTTGACTCGGCTCGTTCACCACTCCTGTTGCTCACGGTTTTGCCGTTGGCAACTGCCCCATTTCCCTTAGCTTCTGTGTACCCTTGTATGTTTGTCTGTCGTACACATATTGAGCGTAGGGACCGTCGCCCAGTTGTACGCCGTCACCTATGACGGGCCGTGAAAGTAGGCAGGGACTGAGTGGCGGGTAGATTAGGGCTCACCTGTCTGTCTCCCTACCCCGGCATTACATTTGACATGTACTTCCTACCTAAACATTGTTGCAGACCAAGTACACCCCTTTATCGCAACTGTATCCTCTATTGGCAGCCCTAAAGGCAGGATAATGCTCCCTGACACACTGCAACAATCGTTCTGGAATGATTGCAGGAATATGATAAAGACTTAAAGGTGTTGACGGCCACGAATTCCACAGATCTCGATCTGATCGAAAATCTATGGGATGTGCTAGAAAGACAAATTCCAGGACTTAATAGATCTGCTCCTAATGTCTTGGTGCCAGATACCTTCAGAAGTCTTGTGGAGTGCATGCCTCAATGGGTCAGAGCTGTTCTGGCAGCACAAGGGAGATCTACACAATTTTATACAGGTGATTTTAATGTTATGGCTGACATGGATTATGTCCCAATGCACTAGAAATCCTTTAGTTATTTATTTATTACCTGTTGTTTATATAGCAAAAAATAAATTATCTGTCCTCAGTGGGGAATTATTTCCCTATCACCAGCACATGCATACACACTTAGGTCAATTTCATAGAAAGTCATTTAACAGTATGTTTTTGTAGTGTGGGAGGAAACCGTAGTACATGGAGTAGATAGTGCCCTTTGTCGGATTCAAGCCTAGGACCTCAGTGCTGCAAAGCAAAAGTGCTAACCGCTGAACTGCTGTTAACATATATTCTCATCTTTATAGTGTTTTAATGTATACCTATAAAATACTAAACTATTTAATTTTACTGCTATTAGCATTTTATATAATCCTTTAGCAAATCTAATCTAATGAAATACAAGTTAGTCATGTATACAGTATTCTGCGAAGTTACAGTGTAGGGAAGTTACAATATGTGGTTAAAAATTATGATCCTACAAGATAGAAAACGAAAGAGATGTCAGTCACACAACGTACATGCCTAATGCAAATAATAAAATGAAGAATGCATAAAAAATACATCAATGGCATTTTCAAAATACATGCAAATTTTGTATAACTCATTCAGTGTCACTGAGGCTTGGCAGATATGTAAATGAATGTCTAAGGATGAATCAGAATAGATTAAAGTCTGTATAAATTAGTTTATTCTTTATGGGTAACACTCCAAGGCATTTTAAGACCCTTCAAAATCGCCCCCAAATTATTTCAAAAATAAAAATATAAAACAAATGACATTTAATTATTGGGATTTTACCCAGAAATATATTGGTATCCCAAAAATGGACTGTAGAACCGACTTTTCATTTCAAAGCACAACTCTACATAAAGAAAAGCCATGCTATGAGTTTCTATTAAAAAATTGTGTCAGTACCCTATCATCCCTGCCGTGGATCCTGCCCGGGAATAGACCGACTCAAGCCTCCTTTGTTGTTTACCATACTCTCATGGCGTTGAGGTCCTTAGGGCCTGGAAGTACGCTTGTAGACCCCCTGGGTCCTTTAACTCCTATCACAGATAATCCAGCCTTTCCTGCTGGTAAGGCTGGTCGCTCCTTCCTAGGCAGGCAGTCCACCAACCCCATGTATTTTGCCCAGGTCCTCTCCGCTTCCTCTCTTCTCCCTCTAACCTCCATCTGCCCCGATGCCGTGCCCCTCACTCGCCATATATATGAGTATGCCCAGTTAAAACATTTTTATGGAGTGGTAAACCGACGCGCACATCTTCACAGGTCGTTGACGGACTTTGAGCGCCTATGTGTCTCCTCCCAGCCCCCTACACATACCATATCCACAATATATAAATTACTCCTTTCGCTGCGTTCCCAACAACTCCCCTCCTTCTGCGGGGCCTGGGAGAGAGAATTACATACTACATTTACTGATACACAATGGAAGCGGTGTTTCTCCCTCTCACAAAAAGCCTCTATAGCCGTTAGGGCCCAGGAAACTAGTTATAAAATTGTCTCTAGATGGTATCGGGTCCCGGCTGCGCTTCATAAATGGTATCCGTCTGTGCCTGATAATTGTTGGCGCTGTGGTGCTGTGGGAGGTTCCATGTCTCATGTTTGGTGGAGTTGCCCCTTGTTGAGGAGTTTTTGGGATGCGGTACTTAAATTGATATTGGAGGTTACTGGAGTCTCTGTCCCCAACTCTCCGGAGGCAGCTCTCTTATTCATGTTCCCGATGCCATTACACATTTATAAAAGCTCCCTAACTAGACATCTGCTTCAGGCGGCAAAGTCAGTG
Organism: Rhinoderma darwinii; assembly: GCF_050947455.1. Classification (NCBI taxonomy): domain Eukaryota; kingdom Metazoa; phylum Chordata; class Amphibia; order Anura; family Rhinodermatidae; genus Rhinoderma; species Rhinoderma darwinii. The sequence goes on from NC_134688.1 coordinate 172,356,889, forward strand.
ATCCCGCGCAGGTGGAAAACGGCAATGCCCCCAACATTAGATGAGTGGTTTCGGGAAGTTGCCTTGATACAGCGAATGGAACACTTGGTGGCTCACTCCCCGGCAGCTGTGGTAAAATACACGTCTACATGGTCTCCTTGGATAGTGTTTCTTTCTTCGCCTTCCTACCTCACGGTTGTAGCCTGAGTCGGCCTATGCCCCTGTGAAACATACTACGGCTCTTGCTCGCTGCTGATTTTTTACTCATAATACGCTGGAACTGGAGTCCAGGATCCCTCCTGTCCTCTCCCCTCCCTCCTATCCTTCCCTCTCGTGGGGCCTTTTTCTGTACTTTCTTTCCCCCTGACTAGGGCTATGTGCCTCTCCTTCTCTGTTTGAGTTAAGTGATCTCATTGTACCTCTTGATGTTATGCCTTTATGATTATTCATGCTACTGTTGTACACTGATAATTCTGTTTCATGTCAAGAGGTGATGCACATTATTGATTTTTCCCTTTTTTTTCTGTATGTTTTTGCTTTGGTCCACTGACCTTGTTTGTTCTTTTAGTTATGGGTGGAGGCCTTCTCTCCCATATGTTTTGTAATTTTGTGTTCTAAAACTCAATACAATTTTTGAATAAGAAAAAAAAAAAAAAATTGTGTCAGAAATGTTATTGTCTAATAAATTGGAAGCAGAATTCAATAGAATATTGACACGGCATACAAAAAAGCTTCCTTCACCGTATAAAGGTGATGACTTCACTTTAAAATGAGCAAAATTAATAAGGAGAAACCTAAACTAACTGCTCCAGGGGCAAGACGGGATAACTGGAAAGGGAATCAGGACTAGAATCTCGAACTGACTGATTGTGGAACAAAATGAATATATGATCTAGCAAGTCTGGCTTGACTAATACGGCTAAATCTAAAATACAAGATAGCATATACAGTTGGGTCACCTGAAGACCACCACAATGGATTTAAAACAAAGCAATGAAGATGTGATTGAAGTGTAGATTTTCAGCTTTAATTCAAGGGGGAATATATTAAAAGGTTTATGCCAGTTTTCTGCCCAAATAAGTCGCACATTTTGGGGAACACCATAGTTACAATAAAGCTTTCGACTTTTCACTTCTCTCGACATTTTCCAAAAGTGGGGATAAAAGGGTGGGGGGCCAGTGACAGTACAACAGATTTGCCATAATTTACGTCAGAATTTGGCGTAAGTTATGGCACAAATCTACACCGACTCATAGAATGCGTAGATTTGTATTTCTGTCCCACGGACAGCCAAAGATGCACCAAATTTATTGTGTGCACCTCTAAATAAATTAGGCACAATTCCCACTCTTGTAAATTAGTTTAAGCCTGGAGTTTGTAATGCCAGTCATAACATATTCCACCAAGAGGTTTAATAAATATATTGCATTAACAGTTCAGGAATTACAGCCATTTTTTTTACATAGTTCCTCCATTTTCACAGGCTCAATTATAAATATAAAGATTATTTTTAATACTTGGATGCCAATCCCTTGCATTCAATGTCTGCCTGAAGTTTGGAACCCATGGACATCACCAAATGTTGAGTTTCCTCCCTTGAGCTGCTTTGCCGGACGTTACTGCAGCTGCCTTTATTTGTGCTGGTTTGTGGGTCTTTCTGTCTTCAGATTTGCCTCAAATAAATTGAACAACTTAAACAAACTTCACACCAAACAAATGGCGTATACTGGGGTTCCTTATGATAAGTAGACAACCTGAAAGCGAACAAAAAAGGGACATAACCCTTAAAGAAATAGTATACTAAATAATATACAAGAGTATAAAAAATCTTTATTAAATATGATCAACAATAGCATAATATGGAATAAAAAAGGATACACCATACACAGAGATATATACAACAGGGTCAGATGGAACAGACCATGGACAAACAGAGTCAACAATCCAAGGATAACCAGACCTCGCTCAAATAACACACAGGAAAAAAGAGTAAACCTTGGGCATGAAGTAATCAAACCCACATATAATGCAGTGCTGCCTGTCTAGTTTAACAATGTGAAAAAATAGACTATGAAAGTCCTAAAGGCATGAAGGCACAAATGGCCGGAAAGATAAGGCTAAACATAGCTAGACATAATAAGAAGATCATGCAGATGCTCAAGGCTAACACATACCCTCCCGACGAAGCCGGTCTACAGTGCGAAACGCGCGTCGAGGCGTTCACCCATCCATCCGTTTGTGATCTCCTGCATCGCTCCTCACCATGTCCCAGGGTATGTGTTAGCCTTGAGCATCGACATGATCTTCCTATTATGTCTAGCTATGTTTAGCCTTATCTTTCCGGCCATTTGAGCCTTCATGTGTTATGGCAGGAAGGAGGTGAAGGGAACAAGTGAGCCCTAATCTACCCACCGCCCTGTCCCTGCCTACTTGCAACGACCCGCCCTAGGCGACGGGGTACAACTTGGCGGCGGTCCCTACGCTGACTAAGTGCAAGGGGATACAAACAGGGAACAAGCAAGGGAAGGGGCAGTAGCCCACGGAACACCGTGAGGAAATGGAATGGTGAACGAGCCAGTCAGGATCAGAATGTAGTGGAGTATACAAACGCAGAGCACGGAGCAGGAAGCAAGCCAGGGGCAGAGCGAAGCAGGATAAGCGGGAACTGAAGCAAGGCAGAAGCACGGCAGAAGCAGGCTGGAGCAAGGCAGCAGTGGGGCCAGGAATCCAAGAAGAATCACAAGCAATGAGGAAGAGAAAACGGCAGGTATAAATGGACAGGGGGCGGAGCTAACTCCGACTGACTAGGCCGCGATAGGCTCTCCCACTCCTGAGGCTGCCACCCTGATTGGTGGGAGCCGGTGTCAGTCTAAGAGGTCTGGCCTCAGGTGTCGACTGATTAATCCTGGGAGTATCCACAGACGTAGTGCCTGGCAGATCCTTTACAGTACTCCCCCTTTTATGAGGGGCCACCGGACCCTTACTAAGAGGACCCGGTTTAGTGGGGAAGAGAAGGTGGAACCTCCTGACCAATACCCCAGCGTGAACACCTCGAGCAGGTACCCAAGTCCTCTCCTCCGGCCCGTATCCTCTCCAATGGACCAGGTACTGGAGGGAGCCCTGGATCATCCTACTGTCCACAATCTTGGCCACCTCGAATTCCACCCCCTCAGGGGTGAGAACGGGAACAGGAGGTTTCCTCAAGGGGGACCAGGATGGGGAGCAGCGTTTAAGGAGGGAGGCATGAAAGACGTCGTGTATGCGAAAGGATGGGGGCAGCTCCAGACGGAAGGATACAGGGTTGAGGACTTCAATGACCTTATAAGGCCCAATAAATCGGGGAGCAAACTTCCTGGACGGGACCTTAACCCCTTGAGTACCCAGCTCATTTTGGCCTTGAGGACCAGACCCATTTTTTCAAATCTGACATGTATCACTTTATGTGGTAATAACTCCGGAATGCTTTTACCTATCCAATTGATTCTGAGATTGTTTTCTCGTGACATATTGTACTTTAGTTTAGTGCAAAAATTTGGTCGATAAATTCATTGCTTATTTGTGAAAAACACCAACATTTAGCGAAAATATGAAGAAATTATGATTTTTCCAATTTTAAATGTATCTGCTTGTAAAACAGATGGTAATACCACACAAAATAGTTACCAATTAACATCTCCCATATGTCTACTTTATGTTTGCATCGTTTTTTGAACATCCTTTTATTTTTCTATGACCTCACAAGGCTTAGAACTTTAGCAGCAATTTCTCATATTTTTAAGAAAATTTCAAAAAGCGATTTTTTCAGGGACGAGTTCAGTTCTGAAGTGGTTTTGAGTGCCCTATATATTAGAAACCCCCATAAAACACCCCATTTTGAAAACTGCACCCCTCAAAGTATCCATAACAGCATTCAGAAAGTGTTTAAACTCTTTAGGCGTTTTACAGGAATTGAAGGAAAGTAGAGCTGAAATTTTCAAATTTCATTTTTTTTTACAAAATTCATATGTAATACATTTTCTTCTGTACCACAGAAGGTTTTACCTGAGAAACGCGACTCAATATTTATTGCCCAGATTCTGCAGTTTTTATAAATATCCCACATGTGGCCCTAGTGTGATAATGGACTGAAACACAGGCCTCAGAAGCAAAGGAGCACCTCTTGGATTTTGGGGCCTCCTTTTTTCAGAATATATTTTAGGCACCATGTCAGGTTTGAAGAGGTCTTGTGGTGCCAAAACAGTGGAAACCCCCAAAAGTGACCCCCATTTTTTAAACTACACCCCTCAGGGAATTTATCTAGGGGTATAGTTAGCATTTTGACCCCACAGGTATTTTGCTATATTTTCTGGAGTTAGTCTGTGAAAATGAAAATCTACTTTTTTTCTGGAAAAACGTAAAAATTTCTAATTTTTGCAAGAAATAAAGGAGAGAAAGCACCCCAACATTTGTAAAGCAATTTCTCGCGATTACGGAAATACCCCATATGTGGTAATAAACTGCTGTTTGGACCCACAGCAGGGCTCAGAAGGGAAGGAGCGCCATTTGGATTTTGGAGCTCTGATTTTACTGGAATGGTTTTCAGTGCCGTGTCATGTTTGCAACGCCCTGGAGGGACCTAAACAGTGGAATCCCCCCAAAAGTGACCCCATTTTGGAAACTATACCCCTCAAGGAATTTTTCTAGTGGTATAGTTATCATTTTGACCCCACAGGTTTTTTGCTGAATTTATTGGAATTAGTCTGTGAAGATGAAAAGAGACTTTTTTTGGGAAAAAACACAGAATTTTCTAATTTTTATAAGGAATAAAGGAGAAAAAGCACCTCAACATTTGTAAAGCAATTTCTCCTGATTACGGAAATACCCCATTATGTGGTAATAAACTGCTGTTTGGACCCATGGCAGGGCTCAGAAGGGACCGAGCACCATTTGGATTTTGCAGCTCAGATTTTGCTGAATTGGTTTCTGGGGGCCATGTCGCATTTGCAGAGTCCCTGAAGTACCAGTACAGTAGAAATTCCCCAGATGTGATCCCAATTTGGAGACTATACCCCTGAAAGAATTAAATTAGAGGTGTAGTGAGCATTTTGAGCCCTCAGGTGTTTTATAGATTTTATTAGAATTGGTCCGTGAAAATGAAAACATTTTTTTTTTCCAATAACCTGTAGCTATAGCTCAGAATTTTTCAATTCCACAAGGAATACAGGAGAAAAGACACCCCAAAATGTGTTACACAATTTCTCCTGATTACGGAAATACCCCATATGTGGTTGTAAACGGCTATTTGGACATACGGCAAGGGTCTAAACGGAAAAAGTGCAATTTCGTTTTTGGAGTGGAGATTTTACAAAATTTGTTTTTGACGCCATGTTGCATTGCGCTGAGGTACGAGTACAGTGAAAACTCCAGAGAAGTGACCCCATTTAGGAAACTACACCCCTCAAGGAATTCATCTAGAAGTGTAGTGAACATTTTGACCCCCAAAGGTTTTGCAGAAATTAGTGCACAGCGGATGTTGCAGATTGAAAATTGACATTTTCCACATATATGCTATTTCAGTGCCCAATGCATTGGGCCCAGCTTGTACCACTGGAGACATAAGCCCCATAAATTGTTAAGCAGTTCTCCAGAGTACGGTAATACCCCATATGTGGTCATAAACCTCTGTTTGGGCACACTGCCAGGCCCAGAAGGAGCGCCATTTGGCTTTTGGAGCGCAGATTTTGCTTGGTAGTAGTTTTGTTTAGTGTTTTACTGGTGTTTCAGTTTATAATGTGGGGGCATATGTAATCTGTGCGGAGTACATACATTTTTTGCATGACACACTGTCGTTTTTATTGGTACCATGTTTGGCTACGCGCGACTTTTTGATCACTTTTTTATTCCATTTTTTTGGAAACAACGTGACCAAAAAAGGAAATTCTGCCATTGTTTTTTATGGTATTTTTTTTACGGTGTTCACCGTGCGGGATAAATAATATGATATTTTTTTAGGTCAGGCCGATACGAACGCGGCAATACCTATTATAACTAGTTTTTGTCTTTTTTTTTCTAATTATAAAGGGCTTGATCAGGGAAACAAGGCGATTATTGTTTTTATTACGTAATACTTGTATTTATTTATTTATCTAAAACTTTTTTTTCACTTTTTATTTTACACATACTAGGGGACTGGAAGATCTGATCTTCTGATCCTCTGTACAATACACTGCACTACTTCTGTATGTACTGATGTAGTGCAGTGTATTGTAACTGTCACTTTACAACTGACAGTTGAGCCTATTACGTCCTGCCTTGGGCAGGACCAAATAGGCTCCCGTACCTGGCAACCAGGAAGTCGTTGCTAGGCTTCCTGGTTGCCATTGCAACCATCAGAACCCCGCGATTTTTCGTGGGGGGGCGGGGGGGGGGCAATGGGGTGCAGAGGGAGCCCCCTCCCTCTGTATCAATCACTTAAATGCCGCTGTCGCTATTGACAGCGGCATTTAAGGGGTTAAACTACAGCGATCGGAGAGGACAGTGATCGCTGTAGTTGCAGTGGGATGTCGGCTGTATATTACAGCCGACATCCGATGAAGATGGAGCGAGCACAGCTCCTGTGCCCGCTTCATCCTCAGGGCGTTACTATACGCCCATTTTCGGGAAGGGGTTATTAAAAAGTTTTTTTTACACCGCTTTCTCTGATCTCCTCACGTATCTCACAGAAGTGAGGAGATCAGAGAAAGTGACAGGAGCTTTCTCCTGCAGACGACGTCACAGACGGCTGTGATTGGTCAGTCTTCAGAGACTGACCAATCACAGCAATCGCCGGCATTGGGGACTGCTAATTGGTCCCCAGGCCGGTAGCAGAGACGGTTAGCGGTCAATGACAGCTGCCGCCGCTGTTCTGTCACTATGTGATTTCACATAGTGACAGTTTATTCCTGCGCCGTAATAGTACGTCGAAGGTACGCTGGAATAAGCGGCCAGCGACGTACTATTACGTCGAAGGTACGCAAGGGGTTAAGGCGCAAGTTCCTAGACGACAACCACACCAGATCCCCGACAACAAACCGGGGGTTAGCAGAACGTCTTCTATCAGCCTGAATCTTTTGTACGCTCTGGGACGCATCTAGGTTCTTCTGAACCTGGGCCCAGACTGTGCACAGTTCCCGATGAACGTCCTCTACCTTGGGATTATTGGAACAACCAGGAGAAACGGAGGAGAACCTTGGATTAAACCCGAAATTACAGAAAAATGGGGAGACCCCTGACGAGTTACTGACCCGGTTATTCAGGGAAAATTCGGCGAGGGGAAGGAATGAGACCCAATCAAATTGACAGTCAGAGATGAAACACCTTAAATATTGTTCCAGGGATTGATTAGTCCTTTCCGTTTGGCCATTAGTTTCGGGATGGAAGGCGGAGGAGAAGGACAGATCAATCTCCAACTTTTTACAAAAAGCTCTCCAAAATAAGGAAACAAATTGTACCCCTCTGTCAGAAACTATATTGACTGGGGCCCCATGGAGACGCAGAATGTGTTTAACAAACAAAGAAGCTAACGTCTTGGCGTTAGGTAGTTTCTTAAGGGGCACAAAGTGGCACATCTTGCTGAAGCGGTCTACTACCACCCACACAACCGACTTGCCCTGAGATGGAGGCAAATCGGTGATAAAATCCATGGAGATATGGGTCCAAGGTCTCTGGGGAATGGGCAAAGAACGAAGTAAGCCCGCAGGTCGGGACCTAGGGGTCTTGGACCTAGCACAAACCTCACAAGCGGCGACGTAAGCACTAACGTCTTTAGGCAACCCAGGCCACCAATAGTTTCTTGTAATGAGGTGTTTGGTACCCAAGATGCCAGGATGACCAGATAGTGCGGAGTCATGGTTTTCCCTGAGTACCCTTAGTCGGTATTGCAGGGGGACAAACAGCTTGTCCCCAGGGAGGTTCCCGGGAGCTGAACCTTGATCAGCCGCAATGTCAGAGGCTAAATCAGAATCAGTGGCAGAAACGATTATACCAGGGGGTAAAATACAAGCAGGATCCTTCTCAGAAGGAGGATTGGCCATGAAACTACGTGACAGTGCATCAGCCTTAATATTTTTGGACCCAGCCCTATAGGTAACCAAGAAGTTAAATCTGGTAAAGAATAGCGCCCATCGAGCTTGTCTAGGATTAAGCCTCCGGGCAGATTCTAGGAAAACCAGATTCTTGTGGTCAGTAAGGACCGTTACCTGGTGTCTGGCCCCCTCCAGGAAGTGACGCCACTCTTCAAAAGCCCATTTAATGGCTAAAAGTTCGCGGTTGCCAATATCATAGTTACTCTCCGTGGGCGAAAACTTCCTAGAGAAGTAAGCACAGGGGCGGAGATGGGTGAGGGAGCTGGTACCCTGGGACAAGACGGCCCCCACTCCCACCTCGGACGCGTCAACCTCCATAATAAATGGCTCCCTTTGGTTGGGCTGAACCAGCACGGGGGCCGAGATAAAGCACTTCTTGAGGGTCTCAAAAGCCTGGACGGCCTCAGGAGGCCAGTGGAGGACATCAGCACCCTTGCGAGTGAGGTCCGTAAGAGGCTTAGCGACGACCGAGAAGTTGGCAATAAATCTCCTGTAATAGTTAGCGAACCCCAAAAAACACTGTAGCGCCTTCAGGGAGGCAGGTTGGACCCATTCCGCCACAGCCTGAACCTTGGCAGGGTCCATGCGGAATTCATGAGGAGTGAGGATTTGACCCAAAAATGGTATCTCCTGTACCCCAAACACACATTTTTCGGTTTTCGAAAACAGATTATTTTCCTGGAGGACCTGGAGGACCTTCCTGACATGCTCCACGTGGGAGGACCAGTCCTTGGAAAACACCAGTATGTCATCAAGGTACACTACAAGAAAATTTCCCAGGTAATCTCTCAGAATTTCATTAATAAAATTCTGGAAGACGGCAGGGGCATTACACAACCCAAAGGGCATGACCAGGTATTCGAAATGACCTTCGGGCGTGTTGAACGCAGTCTTCCACTCATCCCCCTCTTTGATGTGGATAAGGTTAAATGCCCCCCGTAGATCGAACTTAGAGAACCATTGGGCCCCCTGAACCTGATTAAAAAGATCCGGAATCAAAGGAAGGGGATACTGGTTCCTTACTGTGACCTTATTCAAGTTCCGATAGTCAATGAACGGCCTAAGACCACCATCCTTCTTCCCCACGAAGAAGAAGCCAGCACCTACAGGAGAAGTCGAGGGGCGAATGAAACCCTTGGCCAGGCATTCTTGGATATACTCCCTCATAGCTTCACGTTCAGGACATGAAAGATTAAATATCCTACCCTTAGGAAGCTTAGCACCAGGTACCAAATCGATGGCGCAATCGTAATCTCTATGAGGGGGCAACACCTCGGAGGCCTCCTTAGAAAACACATCAGCGAAGTCCTGAACAAACTCAGGTAGCGTGTTTACCTCCTCACGGGGAGAAATAGAGTTAACCGAAAGACATGACGTCAGGCATTCACTACCCCATTTGGTGAGATCCCCAGTATTCCAATCAAACGTGGGATTATGCAGCTGCAACCAGGGAAGACCTAATACCAGATCGGACGATAATCCCTGCATCACCAGTACAGAGCACTGCTCCAAATGCATGGAGCCAACAAGGAGTTCAAAAACAGGAGTATGCTGAGTAAAATAACCATTAGCAAGAGGAGTGGAGTCGATACCCACTAGCGGGACAGGATAAGGCAAATCAATAAAAGGCATTTTTAGAGACATAGCAAATTCCACAGACATGATATTAGCAGATAAGCCAGAATCCACGAAGGCACTGCCAGTGGCAGACCGGCCAGCAAACGAGACCTGAAAGGGAAGCAAAATTTTATTGCGTTTCATATTAACGGGAAATACCTGTGCGCCCAAGTGACCTCCCCGATGATCACTTAGGCGCGGAAGTTTTCCGGCTGCTTATTCTTGCGCCTGGGACAGGTGTTCAGTAGATGCTTGTTATCCCCACAATAGAAGAAGAGACCATTCTTCCTGCGGAACTCTCTACGTTGTCGAGATTCCATGAACAGATGCCAATTGCAAATTCAACACTTGGAATCAACTCCAGACCTTTTAACTCCTTAATTTGTCAAGAAATAACAAAAAAATAGGCCACACAAGCCATTAAACTGGTTATACATCAATTGTCCAATTACATTTGAAACTGTGAAAATGAAGGATTATGTAAAAAAATTGCTTTAATTCCTAAACGATTCATGCAATATTTTTGTTAAACCCCTTGAATTAAAGCTGAAAGTCTACATTTAATCACATCCTGATTGCTAAGTTTCTAACCCATTGTGGTGGAGTTCAGAGGCGAAGTTATGATAATTGTGTCACTGTTTAACCCGTTAGTGACCGGCCCATCGTGTTTCTACGTCGGTCACTAACGGGCCTTATTCCGATGCCATAGACTTTTTACGTCGCGGCATCGGAATAAGTAAACAGAGCAGGGAACTGTCAGATCTCCCTGCTCTCAGCTGACAGAGGCAGCTGAGGGCTGGGAGCGTCCTTGCTCTGCCGTGTGAGATCGATATTCGTATCGATCTCACACGTTTAACCCCTCCGATGCGGTGCTCAATAGCGAGCACCGCATCTGAGTGGTTTTGGAGAGAGGGAGGGAGCTCCCTCTCTCCCCCACCGACACCTGGCGATACGATCGCCGAGTGTCTGTGTCTCTAATGGCAGCCGGGGGTCTAATAAAGGCCCCCAGGCTGCCTGGAGTGAATGCCTGCTAGATCATGCCGCAGGCATGACCTAGCAGATGCCTGTCCGTGTTAAACGGACAGGCAGTAATACACTGCAATACAAAAGTATTGCAGTGTATTATAAATGCGATCGCAGAATCGCATATTATAGTCCCCTAATGGGACTAGTAAAAAAGTGAAAAAAAAGTTTAATAAAGTTAATTTAAAAAAAAATGTGAAAAAAAATGAAAAACCCAGCTTTTCCCCTTACAAAATGCTTTACTATTAAAAAAACAAAATAAAGTTAAAAAGTTACACATATTTGGTATCGCCGCGTCCGTAACGACCCCGACTATAAATCTATTACATTATTTAACCCGCACGGTGAACGCCGTAAAAAAAATAATAAAAAACTATGGAAAAATTGCTGTTTTCTGTGAATACTGACTTTAAAAAAATTTAATAAAAAGTGATCAAAAAGTCGCATCTACTCCAAAATGGTACCAATGAAAACTACAAGTCGTCCCGCAAAAAAAAAAAGCCCTCATACAACCGTATCGGCGAAAAAATAAAACCGTTACGGCTCTTCAAATATGGAGACACAAAAACAAATAATTTTGAAAAAAAAGCGTTTTTACTGTGTAAAAGTAGTAAAACATACAAAAACTATACAAATTTGGTATCGTTGCAATCGTAACAACCCGCTGAATAACGTTATTTTGTTATTTATACCACACGGTAAACGGCATAGATTTAGGACGCAAAAAAGAGTGGCGAAATTTCAGATTTTTTTCTATTCCCCCCCAAAAAAAAGTTAATAAAAGTTAATCAATAAATAATATGTACCTAAAAATGGTGCTATTAAAAACTGCAACTTGTCCCGCAAAAAACAAGACCTTATACAGCTATGTCGACGCAAAAATAAAAAGGTTATAGCTCTTGGAATGCGACGATTGAAAAACGTAAAAAATAGCTTGGTCATTAAGGTCCAAAGTAGGCTGGTCATTAAGGGGTTAAATACTTCTGGACCCAACTATATACATAAATAACAGAACTACTAATGAGCGTTACAAATATAGACGTAAATTCTAACCCATGATGAATGAATGTGTGAAACACTGTTTACTAAAATTGCCTATACCTGCTCTCTGGGTAAATTTTAGAGTGCAAGCAGAGTGACAAAATTGCCAAGTATCAGCAGCCATATGCGTGTCTAGTTAACAGTGAAGTAAAGCAGGTTTTGATTTAGACAAAAAAATATCAAATGTGAGTCAAATGTGCTCAGTTTCAACTTGAAAGCATTGTGAAGAGGTTATTAGGTAAGTAATGACATCAGGTTGATAACATTATTGGTATAGCTAAATATTACAAAACAAAGATCCGTGTATATCATGCACACAGGTGAACATGTTCTGTTGTATATACTGTAGATAGTTCACTAATGTCTAAACTTGTACACACCCTAAAGCATAACAAATTGGGAGTTCAGATAAACATTTTATTCAACTACACTATGTCAATGCAGACTCTTATAACATACTGACAAACCTAGTTCCGTTAGCTGCGATTTACAAATAAGTTTTAATGTACCTAAAAAGTATCTTCATTATTTTGTTACACCTATCCCTGCCAGTACTTAACCTTTCTTATTTACCAGAATCCAGTCATGTGTCGTCCATGTGATGCAATATCACGTGATCACGGCAGAAAATTGAGATCCACAATGACATCATGTCATGTAGTGGTGATTGGCAGCTGCAGTCACATGTAATGTTCCCTCTAAGTCTTGGCAGCTCCTGAGCGGAGCAGTTAGGGAGCAGGGCAAGTCTCCATCAATGGTGGGCGATCTGATGACCAAAAGTAATACCCCCAGTAAACGCTAATATAGCGTACTAAATAAGATAATAAGAAAACTTATTTTAAATTAGTTTTATTTACTTTTTTAAATACTTTAATATTACAAGTCCACCAGTAAAATAGACGACAGTTATAAACACCAATTATAGGCATCAATGAAAGAATCCCTCATTACACCACTGTCCTTATAGATAGCGCCTCACAGACCCCCTGTACATAGATTCTTCCCCCTGTAGATAGCGCCACACACAGCCACCCCCTGTTGATAGCGCCACACAGATCCCCCTATAGAGAGCGCAAAACAGAGCCCCCAGTAGACAGAGCCACACAGACCCCCTGTAGATAGCGCCACACATAATCCCCTGTAAATAGCGCCACACATACCCCCTGCAGATAGCGCCACACAGACCTGCCCTGTAGATAGTGCCACACAGACCCCCTGTAGATAGTGCCACACAAACCCCCCTGTAGATAGTGCCACATAACCCCCTGTAGATAGGCCCACACAACCCCCTGTAGATAGTGACACACAGTCCCGCTGTAGATAGTGCCACAGTCCCCTGTAGATAGTGCCACACAGCCTCCTTGTGTATATAGTGCCACACAGCCCCGCTCTCCCCTTGTATATAGCGCTACACAGCCCCCCTCTCCCCTTGTATGTAGCGCTGACAGCCCCCATTGTATATAGCACTACACAGCCCCCTTCTCCCCTTGTATATCGTGCTAAACAGCCCCAGTCTCCCCTGGTATATAATGCTACACAGCCCCCTTTCCCCTTGTATATCGTGCTACACAGCCGCCCTCTCCCCTTGTACATAGTGCTACACAGCCCCCTCTCCCCTTGTATATAGCACTACACAGCCCCCTCCTCCCCTTGTGTATATAGTGTTACACAGCCCCCCTCCTCCCCTTGTGTATATAGTGTTACACAGCAATACCCCCTGTATATAGTGCTATACAGCCCCACTCCTCCCCTTGTATATAGCGCTACACAGCCCCTCTCTCCCCTTGTATATAGCACTACACAGCCCCCTTTCCACTTGTACATAGCGCTACACAGCCCCTCTCTCCCCTTGTATAATGCGCTACACAGCCCCTCTCTCCTTTTGTATATAGCGCTACACAGCCCCCCTCTACCCTTGTATATAGCGCTACACAGCCCCCTTCTCCCCTTGTGTATATAGCATTACACAGCCCCTCTCCCCTTGTATATAGTGCTACACAGCCCCCCTCTCCCCTTGTATAAAGTGCTACACAGCCACCCTCTCCCCTTGTATATAGTGCTACACAGCCCCCCGTCTTCCCTTGTATATAGTGAACACAGCGCCCCTCCTCCCCTTGTGTATATAGTGTTACACAGCCCCCCTCCTCCCCTTGTGTATATAGTGTTACACAGCCCCTCTCCTCCCCTTGTGTGTAGCGCTACACAGTCCCCCTCTACCCTTGTATATTGTGCTACACAGCCCCCCTCTTCCCTTGAATATCGTGCTACACAGCCCCCCTCTTCCCTTGTATATAGTGCTACACAGCCGCCCTCCTCCCTTGTATATAGTGCTACACAGCCGCCCTCTCCCCTTGTATATAGTGCTACACAGCCCCCCTCTCCCCTTGTATATAGTGCTACACAGCCCCCTCCTTCCATTGTGTATATAGTGTTAGACAACAATTCCCCCCTATATATAGCGCTACACAGCCCCCCTCTCCGTTTGTTTTTTAGTGCTACACAGCCCCCCTCTCCCTTTGTATATAGCGCTACACAGCCCCCCTCTCCCACAGCTCCTTAAAAAAAAAAAAGATTGTACTTACCTTACCCCGTTCCCGCGTCAGACAGAGCTCTACACTGCCTCTCAGACGAGACGCATGTGCAGAAGTCATCACGCCGACCTGCATGACTTTCAGTGCCATATAAGCTTCAGGCTTAACGTGACCTGCAGCCTATAGTATTCATCCTGAGGACGCACATACAAGTGAATGTGACGCCACTGCATCCACCCGCCACCTGTGACAGTGCATGGGCTTTAAACTTTAGTGAGCGGCCAGACTGTGGAACACTGGTCACATGATGTGATATCATATGAACATCATGTCATCGCTTATAGATAGTATAAGAAGGACCTGGGATCACAGAACCCCTAAGGTTAGCAATTTTTTTTATTTTCTAGTTTTAGGAATATTAGAAAATAGTTATATATCCGGGAAAACCCACTTAACTTCAGAAGGCACTTATCACAGAACAATAGCTCAACAAGTGTTCAAATTCAAGAGCACGGTTGATACATTTCTAATGTAATGTTTCGAAGAATTGTCCCATAACTCAAAGATATTGAAATTTATCAAGTATTGTTCTAGAGGAAACCTTTTACAGCATGTATTTAGGTCAGATCTTACATGGTGATTAACGCCTCAATGACCAAGCCTATTTGGGCCTTAATGACAAGCTAAATTTATTCGTTTTTGCTTCTCATTCTTCTCTGCATTTTAGCAGCCATAAATTTGTAATTTTTTTTTATTGATGTGGCAGAATAATGCTTTGTTTTGTGCAGATAGAAGTTTATTTTTTTTGCTGCTGTTTGATGATACATATCAATTACCATGTAATTCATATTTAAAAATGTTTGCGGTGCAAATATTGAAAAAAAGCTGATTTCTATTGTTTTGGGTTTTATTTAATGTATGGGCAATAAAACTTATTTCATACTAAATAATCGGGGGTATATATATTTTTTTTTTCTGGCCGACACTTTTTTTAAATTACATTTTTATTATATTATTTCTTATTTTTTCTACTGGTGCCTCACCAACCATGACATGGTGATTGCTAGGCCTCACCATTAGTCAAAGTCCCATGGCAAAATGAAAAATGTATCTTAATTTGTCTTTCATTTGTCTCCTAAATCCAGCATAATGTTAAAAAAAGCATAAAAGTTGTCAATTACACTACCGTTCAAAAGTTTAGGGTCACTTAGAAATTTCCTTATTTTTGAAAGAAAAGCACAGTTTTTGTCAATGAAGATAACATTAAATTAATCAGAAATACACTCTATACATTGTTAATGTGGTAAATGACTATTCTAGCTGCAAACATCTGGTTTTTAATGCAATATCTACATAGGTGTATAGAGGCCCATTTCCAGCAACCATCACTCCAGTGTTCTAATGGTACATTGTGTTTGCTAACTGTGTTAGAAGGCTAATGGATGATTAGAAAACACTTGAAAACCCAATTATGTTAGCACCGCTGTAAACAGTTTTGCTGTTTAGAGGAGCTATAAAACTGACCTTCCTTTGAGCTAGTTGAGAATCTGGAGCATTACATTTGTGGGTTCGATTAAACTCTCAAAATGGCTAGAAAAAGAGAGCTTTCATGTGAAACTCGACAGTCTATTCTTGTTCTTAGAAATGAAGGCTATTCCATGCGAGAAATTGCCAAGAAACTGAAGATTTCCTACAATGGTGTGTACTACTCCCTTCAGAGGACAGCACAAACAGGCTCTAACCAGAGTAGAAAGAGAAGTGGGAGGCCCCGCTGCACAACTGAGCAACAAGACAAGTACATTAGAGTCTCTAGTTTGAGAAATAGACGCCTCACAGGTCCTCAACTTGCAGCTTCATTAAATAGTACCCGCAAAACGCCAGTGTCAATGTCTACAGTGAAGAGGCGAATCTGGGATGCTGGCCTTCAGGGCAGAGTGGCAAAGAAAAAGCCATATCTGAGACTGGCTAATAAAAGGAAAAGATTAATATGGGCAAAAGCACACAGACATTGGACAGAGGAAGATTGGAAAAAAGTGTTATGGACAGACAAATCGAAGTTTGAGGTGTTTGGATCACACAGAAGAACATTTGTGAGACGCAGAACAACTGAAAAGATGCTGGAAGAGTGCCTGACGCCATCTGTCAAGCATGGTGGAGGTAATGTGATGGTCTGGGGTTGCTTTGGTGCTGGTAAAGTGGGAGATTTGTACAAGGTAAAAGGGATTTTGAACAAGGAAGGCTATCACTCAATTTTGCAACGCCATGCCATACCCTGTGGACAGCGCTTGATTGGAGCCAATTTCATCCTACAACAGGACAATGCCCCAAAGCACACCTCCAAATTATGCAAGAACTATTTAGGGAAGAAGCAGGCAGCTGGTATTCTATCTGTAATGGAGTGGCCAGCGCAGTCACCAGATCTCAACCCCATAGAGCTGTTGTGGGAGCAGCTTGACTGTATGGTACGCAAGAAGTGCCCATCAAGCCAATCCAAATTGTGGGAGGGGCTTCTGGAAGCATGGGGTGAAATTTCTCCCGATTACCTCAGCAAATTAACAGCTAGAATGCCAAAGGTCTGCAATGCTGTAATTGCTGCAAATGGAGCATTCTTTGACGAAAGCAAAGTTTGAAGGAGAAAATTATTATTGCAAGTAAAAATAATTATTTCTAACCTTGTCAATGTCTTGACTATATTTTCTAGTCCTTTTGCAACTCATTTGATAAATATAAGTGTGAGCTTTTATGGAAAACACAAAATTGTCAGGGTGACCCCAAACTTTTGAACGGTAGTGTACGTTGCTAAATATTAAAAATTTGTGAAGCCATGGAAAGCATATTATCACCTTTACCAAAGTTGCCTCCCCTGCTGAGCCTCACCAACAACTAGGGGGTGCCTCACAATTTGAAAGGGCATTGCTCTAGGGTGTCCCCTTTGATCATGCTGTGGTCAAGGTCCGTGGTAACAATTGGATTAAACTCCAGGATTGGAGGTTCCTCCGATTCCAGCTGTAAAGCAGGAGGCTGCAGTAAGAACCTGAGCTGTTAGTAACAGCTCTTTCTTAGCGCAGAAGAGCTCAGGGAGCCGTTAGCACTGCTCTACTGCAGCTAAATGAGGTTTCTGCAGACTGAGGACACGCATCGCGCACAAAAGACAATGGGTGATCGTTAAGAGGATAATAGTGGCCAAGTTAGTTCTGTCATGTCCCCACACAGGTCTTCACTTGGTATACTGCTCATGTTTTACATTTACATGCATAAGCACTGAATGGCAGGGAATGTTTCGTGCCCTGCCAATCAGCACCTTTCAACAACACAAGCGGCACAATGGCATGATCGCTTGCATCGTTGAAAGGTGCGGATTGGCAGGGCAGAATGCATTCTGCCCTGCCATTCAGCACAGGTGCATTGTATGGCCCTATTATATTTTGGGAGCGTAGTGTGTGGCAGCATGAGAATTTTATCTTTATTTAAATGTGCAGAAATGTTTGAAAAGTGAGAAGCTGAAGACATCTGAGCGGCAAACTTCAGAAATGGGCTGTGGCCTGGAGAAGTCATCATAGAGGTCTGGACCGGATGGAGAAGAAAAGAGAAAAAGAACAACTAGAATCTGAGAAGACGTCACCTGTGAGTCACCTGATGTAAATGTTTATTCTGCCTCTAATCAGTACTGTAGTCACTGTATGAGCCGCAGCGAGATGATGGGTGGTATGATTATTTTTTTTGTGAAACAGCAACTCCTAGCATATCCTTAATATTGTTCGGGCCATGCTGGAAGCTGTACGGCAGGAGTTGCACTAAATTGAGCTTTACTTGTGCTGGTGCTGATTTATGTACTGAGCTTTGTTCTGGTGCTGTATTTATGCGGTATATATATATATATATATGTATAGAGTGAGCCTGGATCTGGTACTGTATATATGTACTGAGCTTGGTTCTGGTGTTGTATTTATGTACTGAGCTTGGTTCTGGTGCCATATATATGTACTGATCTTCGTTCTGGTGCTGTGTATATATATACTGAGCTTGGTTCTGGTGCTGTATATATGTAAGAGCTTGGCTCTGGAGCTGTAATTATATACAGCCATTTCTATTTTCGCCTCAGGCAGCAGAAAAGCTACAATCGGACCTATTCATTTGCTCACTGAAGTGGGTCCCTTAGGATTTCACTTTGGTGAAAAGATCAGGTCCTATCACGGAGCCGCGGCAAGTTTTTTACACCAAAGTAAAACTGCAAGGGCCCGCTAGAGAGAAACATGTTTACATAATGTCCGCTCCTCCTCATCTACAGTGGCTTGACAGCGTATGGGTAGGAGAAAAGAAGGGGATACCTCATTACAAGCGCAGTGATGGGAGTTTTGAGCCCAGAGGAATCGGATAGGGGAAATAGGAGTAGCAGTCTTCTGACGCAGTGAGTGATGTCAGGTTGCTGCTGCCCGGAGTCTCCTCAAATAATCTCCTCCTGCCCCCATAGAAAGCAAATATCTTACCTATGTCTGTATTAGGTCTTCTTAACACTGTAGCACACCACAGTATCACTAGCAGCTCTTACCAACGGGTCTTATCTCCTGTGCTGTGTAACGCGACAAAAACCTGTCTTCTCCCCCTAGTTACATAGGTGGCACTATCTTTGAGGGGGTGTGGCACTATGTACAGAGAGACACTGTGGCGCTATCTACATGGGCACTGTGTGTGGCACTATCTACGTAGGCACTGGCACTTTATATGTGGGCACTGGCACTAGGGGCAGCTAAGGGGCATCATACTGTATGGCGCAGCTAAGGCAGCATTATACTGTAAATGGGCAGGTATGGGGCATTATACTGTATGGGGCAACTAAGGGGGCATTATACTGTATAGTGGCAAGTAAAGGGGCATTATACTGTATGGGGGCAGCTACTGTATGGGGGCATTATACTGTATGGGGGAAGCTATAGGGGCATTATACTGTATAGAGCAGATGTGGGGGCATTATACCGTATGGTGGCAGCTAAGGGGGCATTATACTGTATAGTGGCAGCTAAAAGGGCATTATACTGTATGGGGACAGCTACTCTATAGTGGCAGCTATAGGGGCATTATACTGTATGGAGCAGCTGTGGGGGCATTATACCGTATGGTAGCAGCTAAGGGGGCATTATACTGTATGGCATCAGTTATGGGGTATTATACTATATGGGGGAATCTATAGGTACACTATACTGTATGGGGGCATTATGCCGTATGGTTGAGCTATGGGGCATTATACTGCATGGGGGAATTGTACTGTATGGGGGCATCTGTGTTGGCACCTAGTGTCTACTCCCAGTGCCTACACTGTTTCCCTTTTTTTTCCCCCACAGAGCCGCTGTCTCTTCCCTCTCACTCCACAGAGCCCATGTCAGGTTGCATCTCCCCATGCCCACTCTCCCACCCCTGCCACTTTGAATTTTCCCAGCCCTCTCCTTCCCTTCACCCACCGAGCCCTGGCACTTAGACACTTAGTCTCTCTCCTTTGCTCTCTGATACCCAACTCCTTTCTCTGCCCCTCCAAAGAGAATCTGCTAGTTTGCTTTTCACTGTGCTCTACTATAATAAAGGGGGCCCAGACTCCTTGGCAGTATGAGGCCCAGAAATTCCTGATGGCGGCCCTGTCCCTAGCAACTGTACATAACATTCTATACAGGCCTCTGCCTGCACGGCCTCCTCCCTGCATCCCTGTCACTCATGTTGTATTAGCCATATCCTGATGCAGCTGCAGTGAAGTATCTGTTATAGAACCTGTGGGTCCTGCATTCTACTTCCCTTAGGCAGTATTTCATCCACCCATTAAAGAGTTAGTAAATCTAGTTCTAAAACCTTGTAGTCCAAGAAGAAGCGCAGTGACAATATGTGAGTGAACATTTCTTGGTTAGAGTTACATTTCAGCTTGTACAGGGTTAGACACAGGCAGATGAATTGACCCTCCAATGAGCTGAGAAAAGCAGCTGCAGCTACCAGCAAGAACAGGACTGTAAAAAGCCTTAAATAAGTGCTAAAAAGTAGAATTTATGTACTAAATATGTACTATTGGTGATGACATGCACAACAGAGCATATTAAGGAGCTTTATTTAGTCTGCCCAGAATTATTCTTTAATATATATTTTTTTGCTCTATTTTATTTGAAAAGAAAAACAAAAATCAAATTATTTTTTTTTTGGGGGGCGACATAAAAAATACTACTAATATTTTTGCTTTCAGAATACAAACTTAATAACAAACTTAGCTAGGGTTACTAATCGAAAGCCATGTCAGTTCCTTACTAGTGCTACATGTGTACTGATTCCAAAAAGTCTGGATATAAAATTAGACTCATCTGTAATATTCTCTAACATTTTTGCTGTGGTGTAATAGCACTGGCCCCATGTCCCTTACTTACTAGACATTCTGGCAAAATAGTGGCAAGGAGGCAAATATAGTTGGACAATGTAGTAAGAAAGTATCGCTTTAATATCATAGTGAGATCATTCAATGAAGATAATACAGTTACTAATGTTAAAATAGCACACCGCATAATTGTCAATCCTCCTGCTGATCATTTTCAGAATACATATACCAAATTCTGGGTACAAATTTAGTACAATTCTTTTCAGTAGAACACTTTTTTGATGTTGTTTCAGAAATATTCATTAGGGTGAATTCACATACTGCCGCACTGCTGTAGATTTTTTATGTGGATTCACCACTAAAAATCTGCAGCAATTTATGGTACAATACGTGTGGATGAGGTTTTCAAAACCCCATTCACATGTTGCAGAGACAAATCATGCGGAATTGAAGGCATGCTGTGGATTTTTTTAATCTGCAGCTTGTCAATTCTGCTGTGAATTGGTTGTATATTTTTACAGTGGATTTCACCCTTTGCAATGCATAGAGTGATCCGCATCAATATATCCGTGTGAAGGATGGTTTATTTGCTTATATTCTCTGTATGAAATTACATTGTGAATTATCAAGCAGGATGCCGAATTACTAAGATATGTATTATGTGAAAGTGATTATGATAATGTTTAAATGATTTAGTTTCGTGCAGCAGCCATCTTGTCTGGAGTTCCCATCTTGGTTCTTTTGTAGTGAATAGGAAAGTTATTGTTCCTTTAATACAAGTAATGTTGATTTCGTATGTTTTATCTTCGACCTTGGTTCCCATGCGAAGTTTGTAGAGAATGGACAGGGAGTGAGATGGGAGAGTGGCAAGTATGCGAGAGGGAAGGTCTCCCCCATCTCCACGAGAATATTCTGTCCAAGAGAGATAAGGCCACCTGCAAACCTAATGTGTGAAGAATTATAATGATGTATCTGGGATGTATTTTATTGTATGCTTTTTACTGAATAACAAATATTGTCACATTGTCTCTGATTGGTTAACCTCAAGCCTACACCCCTTCTGAATATCAGTCTAACAGTTTGAGCTGGGAAATAAATCCTTCAGAGGAGCATTTTGAGCATATCAGCATGTCTGTGTGTTTTCTTCTTCTCTCTCGATATATATCGGTGAAATATCCTAATTAGGATACTGAATATTGGGGCCTGGCCTTGATAGTCTGTTTGGACTCATATAAATTTCAGTCTAATATATTTTGAGCCATTGATTTCCACGACATCCGCATGTGACAAACAAAATCCGAGCCATTAAAAGTCCCCAGCATGTGGGCTCAGACTAAGTATCTCTAGCAAAATCTGATTTATACATGAATATAATTACTGTAGATGTACAAGCAAACACCTGAAATTATATTGCAAAATAATTAATTTTGTTATTAATGTATATTTGCTGTTTTTGCTCAACTCAAATTTAATTGTACTTGACAGATATTGTTCTAGTTTTTTTTCTTTACATTTGAGCACCATACAACACTGACATTTATTGAAACTCAGAATTTGTTAAAGTGTTGCACTCAAATGCAACCATCATGAATGGAGAAGTCATTTTTTAAACAGTTATGGTAGAACTACATATTGGAAATATATTTGCATTCCTGCATTTTACAAAGTGTGGTTTGTGCAGTATTTTAGATAAAAAATATTCTAGAAAAATAATTAATTCGTAACAGTACTTGAGTTGCTTAAGGATTATTGCATTTAGGGCCCTAGTTGCAATGGAAAACTCTTCACACTGGAGACACATAGGCTCTTTGCACACTATGTTTGCAGTGTTCGTTGGAGGTATATATTGGAAAATACTCCCTACGTATTCTTCTGACAAAATGCCAGAACAGTATGCCACTCTATAAATGTTTTTCTAAAAAATGTTTTTTTTGCAGGATGCCTCTGTATTAAATAGCACAGTTGACTATGTTATTCAATACAGTATAAAAAAAAGGCACAACAAAGCATACCTCAGGTCAATGGGACCCTATAGATATGTTTGGTGTATGCACCTTGTTACTCACCTCTCCATGGTGTCCAGCACCATTCCCCTGTGCCCTGCTGGTGGCCTTCGGCAGTTACTCACCTCTCCATAATCCATCATAATTCACCTGCTCCTCAGTGGCAGGTTGCTGTAGTCTCTGCCTGGCTGTTTCTGGTTGCTATGGCAATCTATGGAGTAGATTGATAACATCACCCCATTGGCCAAATTCAAAATGTTTCGACACTGGTTGCCTCCCTAGGCTTAGGATGTGATGTTGAATTTCCCTTGTAGTTCAGAATGAATCACTACGCGCCATTCTTCCAATCAGACGATCCATCCATGCAGAGGTTTGCCTCCGTGCAACTCTTGCTGTCATTCCCATTTGTTGTTGTTATCCCAACCTCCGGGACACGTAACGTTGAACAGTGTTGACATCTCAGCCTAGGCGCGTAGCCATCTGTCGGAGTGACAAACCACGGTCTCTCAGTTCAAGGATTTTGCCCTCTCAGTTTGCGACAATTGTTGATAACTGGCACGTCGATGAACAGGAGGCATCACACAATCATCCCACACCACTTGATCTGTATTTTGAGGATTCATGTGGCTAACAAACTTTGCTTTTTAATCTGGCTTTTATTCCCCTACCCCTACCACAAGGTGCTTGAAAATTAGAACATTTGCATATCTTAGTGACACATGCTACTTTCTCGATTTGCATAACCTTATGGCTTGTCCTTCTTGGTGTTACAATTTCAATGTTGAGGAGTGTATATGTATACATTTCCATAATCAAATTATTTTTTTTATATTTGGAAGAAGCCTTCAATGTTATGTTAGAATAAAATTCTGTAAGCTTAAGGCACCATGCACACGACAAAGCCCATAATCACAGTCCGTGGTCCTGCATTTTGGCAAAGTACGGGAGCATGGTCTGTAAAAAGCAAAATATAGGAAATGTCCTGTCTTTTGCGGAGGCTTTATACAGCCCGGATACCTTGCCGTAAGAATACGGGAAGGTGTCTGTGGTCAATAGAAATGAATGGATCCGTAATTGTGGACTGTAACTACGGTCCGCAGTCACGGACAAAATCTATGGTCGTGTGCATGGGGCCTAAAGGCATCTAAGAAATGCCCCGGACAAAAAAAAGACCAGAACTCCCATTCAGAATGCCTAAAAAAATCACGCTTTCTATGCAAATTAAACTTCCTGCTCAGCGGATTGGCCTGTAGCAAAGATAGAAATGAACACCCGCCCTCTAAATTCTTCATAGTACATAAGAGATTGAACGGTCGTTGTTCTGGTTGCAGAAAAAAATTTAATTTAACTTGGCAGAAGCAAGAGATGAATAACCTCAACCATACAGCAGATCTTACCCATATATGACTGCTTTATTGTGCAATACAACCACATCATACTATTATTTAGTAATGGTAGCACATTCCATGTATAGCTTTTTTGTCTGCCTGTTTCTAGTGCTCTTCGGAGAACCCTGTACAAGCTGCAATGTTATATAAAAAGGATCTCTTTACTCACAGACTGTCACTGTGTTCCCTGTTGGACTATAAAGTTTGAGATGGAAGAACATTTTATTATTTCTTAATTTAATTTAAATTGTTAAATGAAGCACAGCCTGGAAAAAAGCAAAATACTGGACCTGCAGGTTCTGTAAGGGCATGACCACACATGGCGGAATTCCTCCGCAACTGTCCGCAGCAATGCCGCACAGAATCCGCATTGCGGATTCCGCTGCGGATTTTGGCAAAGTGCTGCGGATTGCCTTGCGGATTTAGTTGCGGATTTCGTTGCGGATTTCAAAGGCAAGTCTTCCAAAAAGGGAACTGACATCATTTGTGAGTTCAGTTCCTATGACGACGAGCTGGACACACCCATGGCATGTATAAGTGTGGCCAGAAAGAGAAGTGAATCTCGCCGGAGAAGTATACTAGTCCGAAGTGTGGGATAATGCCTGACATCCAGGAGCAACCACTTCAATTACGCCGACAATATTTGATTCTGCTGCTGCGCACCATAGTCAGCATTGTCCGTCGTCGGATTTTTAATTATAGGCTGAGCTGGGCACGACGTTTCGTCGAGTGCACGTTTGGCATCATGGCAAATCAGTGGCGGGTCTTTACCTCGCCCATGCAATTGGAGGAAACCACCGTTGATGCGGTCATCAAGGCATGTTGTGTCCTCCATAACTACCTCCAGGAATACCGTCAAGAAGTTGAGGGCGACTCACTTCTGCCCTATGTTGGCAGTGCCATTAACTGGGGTTCTGCTGGTCAGGGCAGTAGTGGTGTACGCGTACGAGATATTTACTCGGATTATTTCCTCACTTCTGAAGGGCCCGTACCTTGTCAATACTCCTGTGTTGGCGGGGTGCGGCCAACCCAGCAGTAATCGGTTTAATGTCCAAACAGTAGGCAATTCTGTCAATGATACTCCTATGGAATGGAAAATTGTGTGTTGGATGTGCTTCCTTTGCAATAAAATAATGCACTATTACTTGGATTTGGCCTAAGTGTGTGTATTTGAGTAATCACATGTCTGAATAGGGAGTATGATGTAGAGGTTGCCTTTCTTGGTTGAGCACACCATAGCATCTCAAACCACACAGTATTTACTAAATGAAAACGGCCACACCGTGACCAATCGTTATCGTCCCCTTGATGCCCTCCCGCATTTTGGCCTCCTCCCATCCAAATCAAAAAAAACACAAGTCAGAGTCATAAATTCAACGGAACTTTGATGGAACGTATGCACATCACAACTACATACGAGTCGAATCATGTAAGTAACAAACATTAAATACGTGCTACACTAGCGACCAAAAAAAGAACAAAACATACTACAATATGTGGAAGCGCGGGGGGCTTAATTGTGGATGCGACGAGGGGGCAGAGGAGGAGGTTGAGGTAGGGGGCATGTATGCCGCAGAGGTGGGAGGATGGATCTGAAGAGGTGGGAGAGTGGACGAGTATGGGGTGGGCAAAGGGTTTGGGACATTGGGGTATGGGCGGAAAGTGGAACGAGAGGGATGTCCATGAGTCCAGGGGGAAAAATAGGGATCGGGCTGCAGGGAGGGTGCAGAGGCAGGAGGTGGGGCGTGCGGCACAGCGGCAGACGTGTCAGCCCTACGGCCAGTTAGGGTGCGCATGTGAAAAATGAGATCTCCCACATCGGGTAGGGGCTGGGGGGCCTCAAATATATCGGCCAGGGCGAAGACACAGGTCATATATGCCGCCCGGCGAGTATTTTCCATCTCGCGACATCGGCCACCAACGGCATTCCCGAAACTGGTGTATTGATCTTCGGCCTCCACCCTCCGAATCATGCGCATGGCTTGGCCCTCTACCGTGTCACTTTGGTCTGCTGGCGTCTGGCGCTTTCGGCCACCCACTCTTTGGCGCGGTCGGGAAGTTCCTGCCGTGGGGGCTGGAGAGGTGTCGCCACGCGGAGTTGCTGGTGCCGGGGTTGGCTGGTAGGGCGCATCTTCCGCAGCCACAATTGATGACGAGCCTGCCACGGCCTGCTGCTGCACCTGGCCACGTGCACTCCCTTGTGGCGTCCGGGGTGGTACATTTCCGGACGTTCTGCAGGGAAAAAAACGCTCATTGACTTAGGGGATTCTGAAGACATTTCTCCGACAGTTTGTCAGTCGCTAATCTCGTTAACATATCCTTTTGCCATTCTACACACACCCCAACTGACACCAATCTTGGGGGGGGGGGGAAACGAAAGACGTATTCTCGTCATGAAGAGAATGAGTTACATAAGCAACACAGAGTGATATGTGATAATGTGTACGGTCAGGGGGCATTTTCGTGATAACACTGGCAAAAGGAAAACAAACATGTGGAATCTAATCTTCACGCAATAGACATTGCATTCCGTTCGTTTTGAATCACATGTTTCATGCGCTCCCTTTTATAACCCAGGTGTGTGTGCGAATCGAGACTTACCTTCGTAGCTCCCTGCAGGGAATGAGGAAAGCCAGTTCCTCATAGTAGGCTATGGCACGGCCCCGTGAAGGAGAGGAGCCACTTGCAGGTGTCTTTGATAGCTGTTTGCGGAACCGGTCTCGTACTGTCCTCCACCGATTGCGCACATCATTTTCTGGAAAAGGAAGGATGTGTTTTAAATTAGGGCATAGTGGATGAAGTCAGGTGTATACAGCTCAATTGCGTCCTCTGGCCTGTCGTGAGGATATATCATCAATGCAACCACATCATTGGGGCAGAACTTGAGTAGACAGCAACTATGGCTACGCCTGGGTTGCCACGACCTCTTGCCATGGCAAAAATAGGCCACGACGCCACCAAGATGCTGGCAAACATCTGCCCATGCATTTAAATGTGCATATGGTTGTCCACGCTTGCAAAAGGTACTTCAGGTCGTTAAATGGAGTGTGTAAGGCAGGATTTAGTGCCGTCAATAGGCCATGTGCACATACCCTTACAGTCGGGGAAAAAGTGATCAGCAACTGCGCATGTGCCATAGTGACATGCCAAAAGTTGGGGTATCGTTTAGCAAGGCAGAAAAGGAAATTAGTGCTGATTTTTGCCAGCATGCTAATGATGCAAAACAACCTTTGGCAACAGTGTTTTGACCTCTCTGCATTACAAACTAAATGCTAACTTACCAATCACTCCCTGCTCCCTCTCCAGCATCCCGTCCCACTCGGGGTACAGACCGCGGCACACAAACGACCATCCCTCGTCACGGGCGTTGCGGTCGCTGTAGGCAGCTATAGAGCTGTCCCAGATCTCTGGCCTACTATGCACCTATAAAAATCAAAAAAAATGGCATAATGCTGTTTGCTTGGTACTCTGGAATCACAGTGGAGCTGTTACATGGTGATCTGCCTTAAGAAAATGGACATTCTGCAGGTGCTGCTAGTGTTAATCCATACATAGTAGACATCTTGAAACAACATGACACAAACATATACATGTACTTACCAGATTAATGAGGGACGAAACCTCCATGTCCATACGTCTGTACCTCGACATGGCAGCCTGTGTTCAGAGTTGTCTCTTAACTTTTTTGAATTTCTCTCTCAGGCTGCAAGCCGAAAATGGCGTCTTCCTTTTGTAATATGCTGAATGCTGATGTCATATCCTGCTCCGGCAGGAAATACGCACCGCACCACAAACGAAATCCGCACCACACATAACATCTGCGGACTTCATTGCGGAATTTCGAATCTCCATTGAAGTGAATGGAGAACTTCCGCAATGAGTCCGCAACCAGTCCGCCACTGCTCCGCAACATCCCTTGCATGCTGCGGACACCAAATTCCGCTCCGCAGCCTATGCTCCGCAGCGGAATTGTACGCATCGTGTAAACGAACACTGCTAAATTAAAGTG
This sequence comes from Rhinoderma darwinii, assembly GCF_050947455.1. Taxonomy (NCBI): domain Eukaryota; kingdom Metazoa; phylum Chordata; class Amphibia; order Anura; family Rhinodermatidae; genus Rhinoderma; species Rhinoderma darwinii. Next base: position 172,384,925 of record NC_134688.1, read on the forward strand.
AAAGTCAATGGAGAAACGGCTCCGCTGCGGATTAACGCTGCGGAGTGTCCGCAGCGGAATTTAAGTGAAATTCCGCTATGTGTGAACCCGCCCTAACAGGCACTTTGCTATTGATATATTACTATTGATTACTGCAGCATGAGTGAAAAAGGAAAAGGAGGGGTGAAGATGTCCGTTGCATAAAGACTTACTTCCTTTTTATTAAATCCAACTCTGACATAAGACAGATATCAATTACAGATAGGAGCCATCGCTTAAGCATTATGAGTGCTTGAAAAAAGAAAAAAAGAAAAAATGATCCAGGAATATAACTAGGCACTCTTGGGTTAAATAAAATTCAACATAATATTTTATTTTTGAATCCAGATAATATCGGCAATATTAATTTGTACAACAACAACAATATTTTTTTTTAAAAACCTCCTGGCCAGGAAAGAAAACATACAATAGCACCTTTGATACATTAGTGATATTGCCTGATGAATATACAGCATACTATACACGTACAGAACAATTTTGAAAAAATAAGAAATTCCAAATGGAAAACCGCTGGGTTGTGTTCACACTTGCGGTTTTCAACCATATGTATTATTTTTATCACAAAGTGGCCAAAGTTCCTATTTGGAGTAGCTGGTAATGATGTTTTTAAAGAAATTCCTTTTATATATATATATAGTATGATCTAATTCAAAAATTAGGAAAATAGCCCCATGAGTTTAAGGGGATATGGTATGTAGCGTGCTTTTTTTCTTCTCATGAGTGGATCCTTGGTTCTAATTTGAATCTTGTGATGGTAGGAAGTCTTTTCACAGACCCTATGGGTCAATGTGTAGCCCTCGTAATCTTGAGCATCAAAACAAGGCACTTTTATAACTTGTATAGGATTTTTACCTTTGACATCCAGCGAGTGCTGGGAAACCACACGTGGAGGCAGTCAGCCCAAGGATGGACAGTAGCAGATCTCCACAGAAGCAAAGTTCATCTGTATGGCCACACATTTAATTCAAAGCCTCCAAGTCTCCACCATCACATCAATTGACGCTCTCCTCCCTTGATCCATGCGGGCATTCACCACCGCACTCAAGGAGACACGGACCCGACAAGGCAGGATCGCACGCCGGCATCCAAGTAAACCCAGGAGCACTCCGAGAGACACGGACCCGACAGGGCAAGATCGCACGCCGTCAACCAGGTGAGTTGAAATTCCAAAGTATGTTTCCTTCCACGTGGTGTCTCCAACACTGGACAGGGATTCTCAGGGCAGGGTTTGGACGTCACTATCCGCCCTGTTGATTAGAACAGCTGACGCGTTTCATCCCTGAACGGGATTTCTTCAGAGCAGTTTGACAGATGCTGCCAAATACAATATATTTATAGTGTCCCAAATTCATTCATTGGTTCCGTGGTCACAGACATAATGTTTCGTGGGGATAATCAAGAAAACGTTATGGATAGTATATGTGGATCTTTCATAAAACACTACAATCAATTTTGATAACAAGCATAGACGTTTTTATAATCAAACAAGCAATTCATATATCCATTAAATCATATCTATAGGATATATTCAATATTTTCATGGAGAGGGCAATCAGTAGTGCATCTCTACATAGTCATGACAGGAACAATAATTAAGTATGAGTTTTCCATAGGAATATAACCACTCCCTGGGTCCAATTATCAATGTTAATTTATCCAAAAATATAATTAGCTACTACTATCTAAACCCTATAGTGGAATTATGGAAAGATAAAAAAATTTCCTCAACATAGAATCCTTTGCTACACCGTTTACACTATTAAACTATGCCATACACTATGTATGATTAAGATTAGCAAAATTGATTAGTATTTTGAAGCTAAACAGATAATTTGTTTCATTTTATAACTATTTATACATATGTACATATGGGATTCATAAGGTACTTCAGGGGAAGCAGGGAGAGAGGACCATCACCTTTTGAGGTATTTGGACCTGGGTCCCCACCACCCCCAAAATTATGTCTGTGACCACGGAACCAATGAATGAATTTGGGACACTATAAATATATTGTATTTGGCAGCATCTGTCAAACTGCTCTGAAGAAATCCCGTTCAGGGATGAAACGCGTCAGCTGTTCTAATCAACAGGGCGGGTAGTGACGTCCAAACCCTGCCCTGAGAATCCCTGTCCAGTGTTGGAGACACCACGTGGAAAGAAACATACTTTGGAATTTCAACTCACCTGGTTGCCGGCGTGCGATCTTGCCCTGTCGGGTCCGTGTCTCTCGGAGTGCTCCTGTGTTCACTTCGATGCCGGCGTGCGATCCTGCCTTGTCGGGTCCGTGTCTCCTTGAGTGCGGTGGTGAATGCCCGCATGGATCAAGGGAGGAGAGCGTCAATTGATGTGATGGTGGAGACTTGGAGGCTTTGAATTAAATGTGTAGCCATACAGATGAACTTTGCTTCTGTGGAGATCTGCTGCTGTCCATCCTTGGGCTGACTGCCTCCACGTGTGGTTTCCCAGCACTCGCTGGATGTCAAAGGTAAAAATCCTATACAAGTTATAAAAGTGCCTTGTTTTGATGCTCAAGATTACGAGGGCTACACATTGACCCATAGGGTCTGTGAAAAGACTTCCTACCATCACAAGATTCAAATTAGAACCAAGGATCCACTCATGAGAAGAAAAAAAGCACGCTACATACCACATCCCCTTAAACACATGGGGCTATTTTCCTAATTTTTGAATTAGATCATACTATATATATATAAAAGGAATTTCTTTAAAAACATCATTACCAGCTACTCCAAATAGGAACTTTGGCCACTTTGTGATAAAAATAATACATATGGTTGAAAACCGCAAGTGTGAACACAACCCAGCGGTTTTCCATTTAGAATTTCTTATTTTTTCAAAATTGTTCTGTACGTGTATAGTATGCTGTATATTCATCAGGCAATATCACTAATGTATCAAAGGTGCTATTGTATGTTTTCTTTCCTGGCCAGGAGGTTTTTTTAAAAAAAATATTGTTGTTGTTGTACAAATTAATATTGCCGGTATTATCTGGATTCAAAAATAAAATATTATGTTGAATTTTATTTAACCCAAGAGTGCCTAGTTATATTCCTGGATCTTTTTTTCTTTTTTCAATAATCTTTATCAGGAATGGCACCGTGCTATATTATATTGCAAATTTGGGTTTGTTAGGTATGGTTTCATTATGAGTGCTTACCTATGTTTTATTTTTTGTCTCAATTCAAGCTCACTACTTGGTTATGTTTCTCAAGGATTTTAGTGTGGAGCTAATAAGTGTAAAACGTGTCGATACATTATTTCTACAATGATTTTCCAGGACTTTGTTTCAGTACAAACATTCCATTTGACACCCTAGCAGTCACACTAAAATCGGAAAAACCCTCCTGAAAATTATTTTACATCTTGAATTTATGTTTGAAGGAAATATAGTTGTTGTTGTTTTACTCATGTGCCTTAAATGCAGTGCCTTAAATCCCTTAGGCTGGGTTCACACTTCACAATGAAAATGCGATTTTTGGGAATCGCAGCAAAAAAACAAATTTTTACGGCGATTTGAAAACCCAGCCTTAGTGACCTACCATTTTCCAGTACATATGACATTTTGATAACTTTTTTCCTGTTTTTGTGAGGTGAGATGAACAGAAAATAGATATTCTGGCCTTTATTTTTTAGGGATGGGGGGGGGGGGTTATAGTATTTACAGTGTGGGATAAATAACATATATAGTACCGGTCGTTACTGATGAGGTCATACCAATTGTCTCTAGTTTTTTTTAATTCTTTTTATTTCAATAATAAAACATTGTGTAAGGGGAAAATAAAATGTTGTTTTGTTTTCTGTAAAACCACTTATCACAGCATCTGAAAGGTTAAAGAGGCTCTGTCACCAGATTTTGCAACCCCTATCTGCTATTGCAGCAGATAGGCGCTGCAATGTAGATTACAGTAACGTTTTTATTTTTAAAAAACTAGCATTTTTGGCCAAGTTATGACCATTTTTGTAGTTATGCAAATGAGGCTTGCAAAAGTCCAAGTGGGTGTGTTTAAAAGTCCAAGTGGGCGTGTATTATGTGCGTACATCGGGGCGTTTTTACTTCTTTTACTAGCTGGGCGTTATGAAGAGAAGTATCATCCACTTCTCTTCAGAACGCCCAGCTTCTGCCAGATCACGCGGTGACGTCACTCACAGGTCCTGCATCGTGTCAGACGAGCGAGGACACATCGGCACCAGAGGCTACAGTTGATTCTGCAGCAGCATCAGCGTTTGCAGGTAAGTAGCTACATCGACTTACCTGCTAACGCCGATGCTGCTGCAGAATCAACTGAAGCCTCTGGTGCCGATGTGTCCTCGCTCGTCTGACACGATGCAGGACCTGTGAGTGACGTCACAGCGTGATCTGGCAGAAGCTGGGCGTTCTGAAGAGAAGTGGATGATACTTCTCTTCAGAACGCCCAGCTAGTAAAAGTAGTTTAAACGCCCCGATGTACGCACATAATACACACCTACTTGGACTTTTACTTTTAAACACACCCACTTGGACTTTTGCAAGCCTCATTTGCATAACTACAAAAATGGTCATAACTTGGCCAAAAATGCTCGTTTTTTAAAAATAAAAACGTTACTGTAATCTACATTGCAGTGCCGATCTGCTGCAATAGCAGATAGGGGTTGCAAAATCTGGTGACAGAGCCTCTTTAAATGTCATGTCGTGGAGTAAAAAAAAAAAAAACAACATACAGGAGTTCGTATGCTCTCTGATTGATAAAGAAAAGGGGTGATATCATGAACAAAAGTCCATGTTACCCCTCCACTGGGAAAATGTGAATCCATATGGGCAGAGGAAAAAACAACATATTCTCCTCCCCTTGCTGCACGCTGTCAGCACGTCCTTTGCTGGACCCCTACTCCTCCTCAACAGGGGCTGAAGTAAGAGTGAAAATACATGCATCTCCAACTTTAACCTGCTCTAACTATAGCCTTTGGGCTGGAATCACAAATGCAGTCTTTGTGGCCGTTTTTGATTCAGTTTTTAGAGCCAATGAAGTGGATCCAAATACAAAGAAAGGTATAAAGTAAAAACGGATATGTCTCCGATCTTTTATATCCACTACTGTGTTTGACTCGAAAAACTGCATGAAAAACTGCCGCAAAAAATGCACATGTTATTTCAGGCTTAGAGGGGCAGCTTTTCTGCAGTAAAAGTGCCTCAAGCTGTGCTCAGGATAAACTGGTAGGTGGTGAAAGGCTATGGAAACCTTTGTAGGCATTTGTTTTCCATTAAATCCCTGTATTATGTGATTACAAATATGTTTTTAGTTGGCCTTTATAAAAGAAAATATTTTTACAATATAGCTTCTATGTATCCCCTATACATAGAAGCTGTAAAGTTTGCTATCTGCCAAATCCATCAGTAAATTGAACTGAGAGCGGATTCTCTGTGTCTTTAACACACAGGACCACCATAAGGCCATGTTCAGTTGTGGCGTCATTTTTCCGCTGCAAATGTTGGTGCAGATTTGGGGCAATTAAGCAACGAATCTGCACCAACATTTGCATATTTGACAGGTAATTCAGATGTTGCAGATATCAGAGCAGACTTGCCCCAGATTTCAGTTTTTGCATTGCAAAGGCTGAAATCTGTGGTGAAATTCCGCTTCTCCGCAATGGAATGAGCATGCTGCGGAGGGGAAATTCTGCACCGTAGCCTAATTTCCACACAGTTATTTTCTGCAACGTATGAACTAACTTTCCTAAAAATGTATAGAAAGAAATGAAAAAAACGGCTGCTGCAGAATTCCACTGTGGACTGTCCGCAGCGGAATTCAACAGCAATTCCGCCACGTCTGAATCTGCCCTAATTATTATCACATCTAAGCTAAACAGAAACATCACAAATGTCACTAAACATTTTATTTATGTATATTTGGGCACCAAATACCACATCAGTATCAATGGAAAGAGTTTAACGCCGTATTAGAGGTAGGGATTGGAGTCAAAGTGTTTTGGATCGCGAAGCATGCTGGAATTATCTCTCGAACTCCAGTGTGCCAATGGGGCTGAACCAAAGAGAGCTAATGTTCCGTTAGTCGGTTGGTCGATTTGTCGCAGGTAATGATTTAGAATATGTGTAGGTTTATTAATATTCACTTTATAATACAATATGGATAATATTCTTGTCTGGAACTTTGAATGTTTTATATGTTTAATATATTTATTAATAATGTTGAATTTTGAACTGCACCATGGTGACAAAATGATATGCTAAGCATTCTGGTATTGTGCGATTAGTGGGCTCGGTTTCAAATGGGAAATCATTTGGTACTCTAAGACTAAGAGCGTGGGGCGCGCACAAAATGCATAAGCGATGGTTTTCTTAAAAGGGTTTGTCTCAAGACAGATATTTATGGAATATCCACAGTATATGCTATAAATGTCTGATAGATGCGGGTCCCACCTCTGGGACCCGCATCTATCTCAAGAATGGAGTTCCCTACCTCATCCCCGCCTGTTGCTGGCCGCTGCATTCTGGCAGTGAAGGTTGTTGGAATTTCGCAAACAGCCGAGCTCACAGAGCTATGCTGTTTCAATAACTTACATAGAAGTGAATTAGAGTGATGGAAACAGCACAGCAAGCAGCACTGTTTCCATAACTTCCAAGCACCGAAAACAGCGTAGCGCAGCGAGCTAGCCGTTTCCGTAACTTCCAATATACGGAAACTGCGTAGCTCGCTGTGCTACACTGTTTACGTGACTCCCATTTATTTCGGGGGAAGTTATAGAAACAGCATAGCTCCTACATCACATATATCACGTCATGTAGTACCACTGGCCTAATTTACAATGCTACTTACCCGTGTATTAATTCAGGTAGGACTTACATCTATGTACAAGATGTAAGAAAATCTATGTACAAACGCCAGCATCTATTGTAGGGATTGTGAACTCCCGTTCCTGGACAGTACAAATTCCTTAATTGCCAGGACTGTTGCCCAAGTGATCCTGTTAGAGAACTGTCCATTTAGGACTTAGTGGTTTGAGTGAAGTACTATGTCCAAGACTCCATGAAAGAGATTAACTATTCTCTCTCTCTCCTGGCTGGCAGACCAAAACTTCACCATATGCAACGTTCCAAGTTTGTTCATAGATCCTTTGAAGAATATTAGATTGTTGATGAAGTTTAAAGGTCTCCTGATCATGTGTGGCAACTTTAACGCTATGTGTCACTCATTGCTTGACACCTCCTCATCATCACCCCCACAGAGAAGCACTCTTAACTCATTACGACACAGGGAAAATCTATACGACATATTGCGTCTAATCCACGATAGTGAAAAGGATTTTACGTATTACTCCGCTAGGCATAAATCATACTCTCGTATAGACATGTTCTGGATAGATCAAAGTTTGATAGATCAAGTGTCATCAGCAGATATAGATACGCTACAATGGTCTGACCATGCCCCTATAACAGTTACATTAAAAGAACAATTTCCCCGTGTTTCAGACTATGTATGGCGGGCAAATTCCTATATTATTTCCCATAACTCGCTCTCTAAAGAGTTACAAACATCACTTACTGAATATTTTGAATTTAATGGTACCCCAGATATTAATGCCTTTACACTTTGGATTGCACATAAAGCATGTATAAGGGGTACCTTTATCTGTCTGGGCAGCCGACCTAAAAATCAAAGGGATAAGGATATCCGAGACATCCGAGAGAAAATACGGACTTTAGAAGCCCAAAATAAAAATAAACATTCATTTCATACCACCACCACCTTGGCAGACACAAGACTCCATTAAAAAAAAAACCTGCTTATCCAAAAACACGATAAGGCCCTGAAAATAATGCGATCACGTTATTATTCCCAAGACAACAAATCCGGAGCACTACTCGCCAAAAGACTTAAATCTATTGCTCAAAAAGCTAGAATACCACTTATTAAACATCCTCTTACCTCCCAACCCATACTCACGACTAGGAGTATTGCTATTGCATTTAAAGATTATTACAAATCCCTGTATAACCTAAAAGATAATAGTACAACTCCCCAACCTACTCAGAAAGGGATTGAATAGTTTCTAGCTAAAACTCACCAACCCTCTATTTCCCCGGAACAACTGGCCACTTTAAACCTGCCAATAACTAAGGAGGAAATAGGAAGAGTGGTCAAGACCCTTCCCCCACCATAAAGCCCCTGGCCCTGATGGACTATCAAACAGCCTTTGAGACTACCTTGATTGACAACATGTTACCGATGTTTAACCTGGCACTATCAACTGGATCTTTTCCTAAAGAGATGCTTACAGCTCTTATTGTCACGTTACCCAAACCAGGGAAACCAACAGACTCCACCTCCAATTATCGCCCCATCTCCTTATTAATGGTGACGTGAAAATATACGATAAACTACTGGCTAATCCGGTATTGTCAATAATCCCTACCCTTGTTAAAAATGACCAAACAGGCTTTACACAGGGCAGACATGCTCCAGATAACACCAGAAGACTTCTCTCTATATTACAGATAGCTGAACAATCCCTTTCTCCCACCACATTCTTCTCCCAGGATGCTGAGCAGGTGTTCGATAGGGTAAACTGGGAATATGATTTTTCTGTTCTAGCAAAATTTGGATTTGGGGGCTCAATATATTCCGCAATCCATGCTCTATACTCCAACCCAGCTGCTAGAGTTTATGTAAACGGCACCCTGTCTGACGCCTTCGATATCAGCAATGGTACTGTAAAGGATCTGCCAGGCACAACTTCTGTGTATACTCCCATAGGTAATCAGTCTGCACCTGAGTCTATGTCTCTGAGACTGACTCCATCTTCCACCACTCAGGATGGCAGGCTTAGGAGTGGGAGAGCCTATCGCAGCCTGGCCAGACGGAGCTAGCTCCCGCCCTCTGTCTATTTATACCTGCCTTTCCTGTTCCTCCGGTGCTTGTGATTCTTCTCGTGTGGTTTCCTGGCCCAGCTACAGCTTCTACTATTTGATCCTGCTCCATACTGACCCTGGCTTACTGACTACTCTCCTGCTCTGCGTCTGGTACCTCGTGCACTCCTGGTTTGACTCGACTCGTTCACCACTCTTGTTGCTCACGGTGTTGCCGTGGGCAACTGCCCCTTTCCCTTTGCTTTGTGTTCCCTTGTCTGTTTGTCTCGTGCACTTAATGAGCGTAGGGACCGCCGCCCAGTTGTACCCCGTCGCCTAGGGCGGGTCGTTGCAAGTAGGCAGGGACAGAGTGGCGGGTAGATTAGGGCTCACTTGTCCGTTTCCCTACCCCCGTCATTACATAATCACAAGCCAGTATACCTAGTCTACCCTGCTCCCTGACACTACTATGGACCCCCTTGAGACCCTGGCCCAGCAAATGCAGGGTCTCTCCCTACAGGTCCAGGCCCTGGCTCAGAGGGTCAACCAACCTGACGCTACCATGGTGGTGCCCCTCACCTCACCTCTTGAACCCACCTCAAGTTGCCTGACCGGTTCTCAGGGGACCGGAGGACTTTTCTCTCCTTTTGGGAGAGTTGTAGGCTCTACTTTAGCTTAAAGCCTCATTCCTCAGGTTCTGAGAGCCAGCGGGTGGGTATAATTATGTCCCGACTCCAGGAAGGGCCCCTAGAGTGGGCCTTCTCCTTGGCTCCTGACGCCCCTGAACTTTCCTCTGTTGATCTTTTTTTTTTCCGCTCTCGGGCTCATATATGACGAGACTGACAAGACTGCCTTTGCCGAGAGTCAGCTGGTGACCTTACGTCAGGGTAAGAGACCCGTTGAGGAGTACTGTTCTGACTTTAGGAAGTGGTGTGTAGCTTCTCGGTGGAATGACCGTGCCTTGAGGTGCCAGTTTAGATTGGGTCTGTCGAATGCCCTGAAAAACCTGTTAGTTAGCTATCCCTCTTCTGACTCCCTAGATCAGGTTATGGCTTTAGCGGTACGTCTTGACCGACGTCTCAGGGAACGACGACTGGAACGTTTTTGTGCCTTCCCCTCTGACCCCCCCATGATGGCTCCCGAGGTTCCGTTGCTTCACTCTTCCACGGAAAATTTGGATGAACCTATGCAACTCGGGGCCTCCGTCTCTCCCCAACAACGTAGAGAGCTCCGCAGGAAGAATGGTCTCTGCTTCTACTGTGGGGATGACAAGCATCAAGTGAACAACTGTCCTAGGCGTAAGAATAAGCAGCCGGAAGAACTTCCGCGCCTAAGTGACCATCGGGGAGGTCATTTGGGCGCACAGGTATTTGGGCGCACAGGATCTTACCAAATGGAGTAATGAATGCATGACGTCATGTTTTTCTGTTAATTTTATCTCTCTCCCTGAGGAGGTGAACACTCTACCTGAGTTTATTCAGGACTTCGCTGATGTTTTTTCTAAAAAGGCCTCCGAAGTGTTACCTCCTCATAGAGAATTCGATTGTGCAATCGATTTGGTACCAGGAGCTAAGCTCCCTAAGGGTAGGATATTTAATCTCTCTTGTCCCGAGAGAGAGTATATCCAGGAATGCCTGGCCAAGGGTTACATTCGCCCCTCTACTTCTCCGGTAGGTGCTGGCTTCTTCTTCGTAGGGAAGAAGGATGGTGGTCTTAGGCCGTGCATTGACTAACGAAACTTGAATAAGGTCACTGTAAGGAACCAGTATCCTCTTTCTTTGATTCCTGATCTCTTCAATCAGGTTCAGGGGGCCCAATGGTTCTCTATGTTTGATCTACGGGGGGCTTATAACCTTATCCGCATCAAAGAGGGGGATGAGTGGAAGACTGCGTTTAACACGCCCGAAGGTCATTTCGAATACCTCGTCATGCCCTTTGGGTTGTGTAATGCTCCCGCGGTCTTCCAGAATTTCATAAATGAGATTTTAAGAGACTTATTTCTTGTAGTGTACCTTGATGACATACTTGTGTTTTCCAAGGACTGGTCCTCCCACATTGAGCATGTCAGGAAGGTGCTCCAGGCCCTTCGGGAAAACAAACTGTTTGCTAAAACCGAAAAATGTGCAGGAGATACCATTTTTGGGTCAAATCCTCACTCCTCATGAATTCCGCATGGACCCTGCCAAGGTTCAGGCTGTGGCTGAATGGGTCCAACCTGCCTCCCTGAAGGCGTTACAGTGCTTCCTGGGGTTTGCTAACTATTACAGGAGATTTATTGCTAACTTCTCGGTCATTGCTAAGCCTCTTACGGATCTTACTCGCAAAGGTGCTGACCTCCTCCACTGGCCTCCAGAGGCGGTCCAGGCTTTTGAGGTCCTTAAGGAGTGCTTTATCTCGGCCCCTGTACTGATTCAGCCCAACCAAATGGAGCCATTCATCGTGGAGGTTGACTCCTCCGAGGTGGGAGTGGGTGCTGTCTTGTCCCAGGGTACCAGGTCCCTCACCCATCTCCGTCCCTGTGCCTACTTCTCCAGGAAGTTTTCGCCCACTGAGAGTAACTATGATATGGGCAACCGCACACTCTTAGCCATTAAATGGGCATTTAAAGAGTGGCACCACTTCCTGGAGGAGGCTAGGCACCAGGTAACGGTCCTTACCGACCACAAGAATCTGGTTTTCTTAGAATCTGCTCGGAGGCTAAACCCGGGACAAGCTCGATGGGCGTTATTTTTTACTAGATTCAACTTTTTGGTCACCTATAGAGCTGGGTCTAAAAATATTAAGGCTGATGCACTGTCGCGTAGCTTCATGGCCAGTCCTTTTTCGGAGGAAGATCCTGCATGTGTTTTGCCTCCAGGTATAATCATTTCCTCTGTTGATTCTGACTTAGTCTCCGAAATTGCGGCTGATCAAGGTTCAGCTCCCGGGAACCTTCCTGAGAACAAGCTGTTTGTTCCCCTGCAATTCCTGCTAAGGGTACTCAGGGAAAATCATGACTCTGCACTATCTGGCCATCCAGGCATCCTGGGTACCAAGCATCTCATTGCCAGAAACTATTGGTGGCCTGGGTTGCTTAAAGACGTTAAGGCCTACATCGCCGCTTGTGAAATTTGTGCTAGGTCCAAGACTCCCAGGTCCCGACCAGTGGGCTTACTATGTTCTTTGCCCATTCCCCAGAGACCTTGGACCCATATCTCCATGGATTTTATCACCGATTTGCCTCCATCTCAAGGAAAGTCGGTGGTGTGGGTTGTAGTAGACCGTTTCAGTAAGTTGTGCCACTTTGTGCCCCTCAAGAAACTACCCAATGCTAAGACGTTAGCTACCTTGTTTGTCAAACACATCCTGCGTCTCCATGGGGTTCCTGTCAATATTGTTTCTGACAGAGGGGTACAATTTGTTTCATTGTTTTGGAGAGCCTTCTGTAAAAAGTTGGAGATTGATCTGTCCTTCTCCTCGGCCTTCCATCCTGAAACTAATGGCCAAACTGAGAGGACTAATCAGTCTCTAGAACAATATTTAAGGTGTTTTATCTCTGACTGTCAATATGATAGGGTCTCCTTCATTCCCCTCGCCGAATTTTCCCTTAATAACCGGGTCAGTAACTTGACATCATGTAATTCTCAGTTGCGCTCAGCAGGGGAGAAAGAGTTTAGAGAAGAATCCGCAAGATGCTGCCTTACCCTTGGAATTCTTTTAAAACAGTAGTGCTCCAGCACCAATGGAAAAAAGCATCAACCTCCACGGAAAACTGTTGAGAAACATCAGGATGACGAAGAAGAAGCAGAAGTGAAGGCTCTCTTGAGGTTAGAGAATGCTGACTCTGCCTCCGGCGTCCAGTCCTTAGCACTCACTCCCTTTCTGGTAAGGGCTGAGATGGGAGCAGTAAGGGACGAGAAATTTGGCATGGACTGACTATAAGAATTAGCGAATCCAAGAAATCTCTGTATAGCTCGGAGACCCTGAGGACGTGGCCACTCCAAGACAGACTTCACCTTTTCCAGATCCATTTGAAGGCCATGATCGGAGACAATATAGTTAAGGAAGGGCAAGGACCTCTTTTAAAATACGTACTTCTCCAGTTTCATGTATAATTTGTTTCCCCTTATACGCAACAAGGCTTGGCGTACATGCTTCCGATGCGTCATCAGATCAGGTGAGTAGATCAAGATGTCGTCTAGATACACCACCACCACACAGACATACAGAAGATCCCGGAAGATGTCGTTCACAAATTCCTGGAACACTGTTGGAGCATTACACAGTCCAAAGGGCATGACAAGATACTCATAGTGACCGTCTCGGGTGTTAAATGCGGTTTTCCATTCGTCACACTTGTGTATACGAATCAGGTTATAGACCCTGCAAAGATCCAGCTTAGTTAAATTCTTGGCTCCACAAATTCTGTCGAAGAGCTCAGAGATAAGTGGCAAGGGGTACTTGTTTTTTACCGTGATTTGGTTTAACCCACGGTAATCAATGCACGGTCGGAGTGACCCATCCTTTTTCTCCACAAAGAAGAATCCGGTTCCGGCTGGTGAAGTAGACTTTCTGATGAACCCCCTCACCTGGTTCTCCTTGACATACTCCGACATGGCCTGGGTTTTAGGTAAGGAAAGCGGGTAGATCCGTCCACGAGGGAGTGAGGCTTCAGGGAGCAACTCAATAGGACAGTCATATGGACGATGAGGAGGAAGGACTACTGCCTCCTTCTTGCTGAAGACATCCACGTATCTGGCATACTGTGGAGGCAATCCAGAGTGACTGAGGTAGTGGAGAAAGAATGGGATAAACCTGAGATAGGTAGCAGTGTAGACATCGGGGACCCAACTGGAGGACCTCTCCGAGATTAAAATCAAGGACTGGAGCATGTTGGTGAAGCCATGGCAATCCCAGCAGGATGGGGTTGATAGCTTTGGATAAGACATAGAAAGCTATGAGCTCTGAATGGAGGACTCCTATCTGTAGTATCAGTGGTTTGGTGATAAACAGGATAGGGTCAGGCAGAGGTTGTCTATCTATACAGGTGACCACTAGGGTTTTTTCCAGAGGAACTCTGGCCAAATGGAGGATAAAATTTGCAGCCGCTCCGGAATCCAGATAAGCGAGGACAGAGTGTGATGCTTCACTGGTGATAATAGACGCAGGAATAGAAAGTCTGGTAGAGCATTTAGTGGTCAAGGGAGATTCACCTAGGACTATCTCTCCAATCAAGCCTAGGTGCTGGAGTTTCCTGGCTTTTGAGGGCATTGGCGCAAAAAATGTCCCTTGTGGCCACAGTACAGACCAGTCGATTGTCTGCGTTGCCGGTCCTATTCGTACAGTCTGTCTACCTGCATAGGTTCCTCCGGAGGGGCAGCAGAACAGGGCAGTAGCGGCCTATCAAATTTTGGCGCCAGTCGACCAGCCCTTTTCTCCCGATGAAATTTCAGAATGCGCTTTTGGATCCTCATATCAATCCGGATTGCCAGAAGTATTAGGGTACCCAAGGTAGCAGGAAGCTCTCGAGCTGCCAGTTCATCCTTTATATGAGAGGCAAGGCCCTGCCAGAAAGTCACCGCTAAGGCCTCATTATTCCAGGCCAGTACGGAAGGAGAGGGCGTACTCCCCTTGATTAAGGGTCAGCAGTTAGGCAGCTGCAGAGGATGTTCAACCTGGTTCCTGGAACACTGTATGAAAAGTCTCCAGAACCAGTGGAAAATCAGAGAATTCCGGACCTTCTCGTTCCAAGATGTGGATCACCCATGACAGCTCTTTAACAGATAGGAGAGAAATAATAAAAGCGACCTTGGCCTCATCAGAGGGCAAGAGATGAGTTTGTAAGTGCATCGTACACTGGTTAATGAAGCCTCTATAGGTCTTAGGATCCCCATCGTAGCAAGGCAATAGAGGCAACGAAATTGTAGACCCAGGACAGGCAGGAGGGATAGCAGGTGGTGGAGCAGTGAAAGCAGCCAGAGGTACAGAAGGTAGATCCAAATGGGTAATTATAGAATATACAGCCTGTAGGAGCTGATCCTGGCATGCCCCGTGGTCACGCATGTACGCTTTCATCATCTGAACCGCTGTTTTGGGTTGACCAGCGGGATCCATGGCCTCAGCATTCTGTAATGGCTATGGAGTATGTGGACCCACTGGGCCGCTCCGCCGTAGTTGAGTAGCAGCCGGCAAAAAAACAACAAACAATGATAGTCCTTAGCAGACACTTGGCGTAACAGACAAGTGGCACAGATGACACTTGGCACAGATGACACTCTTACTCTCAACTCAAAATTATTGGATACGGGGTACAGGAAACAGGAACACTGGATACAGGATACAACTAAGGGACCATTTGCTATGACGAACATGGGCAGACACAACAACTGAGCCAAGGAGAGAAAGGGCAGAGCCCTTTTTAAAGTCCAGAGTGCTTAGAGATTGGTTAGGGAACTTAACACTGGAGCGCACGCTGGCCCTTTAAGGCCGGGAAGGAGCGCGCGCACCCTACAGGAATACAGGAATCAGTGGGGAGCTGCAGCCGTGTGTGCCGGCGACTCTGGGGTGGGAGACGCCGTCATGAAGAGAGTGTCCTGCGGTTGCGACAAGTAGGACGTGCCGATGGTCAGCAACCGCGGACACAACGCCTATACTGGTCTTAACCCGTTAGTGACCGCCCCATAGTGTTTTTACGTCGGTCACTAACGGGCCTTATTCCGATGCAATAGACTTTTTACGCCGCTGCATCGGAATAAGTAAACAGGGCAGGGAGCTGTCAAATCTCCCTGCTCTCAGCTAAAAGTGGTAGCTGAGGGCTGGGGGCGTCCTTGCTCGAACGTGTGAGATCGATATTAGTATCGATCTCAACCGTTTAACCCTTCAGATGCGGTGCTCAATAGCGTGCACCGCATCTGCGTGGTTTTGGAGAGAGAGAGGGAGCTCCCTCTCATTCCACTGACTGACGGCGATAAGATCGCCGAGTGTCTCTGTCTCCGATGGCAGCCTGGGGCCTAATAAAGCCCCCAGGTCTGCCTGTAGTGAATGGCTGCTAGATCATGCCTCTGGCATGACCTAGCAGATGCCTGTCCGTTTTACACGGACAGGCATAATACACTTCAATATAGAAGTATTGCAGTGTATTATAAATGTGATCGGATAATCTCATAGTGATGTTCCCTAGTGGGACTAGTAAAAAAGCGAAAAAAAAGTTTAATAAAAAGTGAAAAAAAAAAAATGAAAAACCCACTATTCCCCCTTACAAACTGCTTTATTATTAACAAACAAAATAAAGTAAAAACGTTAAACATATTTGATATCGCTGCGTCTGTAACGACCCCCAACTATAAACTTATTACATCATTTAACCCACACGGTGAACGTCGTAAAAAATAAAATAAAAAAACCTGTAAAAATTGCTGTTTTTTTTAAATCCAGCCTTAAAAAAAATGTGATAAAAAGTGATCAAAAAGTCGCATCTACGCCAAAATGGTACCGATAAAAACTACAAGTCGTCCCGCAAAACAAAAAGCCCTCCTACGGCTCTTCAAATATGGAGACACAAAAACAAATAATTTTGAAAAAAAAGTGTTTTCACTGTTTAAAAGTAGTAAAACATACAAAATCTATACAAATTTGGTATTGTTGCAATCGCAACAACCCACTGAATAAAGTTATTGTGCTATTTATGCCACACGGTAAACGGCGTAAATTTAGGACGCAAAAAAGTGTGCCACAATTGCTGTTTTTTTCTATTCCCCCCCAAAAAAGTTAATAAAAGTTAATCAATAAATTCTATGTACCCTAAAATGGTGCTATTAAAAATTACAACTTGTCCCGCAAAAAACAAGACCTTATACAGCTATGTCGACACAAAAATAAAAAGGTGAATGAGACGATGGAAAAACGTAATCTGAAAAATAGAATAAAAACTGATCAAAAAGTCGCATGCACCCCATGAAAACTACAATGAATTCCTCAAGGGGTCTAGTTTCCAAAATGGTAATTATTAGTTGATGTCACAGAGAATTATTTGAATATCTCTGATTGCATAGCCAATTACCAGGCAGAATGTAATACTATGCTCCACGTCATAGGAAAAAAAACGTTTTTAAAAAAAAAGCATTTGTTAAACAAATGAAAAAAAGTATTTATCAAGTCTATCAGTATTTCATTTCTCTACTTTTTACTTTCGTGCACCCTACTGCAATTTTTTTGTTTATCCTTTGCCAGAACAATTTTTTCATATTTAAATGGAGTTCTTTACCAATTTACTGAATTAGGAATGGTTGTCGACAACCAAATCCTAGTGATCAATAAACGTGTAAGGAACAATCACTTCAACATAGAACTTTTAGTTTCCCTGGGGCCAGCAGACATTTGTGTTAGCTATGTAAAGGGAAGTAGGGGTTTTGGAGCGTTAACCCTTATAAAGATATATATTGCAGTGTCTGGGACCACAAATAACCACACCAACCAGTTTTTTTTTCCCTCTATAGTTTTCTGGTTGGCAGAGTCAAAATGTAGATTTTTTTTTAACTCTTTAGGTGTTTCACAGGATCTAAAGCAATGTAGAGGAGAAATACATTTATTTATTTTTTTGCAGAGATTAATTTTTAATTAAGAATTAAAACTGTATTACCCAGATTCTGCATTTATTTTTAGAAATATCCCAAAAGTGGCCCTAGTGTGCTAAGGGACTGAAGCACCGGCCATTGAAGCAAAGAAGCACCTAGTGGATTTTGGGTCTTCTTTTTATTAGATTATATTTTAGACACCATGTCAGGTTTGAAGAGGTCTTGTGGTAACAAAACAGAGGAAACACCCTCAAAAATAACCAATTTTAGAAACTACACCCCACAAGGAATCTATCTAGGTGTCTAGTGAGCATTTTGACCCCACAGGTGTTTCATAGATTTTATTAGAATTGGGCTGTGAAAATGAAAAATTTTCCCAATGAAACGTGGATTTTTTTTCCCACAAGTAGTAAAGGAGAAAAAGCACCCCTACAGTTGTAAAACAATTTCTCCTGAGTGCAGTAATATCCCATATGTGGTCATAAACAGCTGTTTGGACACACACGACAGGGCTCAGAAGGGAAGGAACGCCCTTTGGCTTTTGGAGCTCAAATTTATAGACCTCAAGGAATGGTTTGCTGAGGCCATGTCAAATTTGCAAAGCCCCTGAAGGGCCAAAACACTAGAAACCCCCTACAAGTGAACCCATTTGGGAAACTACACCCCTCAAGGAAATTATCTAGTGGTATAGTGACCCCACAGGTTTATTGCAGAAATAATTGGAAGTAGGCTGTGAAAATGAAAATCTACATTTGAGAACCATTTGAGTTTTGGAATGGTTTCTGGGCACCATGTCACATTTGCTGAGCCTCTATAGTACTAATATAGTGGAAAAACCCCAAAAGTGCTGCATGTGAGGGTTTAGTCGGCCGGATCGGAGACTAGCTCCGGTCCTGGCCATTACAGCAGGGTACAGCAGGGTATCAGCTGTAACATAGAGCTGACAATCGGTGGTGATGGTGCGGGCTCAGCTTCTGAGCCCGCACTATCACCGTAACATAATAGTTCTGCAGTTTGCGGGAACCCCTTCCCGACAGTGCCGTGTATATATACGGCAGATGTTGGGAAGGGATTAAGGGTTTAATATCATGTACAATTTCAAATTGGAAAGTCTGCTAACCTTACAAAGTCTACGGTGAACCTGGCTGGACACAATAAAGAACATTGTATTTATATATTAATTGAGCTTAGGAATTTTGTGGGGCCTACATGAGTATATGACATTTTTGTTTAATTAGAGATGGATGATTTTTTTTATTGGCACGGCTTATAGCATTATTACATTTGTAGATCTTGAGTTAACATCACTAATTTGCAGACTGCGATAATGACTTTCATTATGTTAATTTGGAAAGGAAGCACAAGGAAAGTGAAATGGAAGAAAATATGTGCTTGGAAATCCTTAATCGGGTAAGATACATTATTTTCTCATAAGGGTATGTTTACACGCAGTGTTTTCAGACGTAATTCGGGCATTTTACGCCTCAAAATACGCCTGAAAAAACGCCCTTAACGCCTACAAACATCTGCCCATTTCTTTCAATGGGTTTTACGGTGTTCTGTTCTCACGAGGTGTAATTTTACGCGTCGCTGTCAAAATACGGCGCATAAAAAGACGCCCGTGAAAAAAAGTGCATGTCACTTCTTGGGACGTTTTTGGAGCCGTTTTTCATTGACTCCATTGAATAGCAGCTCTAATAAGATACGCCACGAAAAACGCGAGTTGTTACAAAAACGTCTGAAAATCAGGAGCCATCAGAACCGGACCCTATGCAGAGACAAACTGACACCGACGGAAACCAGAGGTTTCCGTTTCCATCACTATTGATTTCAATGGTGACGGATCTGGTGCCCATGGTTTCAATTTGTGTCTGTTGTGCACCGGACCAGTCGTTTTGCCGGAAGCAATAGCGTAGTCGATTTTCAAAAGTTTTTTAAGCCACTCGCGTTTTTCAATGCATTTTTTACGGCCGTTTTTGGAGCTGTTTTTCTATAGCGTCAATGAAAAACGGCTCCAAAAACGGCTCAAGAAGTGACATGCACTTCTTTTTCGTGTGCGTTATTTTGCGCGACCGCGTTAAAAAAACGGCCCATCGGAACAGAACGTCGTATTTCCAATTGAAATCAATGAGCAGATGTATGGAGGCATTCTGCTTTCGATTATTCAGATGTTTTTCGGCTGTTTACGGCCTGAAAAACATCCGAAAAGAAGCCGTGTGAACATAGCCTCAGGCTACGGCTAAGACCAACCAGGCTGAGACCAACAAGCAGCAATGGTTCACAGCATAAGGCGAAATTCACGCAGCGTTTTTTGCGCGTTGCAGTTCCGTGTGTCATGTGTTTGGTGTGTGTCTGCGTCATTTTCGCGCATATGCCATCCTTATGACATGCGGTTTTGTGGTTTAGAAAAATAAATGAAGGAGGTGGTTTTATTTTTCCCTTCATTTCTTGATCTACTGTTGCACGACTCGCGCAGCACACGGATGTGCGTCCGTGTGCTGCGCATGATTTTCACGCACCCATTGACTTCAATGGGTGCGTGATGCGCAAAAAACGGCCAAGTATAGGACATGTCATGAGTTTCACGCAGCAGACACACATTGCGTGAAAAACATTGCGTGAAAAATGTCTGAATGGCCCCATTGCCTTACATAGGTCCGTGTGACGCGCGTAATTTTCACGCGCGTATCACGGATGTGAAACACGTTCCTGTAAATAAGGCCTGTGAATTTCGCCTACGGGTATGTTCACACAACTTATTTTGGGGCATAAAAGGCTTGTATTACACTCCAAAATACACCTGAAATAAGCCTGAAAACAGTTTCCCATTGATTTCAAAGGGAAATAAACTGTGCTGTTCACATGAGGTGTATTTTTACTCTGCTGAATTTAAAAAAAGATTTGTAAAAATGTGCCTCGTAAAAAGAAGTAACATGTCACTTCTTGAGGCGTTCTTGGAGCTGATTTTCCCTTGACACTACAAAAAAAGCCTCAAAATAAACCGCAAATTTTAAAAAACAACTTAATTTTCAGCTTCAAAAAAGCAATTAAAATCAGAGGCCGTTTTCCCTTGAAAACAGTCTTTTCATTTTCAGCCACTTCTTTTTGTAAGTGTGAACATACCCGAAGAATTATCTGATGCTGCTGTAAGTTTTATTGCAGACTCCACATTTCAAATGTCCCCACCTGTGGGACAATGTAGACTATGGGGGCTACAGCCATTACATTGCACATGCATCACCCACATTAGTTGATGGGTGCAACACAACACTTTAATGAAATCCAATATTGACGTGTTTCTTTTGGTAGTTGTGAAGGCCAGCCTTAGGCCTTATTCAGACAAGCGTATTATATGTCCGTGTGCTGTTCGTTAAAAAAAATATACAGCACACGGACCTCTGCAATTCAATAGGACTATTCACAAATCCGTGGTTTTTCACACAGCGTGTGTCCATTGCGTGAAAATCGCTGTATGTCCTTTTTGGTCTGTTTCTGCGGACCACATCGCCCATTGAAGTAAATGGGTGCGTGAAAAACATGGACAGCACATGGATGAGAAAAAAAAAAACAGAAGACACGCTCATCTGAATCAGGCCTTAGGGTATGTGCACACGTAGTGTTTTCAGGCGTATTTCGGGGCGTTTATGTCTTGAAAAATGCCTGAAAAAACGGAAGCAGTACGCATACAAACATCTGCCCATTGATTTAAATGGGAAATACGGCGATCTGTTCCGACGGGCTGTGAAAAACGCAGCGAAAATCGCGAGTGGCTTAAAAAACGTCTGAAAATCAGGAGCTGTTATCCCTTGAAAACGGCTGAAAAATTATTTATTTATTTTGTGTGTGCACATACTCTTAGGGCTTATTTAGACGAACGTATAATAGGTCTGTGCAACGCGCGTGATTTTCACGCGCCTCGCATGGACCTGTGTTAATCTATGGGGCCGTGCAGACTGTCCGTGAGTTTCACGCCGCGTGTGTCCGCTGCGTAAAACTCACGACATGTCCTATATTTGTGCGTTGTTTGCGCATCACGCACACCATTTAAGCCAATGGGTGCGTGAAAATCACGCGCAGCACATGGAAGCACTTCCGTGTGATGCGCGTGATTCGTGCAACAGCAGTAAAAAGTAAGAATGAAAACAGAAAAGCACCACGTGCTTTTCTGTTTACAAACATACAGAGTGTCATAAATGATGGTGGCTGCGCGAAAATCACGCAGCCACGCATCATATGGTGATGACACACGGAGCTGTTAAGTACCTTTTGCACACTCGTGTAAATCCGGCCTTAGTGTTCAAAATTGCTCTTTTAATTTAGAAAGTGATAACTGGTTAGCTAAATGGATAAACCTTAACCCCTAGCCGCACCACTCAGTAAGTATACGTTGTCACAGGAGTTCCTGACTCATTACCAGTGCATACTGTCAGCAACAGCTAACACTTCACTCTTGCTGGCCAGCGGACCTTTGCCGCTGATTTTGGCAATTGACCCCTTAAATGCAGCAATCGGTTGCGATCGCTGCATTTTAGGGGTTTCTAGCACATTGGCAGACCCCACTCTGAAATCACGTGGTTTGCCGATCGTTGGCATGGCAACTGGAAGCCAAACAATGGCCTCAGTGTCTGCCATGGACGGAAGCTTATCAGTACCAGCGTAGGCTTCCTGTCAGAGTGACAGGAAGTCACTGTGTCGTTCCCGATGCATACTGTTGGTGGCAGTATGCATCGGGAACAGGGAGGTCAGCTGTCCCCGACAGCTGACACTCCACTGTTGCCGATCAGCGGCTCATGGCTTTGGCAATTAACCCCTTAAATGTGGCGATCGATTGCGATCGCCGCATTTAGGGGGTTTGTAGCACATCGCAGCCCTCATGCAATCGTGGGTTTGCGATGGTTGTCATGGCAACCGGAGGCCAGACAACGGCCTCCGGGTCTGCCATGTATGGAAGCCTATAGGGACCAGCTTCTGGCACACTGTCACCATGATAGTTGGAACACATTACACTACTAGGTTGTGTAATGTACTCTAGCAGCGATCAGTGCTGCAGGTAAAAAAAATAAAAAAGTTAAAAATGTTTTATAAAAATGTAAAAATAAAAGTTAGAAGTTAAAAAAACAAACGCTGCTTTTTTCATATAAGTCTTTTATTATAGGGAAAAATATGAAAACGTTAAAAAAAAGTACACATATTTGGTATAAAAAACTATAATGTTATTTTTCCCGCACGGTGAATACCGCAAAAAAATCTTAACGAAAAACTATGCCAGCATCGCTATTTTTTGGTCACCGCCCCTCCCAAGATATAGAATAAAAGTGATCAAAAAGTCGCATTCACCCCAAAATAGTACCAATAAAAACTAACACTCGTCCCACAAAAAATAAGCCCTTGCACAGTTTTTTTGACTAAAAAATTTAAACGTTATGGCTCTTAGAATATGGTAACACAAAAAATAAATTATTTTATAAAAATTAGATTTTATTGTGCAAATGCTGCAAAACATAAAAAAACTATATACATATGGTATCACCGTAACCATACCGACTTGCAGATAAAGTAAAATGTAATTTATTGCTCACGGTGAATGCTGTAAGAAATAAAGAATTTAAAACGCACAATCTATGTTTTTTGGTCACATTAGCTCTAAAAAAAAACAAAAAACCTGATCAAATAGTTGTATTTAATATAACATGATACCAGTAAAAACTACAGCTCATCCCGCCAAATATAAGTCCTCACAGCGCTCAATCGACCAAAAAATAAAAAAGTTATGGCTCTCAGCATGTGTTAATACAAAACAATTTTTTTTTAACAAATAGATTTTTCTTTGTAAAAGTAGTAAAATATAAAAAAAACTATATAAATTTGGTATCACCATAATCGTATTGAGACACAGAATAAAGTTAAGTTGTCGTTTTTACTGCATGGTGAAAGACATAAAAACAAAACCCAAAAAACAATGGAAGAATCACAGTTTTTTCCAATTTCAGCCTACAAAGAATTTTTTTTTCAGTTTCCCAGTACATTATATGGTACTTTAAATGGTGTCAATAGAAACTACAACTCCTTCCACAAAAAATAAGTCCTCACATGACTCGATTGACAGAAAAAAAAAAGTTATGGCTCTTGGAAGGCGGGGAGTGAAAAACAAAAATGAAAAAGCAAAAAAGGATCAGTCCTGAAAGGGTTCATTAATTTCTAATAACAAAAACATTTATGACCACATATGGGGTATTGCCGTACTCGGGAGAAATTGCTTTACAAATGTTGGGGTGATTTTTCTCTTTAATTCCCTGTAAAAATTAAAAAATTCAACATTTTAGCGGACAAAAATGCTGATATTAATCTTCACGGCCTAATTCCACTAAGTTCTAGAAAAAACCTGTGGGTCAAAATGCTAACTATACCCCTAGAATTCCTTGAGGGGTGTAGTTTCCAAAATGGGGTCACTTTTGGGGGTTTCCACTGTTTGGTCCCTCGAGGGCATTGAAAACACGACATGGCACCAAAAACTATCCCAGCAAAATCTGCGCTCCAAAATCCAAAAGACGCTCCTTCCATTCTGAGCCCTGTTGTGGGTCCAAACATCAGTTTATGACCAAATATGAGGTATTACTGTAATCGGGAGAAATTGCTTTACAAATGTTGGGGTGCTTTTTCTCCTTTATTCCTTGTAAAAATGAAAGAATTCTATGTTTTAGCAGAAAAAAATTTTGATTTTCATCTTCACAGACTAATTCCACTAAATTCTGCAAAAAAAAAAAAAACCTGTGGTGTGAAAATGCTAACTATACCCCTAGAAAAATTCCTTGAGGGGTGAAGTTTCCAAAATGGGGACACTTTTGGGAGGTTTCGACTGTTTAGGCACCACAAGACCTCTTCAAACCTGACATGGTGCCTAAAATATATTCCTAAACAAAGGAGGCCCCAAAATCCAATAGGTGCTCCTTTGCTTCTGAGGCCTGTGTTTCAGTCCTTTACCACACTAGGGCCACATGTCGGATATATCTAAAAACTGCAGAATCTGGGCAATAAATATTGAGTTGCATTTCTCTGGTAAAACTTTCTGAGTACAGAAAATAATTTATTACATATGAATTTCGGCAAAAAAACTGTCATTTGCAAATTTCACCTCTACATTGCTTTAATTCCTGTGAAACGCCTAAAGAATTCAAATACTTTCTGAATTCTGTTTTGAATACTTTGAGGAGTGAGGTTTTCAAAATGGGGTGATTTATGGGGACTTTCTAATATATAAGGCCCTCAAAGCCACTTCAGATCTGAACTGGTACCTGAAAATGAAAAATTGCTGCTAAAGTTCTAAGCCTTATAACGTCCTAGACATATAAAAGGACGTGAAAAAAACAATGCAAACATAAAGTAGACATATGGGAAATGTAAACTAGTAACTATTTTGTGTGGTATTACTATATTTTTTACAAGTAGATAAATTAAAATTTAGAAAAATGCTAATTTTTGCAAATTTTCTCAAAAATGTTTCGTTTTTCACAAAAAAATATTGAATTTACCGATGAAATTTTTCACTAATATAAAGTACAATATGTCACGAGACAACAGACTCAGAATCGCTTGGATAGATAAAAGCATTCCAGAGTTATTACCACATAAAGCGACACATGTCGGATTTGAAAAAATCGTCTGTGTCCACAAAGTCAAAACAGGCTGGGTCCTAAAGGGGTTTCCCATGAGTAACGTTTATGACATAGCCACAGAATATCAAAAAAATACAATATTTGAAGCAGCACAAACCCCGTTATCAGGAGTGGTGTCACGTTGTAAGATCAGACAAACCCAGTCTGACGTAATGTAATCTTCAGAAAAAGCGTGGTGAACAGCAGCACACGTCTCCCAAATTTCAATCAATATGTTCTTTTATTGGTCAAACATCCAGTAAAAAAATGGTCATTTTTTTACTGGATGTTTGACCAATAAAAGAACATATTGATTGAAATTTGGGCGACGTGTGCTGCTGTTAACCACACTTTTTCTGAAGATATCCACAGAATATGTCATAAATGTCAGGTAGATGCGGGTCCCACCTCTGGGACGCACACTTTTCTCTAGAACTGGGCCCCCTAAAGCCTGTTCTAGCTTTTTATGTTCACGCTGACTCCTGGGAACTTCTTGATTACATGGTCGGGAGTTACAGAAACAGCGTAACTTGCTGAGATACACTGTTTCCGTAACTCCCATAGTAGTGAATGGAGTTACGGAAGCACCGTAACTTGCGAGCTATGCTGTTGTCACGTAGCGGGGTGTGGACCCACTGGGTCGTACCGCATAGCGGGATGGCAGCTGGCCAAACATGTAAAGTACAGAGTTCAATAGTTCGGTGAGGATACCTGAGGCAACGTAGACAGTAGCGAGGCAGGCACGTCCAGGACCAGGCGGCGGGAAATCATCAGGTGAGGGGTAGCAAAAAAAACATAGACTGCAGCACAGCACGGCAACAGCACAGCATGGCACTAGAACTGGGTAACACGGAAACAGGATACGGGATACACGAACAAGGTACACTGGGAAACTGGAAGACACTGGGAGACCATTAGCACGACAAACTATGGGTAACAAACAACGCTCTGGCAAAAAGAGCCCTTTTTATAGCCCAGGGCATCCTGGGCTAGATTGCAGACTTCCTACAAAATGCGCGCACTGGCCCTTTAAGACCGT
Source organism: Rhinoderma darwinii (assembly GCF_050947455.1). Classification (NCBI taxonomy): domain Eukaryota; kingdom Metazoa; phylum Chordata; class Amphibia; order Anura; family Rhinodermatidae; genus Rhinoderma; species Rhinoderma darwinii. The sequence continues at coordinate 172,411,070 of NC_134688.1, forward strand.
GCACGCGCGGGCGCGCGCTCGCCCTCTGGAGACAGTTTTGATGTCAAGAAAAGAGTGCCAGCGCCTCACAGGAGGACGACGCTGCACACAGGTAAGATGTCCACGGCCACGGCCGTCGAGGTTTAAGTTAGAACGACGGGTCGTGGCCATAGACGTAACAGTATCCCTTACGCCCCCTCTTCTTGGGACCAGAGCGGGAGAGAAACTTCCTCACGAGGACCGGAGCATCAATGTTCTCCTCTGGCTCCCAAGACTTCTCTTCTGGGCCGAACCCCCTTCAATCTACTAAATAAAATGTCCTTCCTCTCACCTTCTTGGTGGCCAGAATCTCCTTTACTTCAAAAGTCCCAGATGAGCCGCTAGGGACCACTGCGGAACTAGGAGTCCTGGAGTAGCAGTTCAGGACCACGGGTTTCAGCAAGAGGACATGGAAGGAGTTAGGAATCTTGAGGGTAGGGGGGAGCCGCAGCTTGTAGGATACCGGTTTGATCTGTAGCAGAATTTCGAAGGGTCCAAGGAACCTAGGGCAAATTTGCACGACGGCACCCTCAGCCGGATATTCCTAGAAGACAATACTTTAGTCCCTGGAAGGAACTGCGGAGGCCCCCGTCTTCTTGTATCTGCCTTTCTCTTCATGCGGTCCACCGCCAACAGGATAGAAGCTCAGGTCTGTTGCCAAATCTGTAGAAAGTCCCTGAAGGTCGAGTCGGCTACAGGAACTTGGGACATAGTAGAGACAGGAAGAGGTATACGAGGATGCTGACCGTAGACGATGAAGAATGGACTGGAAGTGGTCGACTCACTGGTGTGGTTATTATAAGGGAACTCTGCCCACGGGAGCAACTGCATCCAATCATCATGGCACCTGGAAAAAA